>NC_046158.1:29393357-29748357 GCF_011064425.1 Rattus rattus
AGGAATTTTAATAATATAGTCTTAAAGGCGTGAATTTCTATAGTGAAATCATAAAATAGAAATGTTGGTAATCCAAGAAACATTTTAGAGCCACTTCCTACTCTGCTTCTTTTTCATCTTGAGTTTGTCCTTCGCAATGTAGCCATGGGAAAGTTCAATCTGTCAACTCCATATTGTCTCTGATTTCCATACTTCCTATTTCAACTGAGCCTTATGAGGCCTGATCTGAAGTCAGTCCTGCTTCCATTTCTCAAATACAGTGAGAATGAACTCACTTGGCGTCAATCTGGTTATACTGGATGTTTATCTCCATGCGGTGGGCCATAAGCATCTTTGCGCCCCTGCATCTGAGGGGGAGTCATAATTCTAGTAGGATTCCCTAGTCCAGATGATTATTATATTGATGGGGGCAGGAGGACCAGCAGGAGGCACCTTCACATTCTATACTATAAGGACACATGTCTACTTTGCATTGTAGAAAGGAATCTATGCGCACATGGTAAATAGCCCAGCACATGTTTTGGTCCGAGCTAACCTTTAACACAGATATAATCCAAATGGTGACTTCGGAGGAATGAGAGATTCAGAGGCACTGGTGCATGCAACCTCCCTGCAGAGATCCCCACCTGAACAATAATGAGAAAAAAGGCAGGAGCCATTAGGATAAAAACACCCACACCATGAATCTAGGAGACAAGCCTGAGCCCTTGCCCAGAGGGACAAGCCTTACCTTGGAGTGATTCCTGCTATCATTCTGGCTCCCTGTAAAATGCACTCTCAAGCAATGACTTCAGGGAGTCAGATCTTCTGAGGTTTTAGTCCTCTGGCTTCCCAACTTGCTAGCTCCCTGAATCGAAAGCGTAATTTAAAGACAGAATTCCCATCTCTGCTCACTGGTTTCTGTTGTGACAGGCCGCGGCTACAGTCTCATTAAAGCAGAAACCCCTACCCACCAAGACAATTTGTTCTCCCAAGGCTTCAGACTGTGGGTTGCTATGCTCTCCTCTCCCACGTCTTCCCACCTCAGTAGCAGGAGTGAAAAGTGTCACCAGCTTTTAATGCACTCCGGATGGTCTGACGGCCTTAGGATCCTGTCACAGAATAGGTAGAAGAGACACACTCTAGATTCTCTTTTTCCTAGAATTAATGGAAGAGGGGAGAGACGTCGCCACACTCCTGGAGTGCCTTATTCTCTTCTCGGCCAGTCCATGCATTATTTCTCTTCTACCCTAGTGGGTGGCCCCCTCCCTCTGAAGATGCCCTCTGTGAGTATCTCGTGCAGCTCTGAGCGGTCCTTCCCTCTGTGCCAGTTGCTCAGTTGCAGACATGGCCAAGTACCGGCTTCACCTGAGCTAAGAGAACTGGGTTCCAGTATATTCATGTGCTCCTGGGGTAGCGGAGCCATCTCTGCAACTCGCCTGCTCCCTGCTTGCATGAGGATAAACGGATGCCCAGGCATTGTTTCTGGGCAACTTTTGAACTCCAGGGTAAGATGTCAATCCGATGTGTCTTGAAGCTGGCACTTAGCAGACTTCTCCCGGGGTTCGCCAGTTAATTGAGTCACTAAGTTGACAGGAAGCGCTACAGTTGACAGGAAGCCTCAGGAAGACGTAAAGAAATTGCATTCTCATTTTACAGGTGAGGAATAGGAAGCCTGAAAGATCAAATGTGGATTCTGTCATTCTCCTATCAGCCACTGTCAAACCCTCTGTCTAATCCACTTAGGAAGGCAGTACACTCTGGTTAATGGCAGAAAGGTAGGAAAAACAGAGTTCTTGCCACAAAGAAGCTTTAGGTCTTGGGGTGTGGGCCCTTCCCCAAATGCCCATGATTACTCAGCTCAAGATTCAGCTCTGGGCTGGATAGGTGATGGCACGCACCTATGAGTCCAGCCCCAGGGAGGCTGGGCTACATCTTGACACTCTGGGGATGGGGGCTGTGTTTGTAAGTACCGATGACCACTCCATCATCATTGTCTGTGGACTTGGAACACAAAAGGAACCTGGAAACTATCTTTTCTTCGTCCATGAGTGGATTTAGAGTGGAAAGAAAGGCATCTTTCTGGGTACCTGGGTATGTGCATAGGTTCAGTAAAGGGCATACAAAAAAAAATCATAGGAACAGAATAAGAGGGAGAATTAATCTACCCTTTTGTATTCAATCAGTGAGTTATTTGAGTTGATCCTCAAAGAAAGAATGGTGTCCTGTTAGTACCTGCTAGAGGACTTTCTAGCCTCTGAGATGTCTATCTAGGTAGCAGAAGTTTTCAGTTCTTAAGTTAGATTTTTCAAAAAGACTGACAACAGCAAAATGTTGAACACCCCTCAAAGTGTCCAAATCCATATCCCCAGAACCCTGGAATAAGTTATAGTTCAAAAGAGAATGGAAGTCATGGACAGAGTTAGGGTTTGTAATCATAATGTAAAAGGCAGATTATCTTTGATGGCCCACAAAGGTCAAATGTAATCCCAGGGGAAAGGGACAAAGGGAGGTAGTCAGGATGCTGTGGTGTGGACCCCACCCACCAGCCCTGGGTTTAGAGGTCTTAGGAGAGGCTGCAATGAAGCAATGAAGGAACGAAGGGCATCCCTTTTTGATGCCCAGAAAGGCCAGAAAGGGCAAGAAGACATTCTCCAAGAGCTTCCTAAAATGAAAAGGAGCACAACCCTGCCACCACCCTCAGCTTAGCCTGGCGACAATGACATGAGACTTCGAGCCCACGTAACCATCAAGAAGCATGCTTCACAGCCATGCCACGTACTTTGCAAAAAGTTTTACAGCCACATCAGAAAACCTCTATGAACCTGGGCATTAACTACCTAGATCCTTAAACCCCCTCCTCCTCAACACACCATGTAGCCAGGGAGGATTCACACTTGTGCACAAAGCAGTGAAGAGAACAAAGTGCTTTCTTGTTTGAAGCTTCTTCTTTGAAAGCAAGCTTCCATCCTACTCAAGGTGAAGTTACACGAACATTTCCTGGACTGATTTTGGGCAGAGATAAGGTGAAGAATGCCACTGAGAAATTGAGGAACTATGGAACTTGTAGTTCTTTTGTTTTGAGGCTGACGGGACCCCAGAAGAAACTACAGAAATCCACCTCCCTTTGTTTCTTGCTACTCCACATCAAGACTGCTGGGGCTGCCTTGTTGCCTTCTGATTCAGGGCCTTTCTTTGTAGTCTGAGGAGAAGGTCCACCCTACTTCCTCAAATTCCTGTCAGGTTCTTATGCACTTCCTCCATTAACTGTTGGAATGGAGTTTGAAAGCCTAGCTCTCCCTCCCCCAAACACCTAGTGAGAGACAAGAACTCTGGGGCTTGATGATCCTGGAAAACGAGAGCGAAACAGGAAGGTGGGAAAACCATCAAGAGGATGCCTGACCATCTTTGTGTACAACCAAGACTCTTGATACTCACTAGGACCTAAGAGACTGAGGGAGTATGTCTGACAGTTCAACACACATAGGTTTGTATAGGCTTCCAAATGGTCACCCGGCTCTACTGCAGCACCATGAGGTAATATAAGGTGAGCTGAAGCCAGGATCTCCGACACATCCATTTGCAACTGGTGTTCACAGCACAGCTGAAGTAAAGAGGAACACGTACTTCTCCTGCGAGACGACCAATAAGCTGCCCTGGGCTCCACACAACACAAACACAGGTGGCCCAATATGTTGGCTACTCATCAAGGAAGGACATATTAGGCCAGCAGGATGACTCAGCAGGTAGGAGTGTTCGCTACCACCAAGCCCTATAGCCTGAATTCAGTCTCCAAGATCCACACGGTGGAAGGAGAGAACTTATTCCCCAAAGTTGTATGCTGAATTCCACATGTGTCACACAGGTTCATCATGCACACATACAAACTCATGTGTGTGTGTATATATATATATATATATATATATATATATATATATATATATATATAAAATTTTGAAAAAATTAAAGAAGGCACATGCTAATTCGGTGTCACATAAACCCTGACATAATCAGTGTAGCTTCCCCCATTATATATCAATGAGAAAATTGAAAACATGGAAACAAATGCTGGCACTTTCAGCATGCAGGCTCACAGTATTGCACTGTTCTCTCCTGTTGCTCTTTACATATTTTGAAGGAAACCGCAGGCCCAAAGACTTGCCACAAATGACTAAGAAAATCATGGCACTCTTGCTTGACATTAGTAGCTCCTTTGGATCTTGTTGAAATTATCAAGCAAGTTTAATCTGCAGGATTAATCTTAAACCATTATTTTTTAGAAAGATTCTTTAAGACATTCAAGGGTTTCAGCAGAAACCAGCAGCTGACAGAGAAGCTTAGATAAACTTGGTGATACAGAAGTCCTCAAGTGGTTTGTCCATTTGAATTGAATTCCAAGACATCCCTCTTGTTTGAAAAGCCAACCTTAACTGGAAAATATCATCCTGAGTGAGCTAACCCAATCACAGAAAGACATACATGGTATGCACTCACTGATAAGGGCTATTAGCCCAAATGCTTGAATTACCCTAGATGCCTAGAACAAATGAAACTCAAGACGGATGATCAAAATGTGAATGCTTCACTCCTTCTTTAAAAGGGGAACAAGAATACCCTTGGCAGGGAAGAGAGAGGCAAAGATTAAAACAGGGACTGAGGGAGCACCCATTCGGAGCCTGCCCCGCATGTGGCCCATGCATATACAGCCACCCAATTGGACAGGATGGATGAAGCAAAGAAGTGCAGACTGACAGGAGCCGGATGTAGATCTCTCCTGAGAGACACAGCCAGAATACAGCAAATACAGAGGCGAATGCCAGCAGCAAACCACTGAACTGAGAATAGGACCCCCATTGAAGGAATCAGAGAAAGAACTGGAAGAGCTTGAAGGGGCTCTGAGACCCCATATGTACAACAATGCCAAGCAACCAGAGCTTCCAGGACTAAGCCACTACCTAAAGACTATACATGGACTGACCCTGGACTCTGACCTCATAGGTAGCAATGAATATCCTAGTAAGAGCACCAGTGGAAGGGGAAGCCCTGGGTCCTGCTAAGACTGAACCCCCAGTGAACTAGACTGTTGGGGGAGGGCGGCAATGGGGGAGGGTGGGGAGGGAACACCCATAAGGAAGGAGAGGGGGGGGGGGATGTTTGCCCGGAAACCGGGAAAGGGAATAACACCGAAATGTATATAAGAAATACTCAAGTTAATAATAAAAAAAAAAAATAAAAAAAATAAAAAAAAAGAAAAGCCAACCTTACTTCTTCCGCAGTGTCCCTTGTAGGGTTCTCAGCAATGCCTGGGGCAGCATCCCAGGGCACTGACATGGGGCAGGGCTGGCAAGCACACACAGCAGCGTGCTGCTGTCCACAGCCTTTGATCTCACAACCACACTGGCCCATGCACAAAGCTGCTATGCTAATTTCTTTCCGGGAGCATTCTTGGTCCCCAGTGGCAGGCACCATACAACATTCAGATGCAGTTCCTTTAACTGTCACGGGAAGCGCAGAAGATTGCTGTTAATTGCATGGTACATATCGCTCACCCTTGCTCCTGGAGTTCATTGCTTTGCATACTGCAAATCAAATTAGGTATGCTGACTGCTCACAAAGAGCAAACTCCTCTATGGTTTTCTTCTCATCATTCCTTCCTTCCTTTCTTCCCTTCCTTCCTTCTCTTAATATATACTCAACGCCACCATGTTCTCTGCTTCTTCCCATTTATACATAAATGTAAAAACCCCCTGGTGGTTAACTGGAGCCTGTTTAAAAGCAGACATCAGTTTTATCTTATACCTGTTTAAGTGTCATTTTTGAAAACCCGCGTCAAGCGTTAAATTGGACTTTATTTTTAAATATGCGTCTTGGAGAGAAGAATGAATTATTACCAATTAATTAGCTGCCTGGCGTGTTCAAGAACAGTGGCGAAACATTCGCTTGTAAATCTATAAAAGCAAAAATCCTGAAGAAGCTCCTATGCCATGTAATTAAAGTTAATTAACGCATTTGCTAATTGACTATTATTTAGCACTCCAGCTGCCGAGGAAAAAATCCATAGGCCCATTAAATATTAATTAGCACAAGTCTATTGTCTGATACTGTCAGCGTATGAATTGATGGGAGTCTTACAAGCGTAGCTTTGTTAGGCTGGACACAGAGCAGTAGCAGCCAGCCAGGGAGGGATAAGAAAATAAGACCCTCAGAATAAGCGAGGAAGCCCTGAATTTCAGTTAACGTTTTTCTCATTCCACTGGCTCTCTTGCCAGGAATATGAGAAATAACCTGTCATCTGTGTGCAGAGCCACCTACAACCTTCAGAGGGGTATAGTTCGGAGGATGTCAAACTCTTGCTGTTTCTAGGGACTCTGTGGGGTATACCTGAAACGAAGGGAAATCATCCAGTAATCGTAGAAACAAAACACTCTCTGTGGGTTTCCCGAATAGCTACTGGGGATAAAATTCACACACCACACAATTCCTCCCTTTGATGGGATTCTTCATGGCTGGTAGCTTATCACTCAGTTTTTAATTTTTGAAAACTTCAAGTAATAAAACTCTCCAATGTAACCATTTGCTGTGTGCAACTCAATGGCTTTCATTCCTTCCTGACGGTGCATATTCTCTGCAGCTTTTGTTAAGTGTGCTCAGTGTCCTTTTGGCTTAAGGCACAGTCTTGGAGTCCATCTATCTTCCATTTCAATGCTAAAATCTATACCTGCACCCACGTGACTAAGACACACCAGTACTCAGTCCACAGGGATGACCTAAACAGAATGTTCTGGCTGAAGCCTCTTAGCCAGCACCTATCTTATTTTCTCCTTCCTTGTATAACTATTTCTAACTGGCATGATTCCCTAAAAAAAAAAAACAAAAAACAAAAATCATACACTCTTCTTGCATACAGGGTGGGACACCAGAAACCCTAACAAATGAGTCCAGCTTGGGACTGTGATTTGCAGGTTCTTGCCTCTCAATACAACTCTTGGGATAGAGAAACATGAACAGTGACAAAGAAGAGAAAGTTTACTAGGGGGAAAGAGAGAGGCCAGAGCTGGAGAAATTGCAAGGCTCAATGACCCTACCCCCCACCCCGACCCCAGCCAGGCCAGGCACATTGAGACATTTGTAAAGTGAGCACTTTTCCTGTACATTTGTTCTTAGCTGTTCCCTGTCAGCTTTTAGAAGGGATCTCCCTGTTGGAGCTAATCTTGATTCCTCTCTTTCTTCTCCACCCTTTTACCATGCTATATTGTAAACATGATTTGTCCCTGATGGTTCATGTGTGGAAAGGTTGGTCCCTCTGGAGGCAATGTTGAAGTGGTGAATCTATGGAAAGTATTGATTTGTGGGAAGTCTCAGAGCAATGTGGCTTACACACTGGAGAAGGACTATGTAGGATGATGTCATACAGGTGAAGGCAGGTACAAGATGGAACGAGGCCTGTCATTGGACGAGAAGGAAGGGTGGGCGGGAGAAAAGTTTGAAGGAAGAGGAGGAGACTGGAAAGGAGAAGCCACCAAGAGAACATGGAGGCTGATGTTAAGATTCCACTCTTTACAGGTTGTTATGAATGTTCTTAAGGGATGGATGTGTAGAGGGTTTTGTATGTTTAGGTGGGCCATTATATCTTACCAATTGGATCAGAGGTTATTGTGTTGTGTGTTCTTTCATGTGGCGATTTAAGTTTAAGAGAGTTTGTGGTGGTGGAGACACTGGGCAGCCATAGAATTGAGATGTATATTTCTGGCATGGCGGCAACCTGACTCGGTAACTAGATGGGTAGAGAGATTGTTGCCAGGCTCAGAGAGAAGCCTTCGGCGATGTGATATGGGATGGAGCAGAGCAGGTGAGAGGCTTTGCTGACTGAGATGAAGGTATCTACCAGATATCTTGGGGCACTGCAGTGCCTGATCCAGTACGGGGTAAAAGGAAGCATTTTTTATAATTTTACAGCAGCAGGACTAAGGTAGTTCTGGTGAGACTCCTAGTTAAAGATGAGCTGCCATTGAGAGACTGAGCCGGGAACCAGGAACACCAGAGGTGACATAGCGCCTATCTGCAGAGCTACTTGGAGTCTCCGGATTTATATGGTTCCCATTATAGTTGCCCCGAGCTGCTCTGCCCAGCTATCTTGCAGCATGATCAGTCCCTCTGAGATATGCTCATACCACTGTGTGGCCTAACCAGAGCACAGCCAGTGCTGGCACCATGCCCTTGGCCCTGCAGAACAGGGGGCTAAATAACTGTGTTTATATTATGGAGTTAGCACAGCTTGGGTATGCTGTTATAACAACAACAAGAAGAAGAAAATTAATACAATACACAGTGAGATTGAAAACAATACACCAATGTGATCACAACAGATCTAATAAGTCTATCCTCAGTGTAGTACCTATTTCACAGTAGCTCAGCACAAGATCCCAGGCAATTATCTTAACTTCTCTCTTCTTTCACTAATCTCAAAGTAACAAAAACAATAGAAGAGAGCATTTCCATAGAATTCCAGTAATATTTAGTTAAAATAAAATAACTTCTAGAAAGAAACAGCTTTATAGTTACAATATGAAGTAGAAACAATAACACCCAATAATTGCTCATAAATTACAGGAAATGTCCCCTAAGCCTTACCTCCTGTTATATCTCATATAATCCACGAGGCCTGAAGGTATTGGGTTCTGAGCCTCATCAGGAGCTTTGGTGCTGTGAACATACCTCCATTTAGTATGCATCTCCTCCTTGATAGCTATTATTCTACCAACAAGAAAGAAAAATCTAAGATTTCAGAAGGCAGCAGGAAATGTCACTTGGCACCAACTAGAAATTACAGTCAGAAAGATTTCAACTCTCAACAGAGAGGCATGCCTCGGCTACAGCATAGTTGGAGTCCCATGCAGCTGTGCTTGAGAGGAAAGACTTACACAAAAGCCCAAGAGGGGCCATGCTGGGAAATAAGCATGCTGGTCAAATTCGAACAATCTGATTTAAGCTATCTCTCCAGAGAAGCGTGTAGAAATACTGTCTCCCCATCCCACCCTAGACTTGGAGCAGGTTAGTGCAAACTGAGTGCAGACATAGCCTGTTCTGCTACAAACCACTGCTGGGTCACCTCGAGACAGATATTTCTTCGAACCTCTTGGTCTGCTCATTCCTCACAGATAATAGGAGTTCCCTGTAAATGTTCCCCTGAGAATAAAATTAAAAAGGAAAACTCAGCCCCAAGCCCAATACAATCTAAAGATAAAATAAATCTTAGCTTCCCTATAATCTCCACTTGACAGTAGAGGTGATGGGGTCAAAGAGATTTAACAAGGTGACTTCAGTCACACAGCCACTTGGTCAGCCCAACTCCTGGAGAATTGGCTTTCTTTACTATGCTCACATATACTCTCTCGACAAACTGTCAAAGTCCTGATTCAATCACCTGGTTCATGACCTTAGCCAAAAAGAAGCCTCCTGATTTGGTCAGCGGCTGACAATGGCTCCAACACCCCGGAAGCTGCCGCTGCCATTCATTCTTTCGATCAATCAGGTGGTGACTCCTGGGCAACCTCGGCTCTCTGTCCACAGCCTCCTCTGTCTGCCTCGCCTCCATCACCCCCCTGCTCTGCTTTCTCCATTGTTGCAATATTATTGTATTTGTATTTGTTTATATCCTTCTTGGCAGGCTCCAAACGTGGTAAGATTCCCCACTGTGTTTCAAATACACAGAACACACCCGGACCCATAGTGAATGTTGCTTAATGGATGAGTGAACTTTTGTATCTCGTGCGGTTTAAGATATAAATTTATGGAACTGTTGACTTTATTATTATAGGGATTTTATATATTTTATTTAATATATAAATTTTATTAATTCCCTACATCAAGTATGCTTTCTCCCTGACTTGGTTGCCAAGATCACATGATTGTGTTAGGGAAAAGAACCTTGAGCATCTCTTCTGTGTTTAAGCTGCGTTTGCTTTTTCTTTTTCTTTTTTTTTCCAGCTAGTTTTGTTCATAAGGAAATTCACCATTGAAACTAAACCCCACTCAGCCAGTCATGAATGCCTTCAACTTATGAGAGTTTTGGAGATTTGAATAACATTCCTTAAGTAAATTCACAGATACTCTCTATTGATTTTAAGCTCTAGAGACCAACAATCCAAGATCATCTTACTCAAAACACGTTATTCGAAGTGATCTACAATATCAAAGAAATCCCTAATCAGTCTCTTTTAATTTATAAAAGACAAAAACATCAAAAAATTCATACTGAAACACACACAAACTTAAACACTCAAAGTAATTACAGAAAAAGGAATAAGGCTTGAGGTTTGGTACAACCTGATTCAAAGTATAATCGAAACTGTAATTGTTGAAACATGTGGTACTGGCAGGATGATGAGCCCAGAAATGAACTTGTACACCTATACTCTGTTAAAATTTGACAAAAGTGCAAAAAATACAAAATAATGTGGGATCATTCCTGTACTAAATGGTGCTGAGATGTCTCCTGTTGGAGAATGAGTGAACCTTCGCCTCATACCACACATAAAAATCAATTCAAAATGATAAAAGAAAAAAGTGTAAAAAAAAAGTGTAAGACCTGAAACTATAAAACTACAGAGAGAAACCACATGGGAAAACTATACAATATTAGTCTATACAATTTCTTGAGGCTAATCCCAAGACCAGAGCAGAAAAAAAAAAAAAAAAAAAAAGGAAAAGTCATACAGAAACCTCCTACTACAGAAGTTTCATAAAATACTCTCTCTCTCTCTCTCTCTCTCTCTCTCTCTCTCTCTCTCTCACACACACACACACACACACACACACACACACACAAATGCAAACACAGCTTAAATAAATTTACCCTGTAACAAGTAAACAAACCCCAACTCCCATAGATAACATAGACTATCAAATAAAAAGAGCAGTGCCAAGAAGAGGTTCTTTTTCTTGGAGTAGTTGACCAGTGGAGTCCCATAGGCTGACCTCCCCAACCATTGCATATTACTGCCATTGTTCTCAAGTATCCTGATGGAAAGACTCTGTCACTGAAGACAGCACATACTTGATTCATATAACACAGAGAAATCAAGCTGATATTGACCTGAAATGTTTGTTCCTAAGGTGCCATGCATGCCACCACAGGAGAAAGGTAATCATCATCCTTACCTAGTCTGTGAAACCTAAGAGTGACAGCAATGACCTGCCAGGAAAGATATACCCGCTCAGGAAAAATTGGCACCAATGTTATGGGAGTAACAAGTCACTTTCTGATTGGATCTAAGGCCTGCTCTACAAGACAAACTGTATCTGACCCCTGTACCAATGGCAAGAGCCCGTGGCTAGAAAGGGCATAGGCCCAACAGAGAAGCTAATACTATCATTTTAATAAATGAACATAGTATTTAACTGACATCTAGTGAGTTATTATTATACCCACAGATGAGGACATTTCTCAACTCTCTCAGAGAAGCTTCTTCTAATATTATACACAATTGACAGAGACCCATAACTGATGGAAAGACACTGTCAAGTGGCCAGCTCTAAATGGGATGCCCATATCACATCTATATCACATTGCCTTCTTCTAAGGTTCAGGGATCATCATAGTGTGGGGGAAAAGGCTATAAAGGCCAGAAGCAGTGGATGATTACAAGGACATAGTTTCCAGGACAAAAGTGGGCAGTTGCATGGTGGTTGTGACAGCATGAACAAGAACCATGTCAGATCAATACAAACAAAATCCCAATGTGGAAGGGGAAGATGGACAAGAATTCCCAACCCTCATGATAGATCTGTTGACAATTGAGGCTGCTGGAAGAGGGAGAGGAAGTTCTCTTTCAGGGTGTGTCCCCTTGTAGGTCAACCACACTCAAATAGAGGGCCCTGTACTCAGCCACACACTGGCATCAGCAACTGGTCTCTGTGAGTGAAAAAAACCACATGAGATTAGGAGGAAATAGAGGTGGGACACATTGGGTAAGAGACATAGGGAGGGAATGGGGAAGGGACTTAATCAGAGCATACATACGCATGTATGAAATTATACAACTATTTTTATACAAAGTATTTTTCATGTTCTTCCCTTCTCCCAACTTCACCCAGATGCTCCCTATATCCCCGCCTATACAGCTTTATGACTTTTTCTCTTTCTTTTAAAAAAGTAAAAACAATAAAACCACAAATATCCAAGCAAACAAAAAACTGAAGTCAAAATAGGCCAATAAGACAAGAAAATGCTAAAAGTCAACAAAAATATCTTGTGTTGGCCAACTACCCTCGAGTGTGGTTGCTATACCCAGTGATTTTCCATTGGAGGAAGCTGATTTCCCCTTTCCCAGCAGGTATCATTTCTTCTTGCTTTGAGATGGGAGCTCTTGTCCAGTTCCTCCTCTCAGCACTGGGACCCTGTCTGACTTGACCCTGTGCAAGTCATGGGCATGCTGCTATAATGTCTGTGAGAACAAATACGTATCAGTCCTGTCGTGTCTAACTGAAACCTATGTTAAAAAGCTTCTGCATACCAAATGAAACAATTAAGTCTGAACAGATAAATGTCAGTAGAAAGTATATGCGAGCTATTTACAGTCAGTGAAAAATTAATAACCAAAATATATAAGGAACTCAACTCAGTAGCCAGAAAAAAAATTGTTTAAAAGGAAAATGGACTCGAATAAATACTCGTAAAATTTAGATACAGAAATGGCCAGCAAACACATGGGGAAGGGGAGGGAAGCTTGGCATCAGTAATCACAGTTGTTTATCAGGTCACACATGTTGGAATAGTCATTGTCAAAATGATTCATGGTCATGAGCGCTGGCAAGGTTGAGAGAAATTGAACCTTTAAACAGGTCTGGTAGAAAAGTAAATTAGGACCAAAAGCATAAGAACCAGCTAGAGCACTAGTTCTCAACCTGTGGGTCACCTGACCCTTCACAGGGATCCCCTAAGACCATCAGAAGGCACAGACATTTACATTGTGGTTCATAATCAGGTTGTCATGATTCCCCATGTTCTTTGCAACATCACCTACAACTGCTATTGTACTCGTTTACTTTCTGATGCTGTGATAAACATCATTGCCAAGACTAACTTGGAAAAGAAAAGGTTTATTTCATCTCCCAGATCCCAGACCACTGAAAAAAGTCAGTGCGTAAACTCAAGGTGGAAACCTAGAGGCAGAAACTGAGGAGAAGCAGAGGCCATGGAGGATTTCTGCTCATCCACTTACTCAGTCTGCCCACCTGCCCAAGGAGAGTTCTACCCAGTATGTACTAGCCCAGCCCCACACACACACACACACACACACACACACACACACACACACACACACACTTCAATCATTGACAGAATGCACTACGGGACAACTGGATGCAAGTGATTCCTCAGTTGAGGTCCCCTCTTCACAGATGACCCTAGCTTGTGTCAGGTTGACAAGAAACGAACCGGCACACTTGTCATCTTCCTGTATATGTAGCCACACAGAAGCAGTGGCTAGAGACTTGATCTTTGAGAGAACTGCCTTCCCCTGTCTACAGCAGGGCTCCTCTCCCACATGTCTGTTGATAGTCACAGAATCATGCTTGGAAGAAGTACATGAAAGACTTTAGAAATGAAGAATCACGGCTCTAGGGTAAGCCGTGATGTTGAAACTCACAGACAGCTTCAGGAGGACCTTAAAGCAGAGAGAGATATATGCAGCAGTAGTGGGGCTCTTTAACACGGATGAAATGGTGGGGTGAGGGAGTGAGCCACATTCCTCTACAGTCCAAGCAGTGTGAGAGAATAGAGTCTGTAGGGGTCCTTGCTTCCCTGGATTGGATTATCCGGTCTGCACTAACTTCAGCCCCAAGGCACCCAGTCAATCGCTCCAGCAGCTGAAGCAAAAGCTAACTCGGCACCCAGTGCTCTGTTGCCCTTGAGTAGAGCAGTTTCAGGTGCAATCTTCTGGCTTCAATTAGTAAAGATAGAAGCCCATTTGGACACCCTGGTTGCCATCTGTATTGACTGCAAAAAGCATTCCTATGTGAACAGACCACTGGCCTCCGTGAAGCCAGGCAGGTAAGAATGGGAAAGCCATTTGTATCTTGGCATTTCTGGGTATATAGTGGGTATGTGCTGGTATTTGTTGGGATATGTTGGGTCTTGTCAATTTGGTGCAAACCTAGATATGTGTGAGAAGAGGAAATCCTATTGAGATAGTGCTCCTGCACGGTTGCCTTTAGCCAAGTCTGTGGAGTTTTCTTTAAATGGTGATTGATGTAAGAGAGCCCGACTCTTGTGGGTGGTGCCACTCCTGGGTGAATGGTTCTGGTGGCTGCTTAGCAAGTCAACGGTATCTCTGCTCTTGTTCTCACCTCTAGGTTCCTGACCTGAGTTCTTTGGATAATGTCCTGCAATCTACAAGACGCAACACACCCTTTCCTTCCTAAATTGAATAAGGTCATGGCGTTTCATCACAGCAACATAAACCCTAAACCAGGGTAGTAAGCTCTACCTGATAGAGAAGCATGGATCCTAAGGAAATTACCACATTATCCTTTTTAACTCCTCCTAGAACCAGGAAAGCAGAACGAATTTCGAAGCACTAAGATGTGTGAAAGAAAGAAAAATTTGAATCCTTGTCCTGACTTCTACAAGCGGTCTGTGGCACAAGCACGCCCCCTCCACAGACAGTGACAGTATGTAAAAAGAAATAATAATAAAACCATATGTAATAAACATCACTTAGAAGGCCAATCGTTGCCTCGCTCTTGCCCCCCATGTTTAGCACGGTGTGAGTTTACATTCTGCAAACAGCCTGCAAGGCACCTTAGCATTTTCTACAATTTGCAAAATCTACTGTGAAATGTCCTGGCATCGCTTCCCTTGTTATGCCTCTTTTTTTTTTCTTTTGAAGTCCAAGTTCACACCAGGATACGGTTCCTATTGTTGCAGTAATCCTTTGTTCCAATAATCAGATCAATATTTCAGTGCTACAGAGTGGTAAAGGAAGCTCTTCATTACCTGGAGGCTGCAGATTCTGGCGGAGATAAAAGGAACCGTGCAAAAAAATAATTGCAAAACGTGCTGTTGCGGCAAGCCCAACAGCCCCGGGATTGGGGGAGCTCTGCAGAAATGGGCCTGCCTCGCCCCTTCCTGTAGAAATCATCATTAATGATTAATACCCGCAGCAAGAGAGTGGCTTTGTGGGCTGCGGGCAGCGAGATTGGTGCTGTCTTCTTTCCTGATATTTACGAAGCTTCGGGGTTCAGGTGACATTTCCAATCCACTCGCTGTGGCTCTCTGCAGCTGATTCCTTAAAGGCAGGCGGGCAGGTTGTTCTCTCCATCTGCTCCGCACCTCCGATCGCTGTGCTTGGTAAATTAGTTTTCAGACAAATAAAAATATTTTGATAGTAAATTCTTGTTTATAATATCCCCCTGGGGAGAAAGGACTCAGCGTCGAATCCCAGGCAGGCCGTGAGTGCGTTTAACCGCAGTTTGAGCATTGCAGTCTGGTCCTTCGTGATTTTCTGTCTCTTTGTTGCTGAATAGATTCTATTTCTCTTTATATTTCTTTCTGTCTTTTATTCTTTTCTTGGAAAACCTTGCTATCGCAATGAAAATATTCTCAAAGATTTTTCCATTATAAAGTATCCATTATGTGCTGAGACTGTTGTTTTCGTTGCTGTTTTTTTGTTTTGTTTTGTTTTTTCTCTCTCTCTCTCTCTTTTGTAAGGAGACATTTAATTTATAGTCAAGGAGTTATGACTAGCAGGACAGTAAGAACATGCAATCTCTACATCTGAGTAACAAGACCGTTGTGAATATTACATAACGTGAAATTTGTACGAATACAAAACGAGAGCTCTTCCTTCCTCACAAAAGAGTGTTTTAAAACCATATAAAGCCAACTAAAGAGACACTTATTTTTTTAAGGGATATTGATGATGCACACTTATCCCTTGCTGTAATTCAATAAACCAAGCCGATGACGGTCCCAGTGTAAGTGTAGGCCCTTTTTTGTCATTTCAAAGACTGTAGCGTTCAGAAATCAAGAAGGCAGATGAAGGCGCTGGAGGAAAGACTACTTGCTCAGAGATCCGCGGAGGACAGCGGTTTTATACACCAGTGAGTGAAAACACAGACAGTAAACAACAGGAGAAACAGTAGTGAATCCGTGGATGAAATAAACGGCATAATAGAATAGGAAGTACGGCAGACAGACGCCGCCCCATTCACCTCCCTGATCTGCGAAGCAACCCTGACAGCATGAGCTGCAATCCGAAGGGGAAGGTGCGCGAGATCGGGTGACTTGTAGGTAGCGCGCATTACTTGGTCTAGCGCCTGGCAGTGTCTCTGACCAGGAAAGGACAAGTCAGGAGCTCCCCTACACATCCCTGCCCTCGGCCAGAGGAATGGTGTTTTAGTTTGTTTGTTTGTTTTTCTTTCTTTTGTGATAGACATCATGACCAGAAGCAACTTGGGGAGGAAGAGATTTGTTTTACTTATACTTCCTGGTAATAGTCCATCACTGAGGGAATTCAGGGAAAGAACACAAGCAGGGAAGAAAAACAGGGCAGGTCTTGAAGTGAGGCCATGAAAGAATGCAGCTTCCTGCCTTGCTCCTCATGGCTTTCTGAGCCTGATTTCCCAGAACCACCATCTCCCAGGTGGCACTGCCTACAGTGTGTTGGGCCCTCAATCTTGAAAATGCACCACAGGCCTGCCTTCAGGCCAACCTCGTGAGGAGGACCTTTCTCAACTGATGCTCCTTCTTCCAAAATGGCTCTCAATTTTCTCATGTTGAGGTAAAACTGGCCAGTATAGATGGCCAGAGGTCAGCTGGTGGAGAGGTAGACATGCTGGCCTCTTGTAAACTGACATATACGGGTGCATTATTTTAAAATGTTAATTTATATTGAACAACTTGTAGTTTCAAAAGGTTTCACAATGTTCGCTTTTCTTCTTTTTAACAAGAACAGAGCCAATTCAGAAAAAATAAATCTTACTTGTGTTTTAAATTTTACATAGTAATTTAAGTAGAGAAAGAAAAATCCCCAAAAACAATCCACAGAGGGAATTACCAAATGAATTCACTTAGAAAGCAGCAGCCACAATAACGACCAACAGAATTGTAGAACAAAAGAGACAGAATCGTAAACAAAAGACATATTTTGTGGCTAGTGGGTTGTTTTTCCTTTTTGTTTGTTGTTTGTTTTGAGACAAGGTTTTGCTTTGTGTATCTCAGACTGCCTTTGGAATCAATGATCCTCCTGTGTCAGTCTCCAGAGTGCTGGAATTGGTTGGTGTGTGCCACCATGCCTAGCGAAAGGGGACACTTTAAAGAGGCGCATGAGCAACAGAACAGAAATGAACAGAAAGAAGGAGATGGCCTAGGTAGTAGCGCCCCTCTGCCAGGCAAAGTAAGCCACCACCCGCACTGCACAAGAAAGACCGGAAGTTGAAGTAACCGGAAGAGAGGCAGAAGCGCGGAAGGGCTCTGCATTTTATGAAGCTCTCTCTTCTCCTCTCTACCAGGAGGGAAAGACAGCAGCATTCCAGAAATTACTGCTCACCAAGGCCCAGCAAGGGCCCTGGAGAAGCCAGAATGAATTTCCTATCAAGCCCAAGCCACCTCGCTATCTCCTTTATTGGACTTCCCAGAATTCACCGCGGCCGCCATCCACGCACACGCACTCACACAGAAACTCTAAGCTCTTTTTCGTTGCTTTGTTGTCTTTTATTAAAATGCTGTGTGTATATAACTTTAACTATCCCATGGGATCACATGTCTCTGAGTTCTGACTTACACACACACACACACACACAGAGAGAGAGAGAGAGAGAGAGAGAGAGAGAGAGAGAGAGAGAGAGAGAGAGAGAGAGAGCGCATTTATCTTTAGTTTGTGTTCCTCATGCTAGTCTAGTTTAATGCCTCTGACAGGTGATTCTAATTTACAAGGTCCCAGCCAATGAACCTGATATGTCAAAGGAAAAAAACCCTTCCTCCCCCTATAGAAAAAAATAAAATAAGGTAAAGCATTGGGGAGAGGGCAATCGCTGTGTATTGAAGGAACGCAAGAGCAAACGAGAATCAGTGGGCTGGACCACTGCTAGGGGTGCTTTGGATTGCCACCAACATTGGAAGACAAAGTTTAGTTGTTTAGCGGGATGGGTGGGAAGATCACCTCTGCCTGTCAGAGGCCTTAAGTCACAGAACAGAAGCAAGCATCTATGAACAGAAACAAGCACCTTCTTTGCCAACACCTGGCTAGCTTGCATGTATGTATTAATAAAAGCCACTTTTCCTGGCTAAATGTAGTGGGTAGTAAAGAAATAGAGTAGTAGCTTCTTCAAGTCCCCAAAATTACCCAGGTGAAACCTCTGACTTAGAAAATTGCCCAAAAGGAGGGTGACTCTCTACAAGCAAACAAACAAAACCCAGAACAAAAAGCACCTTTATTACATGAGCTGTGGACGGTGACCTATTTACTTTTCTGGGTGTTAATCTTTCTCAGATGAACTCAAGCTCTCTACCCTTTAGCACATAGCCCTGGGCTCTGCAGCCCTGGCCCAGTCGTGAGGCAATACAGACAGGAAGCCTGTCTAGGTGGAACTGCTACTCTAGAAGGCAGCTGATTTGGGCATTCTTTTTTTTTTCTTTTATTGTATTTCTTTTGCATTTTCTCTCATTTGTTGTTATTTAAAATCTTTCTCCTCAGGAGTCAACTTGGCCTCCTTCTTGCCTCTGCCCAGAAGCAGGTCATAGCGGGGGTTCATACAGCATGCTGTCAATAATCATGATTCGGATATTCAGCAGAGGCTTGGCTGCATTGCAGACAATGATTCTGGCTTCGTGAATACAGCACTCGGAGCCCCAGGAGAATTTCCCCACATCCAATCTCAGGAAACAGTACTCGCTGTGTGTACAACAGCAGCCAGTCTCAGTGTTGGCAGCAGGCTGTCCCAATGCATACCTCTGCCTCTCATGATAGACATCTCTTGTCCTCGATGGTGTGGCTCCTGGGCTAGCAGTCTCAAGTGATGCCCATTGCTCTGGGCAGGCTGGAGAGAGCCTGAGAGTGACTCGTAGTGGAGTTTGGCTTTATTTGTCTGGAAATGAGCAACGGACATGTAAGCTACAATTCATGTAAAAGTTGTCTAAGCCACTGTGTGCATTAGGACAAAACTACAAATAACCCAGCTTTCCACTGCTAAAGAATTAGTCACGTGACAGTAAGCTCACATTGTAAAACAGTAATCAAATGGAGGGAGAGCTGACAATGCTCTCAGATACCTTGAGAAATGGCATTAAGTCAAAATACAAAGTGCTGAGCGGTCTGCAGTGTGCCACATTTCGTGCTAGAAAAGGGGGACAGCACCAGTGTGTGTGTGTGTGTGTGTGTGTGTGTGTGTGTGTGTGTGTGCATCTGTGTGTCTGTATGTGTGGTTTTTACACTAGATTGTGCAAAAGCTCCTGAAAGAATGCTTCATGATAAGATGGTTACCTATTGCGACAAAAGAAAAGGATGCTGGAGAAGACACTGTGGACGACCGTCCTGCAACACACCATTCTGACTGTACATCTAACCAGACAAAAATATTCCCCGTTCACCGAGTTTAAAATAAGTAAGATGGATCGAAAACAAAAGCACGAGATTCGAGACAGGCTGTTTAAAGTTATAACTTCTGAGTTTGTAGGCGTGTCATTTGACCGTGGTGTTCTTCCTGTCTGGTTGTCACCCTCGTCTCTGTCATGGCAACGTTAGCTGCTTTCAATGCTCAGCCACTATTAGTGGGGTGGACAGAAAAGTATTCTCATAAACCGGCGACCGTTTTGGAGAGTGTTTTGACCTCAGTCACAGCTTTTCCTGGAATAGGAGCACTGACCATGATGAGGCTCAATTCTGACTCCAATCCGTTACTTGGGGTATTGGACGAGAAGGCTTTCTCTGCTTTGGGGCAGAAGCAAGAGACAGCAGCACCTGCCAAAGGTATCGAGTAGCTCACTTTGCAATTCTGTTACAGGAGACATTTATCACTTAGGACTGAGGTATGTATTAATTAGGATTAATTAGGACTGAGGCACATGTATTAATTAGGATTTAGTTGGCATCCATATTGTAATTTTCATTTTTTTATATAATAGAGAGGAAATGCGAGGACTGGTTAGCTTGTGTTACGATAAACTTTTAAAGCTCCCTCGGGAACGTCTAAGGATCTATCAGACCTCACCCTCCTCCCCAGCTTTTTGCTTTGCACAGCTTTTTTCATGTCCTTAAACAAGTGCTGCTTTTTACATTAATTTTTAAACTTATCCAACGAAATAATGCACTTCATTATGACATCTTCACACTTGTGCCTTCTTGTACTCACTCTGTCTGCCCGCCTTTTTCACCACCTTCCCCCACACTCCTAGCTGCTCAAGGTGATGCTCCCTTCTCACAGATAGACCTTGCTTCTGCTTCCACGCACATCCAGGAGTATCCAGTGATGGTCTCTTCCTATCCCCTTAAGACTGCTCTCCCCAGCAGCTCAGGGATGGAGTAGACATTGGGGTGGACCAACTCAAAGCCCTGAATCTGGGCCTGGGTGCCAGCGGAGTTGGTCAGCCTGCCAGCTCTCCTGCAGCCATACCACAAATGTGAACTCTTTAGCCCTGCCCCCATCAGCTCACCCAGTGCTGGGGCAAGCAAGAGGTGGGGCCAGAGCTCCTGTTCTCACGCCTTCAGGGGCCTTCCTGCTCACCAGGGTCAACTCCACTTGCTGTCTAGGCAAAGGGATGGGCCTATGCAAATGAAGGGGCCAGGCGTGAAGATGCAAAGCTACAGGATTTCCATGACACAGGATAACAACAGGATGTCCTACGGGGAGTCCCAGTGAGGCTCCCAGTGTTAGTACTGCAGCAGAATCCAGAGGCCTCAGAACAGACCAATGACTCATTAAAATGAACTTCTGCAAGTAAAGCTATGTGGGCAAAAGGGGATCTCTGGGACACACTGCAGCTTTCATAGCAAGATGTTTTGCTTGTTAGTTTTGGGAGTTTTTCTTTTGTTTTATTGGGTCTTGTTTTCTTTACTTCTAATTTATTTTATCTTGTGGGGGTTGCGGGTTGCAAGGGCAGAGGGAAGATCAGAAGGGACTGGGAGATGTGAGGTTGGGTTGCATGATGTAAAATTCACAAAGAATTAGCAAAAAGTTTTTAAAAAATTCTCCCCCCCTCTTAATTCCTTCCACTCTCTCTCTCTCTCTCTCTCTCTCTCTCTCTCTCTCTCTCTCTCTCTCACACACACACACACACACACACACACACACACACACACACACACACAGAGCCAAGATGACGGAAAACATGGATTATTTGTCTTTCTGACTCTGTTACTTTGTCTAACACGATGATTTCCAGCTCCTGATAAGTCATGACTTCATTTTTCTTTATTGACACATTAAAGTCTAGTGTGCATTTTCTTTACCCATTCGTCTGTGGATGGAGATGTAGACTGGCTCTACTTCCCGGCTTTCGTGACTAGCATAGCAATAAACAAAGCCATCCACTTGCTTCCATCGTGTGCTAACTTAGAGTTCTTCTGATGATACCCGAGTGGACAGAAGGGTCATAAAGCAGTCCTCCTTTTAGAGAACCTCCATACTGATACCCATAGAAGCTGTAAAAGTTCTGATTGCCACCAGCAGAGTCTAAAGGCTCTCCTCTCCCATGTCCTCACTAACATTAGCTGTCATTTGTTTTATTGGTACTAGTCCTTCTGAGATGGACTCTAAAATCTCTTTTAATTTGCATGTGTCCAACGGCTAAGGATTTAACTTACCATCATTACGAAAGGCATATATCCTTCATGGCTCCTATAAGACGTCTTGTTACTAATGCAGTGACCTAACACAGTCCCTCTTTAGCATCCACCTTCTGTACCAAATTTGCCTGTTGAGTGGCTTCCTTCCTCTGCCAGCACGGATCTAGCTACTGTTCAGGAAAGTCTCAAGGTTTATTTGGTTGTCTTTTGGGGGAAAGAAATGGACTTGGAATATGATACATTGTCAGGGACCGGACTACCGGACTAGGCAAAGCTAGAGTCCTGCCCTGAGCAGATTCCTGAGAAGGGCTTGACTTTTTCAAAGAACAGGTTCCGGAAGACTGTTGCCTCATTGTCTAAGAATCTTGCAGTTTAGAGATTCACCTTATGTCCTTGAGCACTTCCCAGTTCTCTCCCCACCTCCCTAAGCTTTAGTTCCTGCTTCAGGGCTTTAAACGATGTACACTCCTCTCAATAAACGGACCTTGACAAGGACACTGCTTGGTCTCGATCCTCTTTCTCGCCCGTTCTCCCACAGGTATGGGTCCCCCTCGACCCCCACGAATAACTGGGTCCCCGCTGGCGTGGGCAATACATAAAGGAATTAGAATGCCTCACCAGCATAAAACCCACACCAATTGGTTTGAGCAGCCAAGCAAATGTATTAATTGGCTTATAGAAAAATAATTGCAACCATAAACTGTTGTGACATCGCATCACCAGCATTCCACCTACCTTTTCCTGACTTGGTTTCTTTATGACGACATCAGTCATTTAGTGGACTGGCCCCACAGAGTAAAAACAGCCGCAGCAGTGCCTAGCATCCATCAGTAAGTACCACAGCATTTAGGTTATTATGCTCAGAAACAACAACAAACCAACAAGCTTTGGGTGTCGCTGGCATCACACACACCAAAACTTGTTTTTAATTAGTGTACGTTTTGGCTGTGTGCTTGTTCACACACTCTCCACTCCTGGTTCAGGATGATGGGAGAGCCCCTCTCTCACTGCCAAAGTGGTGGTGATGGCAAAAAACAAAGAACACAGAGGAAACGCACCATGATGTGCATTGCGAACATCCCTTCTTTGTGCCAACTAATAACCAAAATGAGTACCACAGACAAATCTGAAACCTCTCTCCCTCTCTATCTCCCTCTCTTCCTCTCTTTCCCTCTACCTTCCCCCCTCCCTCTGCCTTCCACCTTCTCTCTCTGCCTCCTCCCTCTCTCCTCTCAATTTTTTTCTCTTCTGGAAACTGCAGTCCACACACACCATTCAAAATAAGCCTTAATAACGAGAGACTGCATTTTTTCATGTACAATTGTAGAACTAATCATTTCGATCAATGGAACAGAAAGCTTAGTCTGAGTCATATGATCCTCCCTTGAATTTGAGGTGAAATTTAGCTTCCCCATTCCCAAGTACATGGCCTCACCCAAAACTGAGAATTTTTAGGTCAAGAAAGTGATTAGCAAATATATTTATAGGAATGGGAGCAATAGAATTAATATGTATCAAAGGGAATACAGGACTGGCTTGCACACTACCATCCAGGAGGCCAGCAATGACACCACTGAGGCCAAGATTAGAGGAACTGTTCAGTCCATGAGAGTGGAGGTCTCAACAGTTCAGTTTGTCAATGAAGGCCTGGAGGATTCCTAGAGAGGTTTTGGTCTTTAGTCTACTTTGACTCCTGAAGAGGTCAGTTCTCATATAAGTAAAAGAACACAGCAGTGGCAGCGACAGGGTAGGTAAACTTTCCAACAAGAGTGAAGGCAGGCAGGCAAAAGGCAAAAGGCAAAGTTTTTTCTACTATATCCTGTTTCTCTGAGTTGCCACTGCAAGGTGTTGCCTACATTGAGGAAGAGTTTTCCCACTTTACATAAGCTAATCAAGAATTAGGTTATTGGTATTGCTCATGGAATTCTGCATTTTACCGTTAATTAAGGCATTATATCAGAAGACACAAAGCTTACATTCTCCTCAAAACTGAGGTTGGGAGCAACTGACAGATTACTTTCTCATTAATAAGATGGAGATCTGCAAATATGGAAATGCATTAACTGTTAACTTGTTCTTATGTAGCTCTACCACTTCTCTGGAGAAGGTCGTGTTTGTCATTTCTGTGATTGGTGGTCCTGGTGAACGCCTACTCATGGCTATTTTATGGACACTTTAATGGATAATAAATACTTGCCGTCCTTTCGGGTTCAAAATAACTTGTCATTCGATTATACACAGATATCCACTTAAATTTTATCAAAGAGTAGGACTAATGTGATTTCATTTTAATTGCTACTTTTAAATTGGTGTGTGTGTAACATAAATATCCCATATTCCCTTTATGACAGACGCAGCAACAAGATTTCCTGACACTGGCTCCAGTCAAAGTATAAATGGGTGTCAAAATCCAGGAAGAAATCATAATTATAGATTAGTTTGCTCTGCAATCTGTAATTAATCATCAGGGTATAAAATTTCAGCTATCCATTCCCTGCCTACCTGAATATTTACAATGAAAAGTCCTCCTTGAGTCTAAGCACAGGGAAGGAAAGTGCGAATAGAAAATCGGAGAGTTGCTCTGTCAGTTTTATAGACCTATCACCTTAAGAATTCCTCTTCCCCCGTGAATGAGACACAGAGAAAGCAGCGGTTTTGTCGCTGTGGCAACTGCACAACCAAGCCCAGAGAGCAAATGTTCCTGAGCAGGCTGTGTTCCCCTCCGGCTTTGTAGATACTGTTAATGTGAAGACGTCTTCGATTATCAAGTTGGTGGATTCATCTGACAGGAAAAAATTTAGAGCTGTGATCACTAAACAAAGAGATGTTTGTTTCGTGTCTGACAAAGGCAGGAAACACCCCTTGGTTGAAGCAGATAGGCTTTTAATGACCAACCAAACAGCATGGCAAAGAACAGCAAACATTTCTCAAACAATCTTTCTTTAAATTCTAAAAACATGAGGTAATTTCACTTGCATTAGCCCACCACTGCATTAATCTGCCCCTAAATTTGCAAATTTAAGATGAACACAGGAAAAATACTTTAAGAATACAGACTCAGAAGTGTTAGCCATACTGGGGAATGTTTATGAGATGTTTGTTGTAAAAGCCAGATGAACAAAATATGGCGTTGGTGAGTGAACAGGCTTTTCATTTATTTTTATCTTTGTTATATTTTTAAGGCTTCAAATTTAAAAATTATTCATAGGGCAAGGAAGGGGAGAGCATGAAGCAAATTAGAAAATGCTCTTCCTCAGCTGACAGATATATCCAGACTTCTCAGATGTTTGCATCACTCACACTAAGGCTCAGGAGGGCAAGGCAGGTGCTTGCAATCTCCCTGAAGCTACAGGAGAATGAACCTCATACATATGCAAGACGCACATTGACCAAGAGTCCCCCACAGCGAGCATCCTCCCTTCCTCTCTGCTTCAGAATCCTTATACTGAATGCCTTCTCAGAGGCATTTTCCAGCCTACCTGGCAGAAGTCACAACAGCTTGTGGCAAGTCTTCCAGAGAAGCCTTTAAAACTAGGCTCAGTGTGACACAGGAACAAGCCTGGGGACTCTGAGTATGGTGCTGACTTTTTATATACAACATCAAATGCACGATCCATGAAAGAAAGAATTAATGAGTGAACTTCACTGAAGTTAAGGAACTTTCTGTTCTGTGAAAGCTAACATCAAGAGACTGAAAAGACAGCTTGCAAACTAGAAGAAAATACATGCCCAAGGCAAGCGTGGTAAAGCACTGCTTTCCAAAATACACAAAGAATTCTCTTGTGCATGTATAGGTGCCTGTGTGTACCTGCATGCGTACCTACATGTGGGGCCTAGAGGTCAACCCCAGATGTCACTCCTCAGAAGCCATCCACCTTGTTTTATTGAGATAGAGTCCTTCATTAGAATTTAAGGTTTATGAACAAGACTGGGCTCACAAACTACACTAAGCTAGTTGCCAGTGACCCCAGGGATCTGACTAAACTCTGTCTCCCGGTGCTGGGAATACAAGTGTTGTCTACAACCGTGGCTTGTTTTTGTCATGAATGCTGGTGTCCAAACTCAGGTCTTCATCTTAACAACTTTAGTTAACAAGACATGTAGATGATAAGCAGACATCTAAGAAAGATACTTCACATCACATAATCAAGGAACTGCAAATTAAAATAACGATGAGACATCACTACATATCACATGGTGTTCTGTGATAGCAATAGAAAAATAGCTAAGACACTAGGTATTTACACAAAGCTTGCACTCTGATGTTCACAGTGCATTTATTCATAAATGCTAAAACTTGGAAGGTGAATAGACATACTGTGGTACATCCACACAGTGCTACAGATAAATGAAGTCATTGAAAGTTGTGGAAGAACCTTAAAGTCATAATATTAAGTGAAAGAAACTAACCTTCCAAGGCTGTGTGTTTCAATTATATGATGGTTCGGAAAAGCCAAATCTTACTTGGTAACAGTAAAAAGACTAGGTTCACTAAGGTTGGGTGGAGGGAGAAACAAGTTGGAAAACTGTGGGCTTTAATGGCGGTACATGTTAGATAAGGACTGATGGAGGCGATGTGAAAATAAGGAAGAGGAGACTGATCTCCACAGAAGCAAATGGTCCTTAGCCAGACAACCAAGAGCAAAGGTCCCTCCATTTGTGTAGAGACTCTGCACCTAGACACAGCAGGTTTGGGGGATTCTTTAATGACAAAATGGGAATTTTAGTCAATGTAAGTTTATCTGTTAATTTGTTCTTGTAGTTTCAAAGCCAACTAATGTGAGAAGTTCTTCAGCACATGGACTTTCCCTTCGGGAATCTCTCAGCTCTCTCTTGCTTGTTGGCTTGCTTGTCGGGCAGGTATGTTCAATGAGTATACTGAGTCAGAAGTTTCTGGCTCCTTTGAGGTTCCTGTTTTAAGCTGCTAACTCTTCAGTAAAAATACTCTAGATGAGACTAAAAGGGATAAATATATGTCATTATGCATTTTTAAATAGATTAAATATACGATGCCAAGAATGGATGGGTCCTATTGTAAACTGTGGACTTTTGGTAATTAAGACTGGCCAATACAGATTTACAAATTCTAATATTCAAGTGGGCAATATTAACAATCTAGAGGATTATACCTATGCTATTCCTTCCTTTTAATTCTTCTACAAATTTAAAGCTGCTATTAAAATGGTCTTAAAGTATATAATAGTTATTTGTGTCCTTCCTTTTTTCATATTAGAATCACAACAGCATTTGATACCATGGAGTTACAGATTATACCTTAAATATAGCTGACTAAAAAGACATGAAGAATCACATGATGTAGGGTTATAGATCCCACGTCCACTCTGCCACAGGGCTCCACTGCTTGGGGAGACAGGACATGTGGGAAGTTTGAATGTGCTTATCCCAGGCTGTTGCTTGGTGGGTGTTGGGATACTGCTCCTGGGATGTGGAAGTGAAGTCTGTGGTAGGGGACATCCAGAGCTGATTCCATGATATGGACAGAATCTATTCACAAAGCAAGCAAATGATAATCCGAAGTAGAATGTGGAGTGAGCTCATCTTTGTTTCAGTGACACGATAATCAAGAGAAACTCACAGAAATAGCTGAAGTCTGTATCACAAGGCACACATGAGCCTATGCACTTGAGGACTTCTGGGTCTGACTGTTTTTGAGTTCTCAACCCGTGTCAATGGATCAGCACAAGCAGTTGTACTTCCTGCTGGGAAATGCAAGTGTTCTGAAGCTAGTCTACTGTGACCATCCAAAAGGGAGGTCGGCACCGCCTACAATAGGAACAGAAAGTCAGCAGCAAGGATAAAGTAGACAGTGATTCATCTCAGAGGAAAGGGCAAGAAAACACACAAAAACCCTAATGCGAAAAGAGTAACAAATAAAAATTATCTCAAGACCTTAGAAGTTTTACCACAATGTACATAGCACATAGATACTGAAGAGGTTCAAGTGATGCTAGCATCTAGGACCTCAAGTGGTTTAGATTTTTGTGCCTTGGTTAGAAGACAAGCTCATGGAAGGGACCCATGAAACAACCAAGAAGAAATGCCAGAAATTGACTGGTGTGACGATGGGCCTGCATTCTATAATTAATTATCTGCAACACCATTAGCATTAATAGAAGTATTAGCAGACTGAAATAGAAACACCACTGTTTTCCTTTAAACTAGTGATATAGGTCAGTGGTACAGCCCTTGAGTAGCATGTGCATGATCAGAGATTCAATCCCCAATACTACAAAAACAAAACAAAATGCAAACATTTTCAATAAATATTCACCAGTCATAAAACGTTTTCAAGACAAAAAAATCCAAGACTCTAAAGCTGCACGAGTATAACTAAAAGCAATACAAACATTATACACTCATAGGAAAAGAGAGAAAGGTCAGGAATAGTTTTGGAATAAGGAAAATTTAAAACAATATTTCCATCTTTTCTCATACAATTTCACAGAAATTCCTACAGGTTTTGACATCATTATTCACATCTGTGTTTTTTCATCTAATCTTCCTTGAAGTCATTCTTAGGTCTTACTGGATTAAGTAACATGACAGACTTCAGTAAAACATAGGTTCTAAGAATATCTTTAATACCCACTGAAAACTAGAATTAACTATGTATAAGGTAACATTTAGACAAGGCCACGAACTTATGCTACAATACCTATAGTTCTTCATTCCAAATACATTCTTATTATATTTACACTATTAATATTTAGAATATTTTAAAGTATATGCAGAAACTAGGGATCCTGTGTGTGTGTGTGTGTGTGTGTGTGTGTGTGTGTGTGTGTGTTATATATGTGCATGTGTGTTGCAGGTAAAGATAAGGAAAACAATTCTAAAGATAGGGTACTATTTTCCTAACAGCAGGCTCACTGTACATCTATGTAGAAATATTCTTCAGTCTGGGCCAGATTAGTGGAGACTCACAGGTGATCTCCTTCCATGTTCCTTTGCTCTCAGTTTCTCCATACTTTTCAGTAGCTGACTAATGAAGCTTCCCTCCCAGATGGTCCACACAGGATGGGTCAAACTTGACTCCCAGGAGGAAATATGCAAATGAAGAGCTCATGCAAAGAAAGCTAATGCCACAGGGAATAATTCAAGTAATAATCTGCTTCAACTATGCCAACTTTATCTCCCCCAACTAGTCCACATCTGCAAAATGAGAAAATTGTTAATAAGTGAGCCCCAGCAGTGTAAACAAGGACGTTCAGAAAGGGGTATTTGTGCCAACCGTGCTGTGATCAATACACACATACCATGGACTTTCAAAGGAATGATTCTATTTCGCAATAATAAAGAAGAAATTTAAAGTAAAAATCAACATTGACAGGAAATGAAAAAATAAATATTGGAACCTTTCGCCTGTTCTGCTTATTTTTTTTAATATAGATTTGTCAATGTGCATCACATTCTCTTAGCTCACTCCCTACCTTCTGCCTTCCATCTGCTCATGATTTCTGAGTGATTTCCACTCCTTGTTAGCTCCAGAGAGACTCTACTAGATTATTTAGAAAATACAATATACTGTGTGTGTGTGTGTGTGTGTGTGTGTGTGTGTGTGTGTGTGTGTGTGTGTGTGTGTGTTGAAGGTGTTTGAGCGGGGCAGTGAGGTGGGACACACATGATAAGAACAACAACAACAACCAAAAGCCTTATAGACCTTAAAACTACATTTTGAAATAGTAGCAGTGAATACAGAATTGTTTTGCATGAACTTGGAGTTTGCAAACGTATTTTTAAAAGTCAAAACAATAAGCATTAAAAAAAAACCCAAACTGACAATTTAAAAGATTTAAGCTATTTGAAAAAAGACTCTACAACCAAATCTAAATAGTAGAAAGGAGAAATCTAACCATTGGCAATATTTTCAGTACAGTTTTGCTATTCAACATCTATAATAAGTTGCTATTTCAACATTTATATTAAAAAAGAGCAACTATACATTATAGAAATATGAGAACAGAGTATACAAGAACAGGTCATAAAAGAAGTACAAATGTATAATAAGTCTGCTTTAAAAGATGTGCAGTCACTGAAAAGTGTATCAAATACTGAAAAGTATGGCGGTAAGATTGGTGAAGACCAATCACATTGATAGCAAGGTTGTCAAGTGTCAAACAATGAAGAAAGCTTTGATCCCTTACGTACTGATGCAAATATGTAACATACACAAGCATGTTGGGATAGAATGCACATTCTATAATAAAACTCCAAAAGCGTCAAGGAGGCCTCAGTGAGAAGGACCAGGCCCACCACTGCTCACCCACCTGCTTTCAGTTTCTGGGGGTGGGGTGGGGTGGGGTGGAAATGGCTAGAAAGACAGAGCTGTGCCTCTAAAGTGACTTCCAGACCATGAAGACCAGCAGCTGGGACTCTGGCAAGTCTGAGTACCAGAAATGAAGCCAGTGAGATGTTAGAATATCAAATGAAGGTAGTGATGTTGTGCATCGTGCGTCTTCCATTGGAAAGCTCCGAAGCATACTAGTAGAGAGTGTGGCTGGCTTCTTAGAGGAAAACACTGAAGGTGGAAGCTTTTCTCACACAATAAGGATCATGTGGAAGTAATGCGTTCCTTCTGGGTAAAGCTGTGATCAGCCACATACGCAGAACCAGAATTTGGATGATATTACCCAGAATCCAATTGGGGCAGTTTCTCTCCTTTCCAGAAGAAAAGAGACAGAGAGACAGAGAGAGACACACAGAAACGCACATACAGAGGTACAGAGATACAGAGACAGAAACAGAGACACAGAGACATACAGAGGGAGCAGAGACAGAGAACAAGGATGTCTTATGGTGTGTATTTTATAAGTATGTGTGTAGACACGCATACTTAACATGACTTGCCATAACACTGATTTATTCTAGCACTTTCCATAATAAATGGTTTTAAATTTCATAAAGTAAATAGATGTACTAATAAACTGAAAAACAGTTGCTTGGTTTTAAATGCTAAATGGATACTATCTATTCACATGGAGTGAATCATCTTAGTTTATTTGAGTTTGTCTGAATCTATAGATAACTGGTCAAAACTTGTACTGTTCCTGGGGACAGAGAAATCCAAGATGGAGGCACTGGCAGGTGTAGAGTATGATGAGAGCATTTTCTCATATGTGGTACATTGTAGCTGCAACTTAGAAGGATAGAAGAACAAACTATAAACTATTTATCTCACTCACAAGGGCTCCCACCTCATGACCTAACCCCATTCCAAAGTCTCCATATCGTATACTCCACTAATGGAGAAGGTCACAAACATCCACCCATACAGTTAGTTACAGCTTATATGATGATCGAAGACACTGCAGGGAGCGCTTCAGAAAGTCACTCCTAATCCGACTCTACCACTGTCTTTCTTTACTATTTAATATATATGTATATATATATATATATATTTTAATTTTGTGTTCATGAATCATTTGCCTTCATATATGTCTATGCACTGTGTCTCCCTCAGAGGCCAGGAGAGGGCATTAGATCTTCTGCAATCGGAGTTACAGATGGTTGTGGGTGCTGGAATTAAAGTTGGGGTCCTCTGCAAAAACAGCCAGTGCTCTTAACCACTGAGCTGTCTCTCCAGTCTCCAGCCCCTATTATTTTTATTTGTTATCAAATAAAGCATGTATTTTATTCATTACTGCCTCTTTTGCTATTGGATACTTTTACTTTGATACAAGTACTTGCAAAGTATCTACTCATACAGGGAAACATAAGAGACACCGAGGCACTGAAAGCCTGTGTGACCAGGACTCAGAGATACAGAAAAATCTCCTCAACCTAATACCTTCTCGTTACCTACCTATAGCAATAGGTACTTTCATGTTTGGCTTTACATTTAGGTTTTTGTCCTAAAGACTAAAATTTAGTTTTGCCTGTTTTGTTTGTGAACATATGCAGTTTAATTGATAATGCTAAAATGTTTTAAAATACAGCTGTACTGATTTCCTTTGCCACCAACATGCATCTTTCCATTACAATCACACACACACACACACACACACACACACACACACACACACAGAGAGAGAGAGAGAGAGAGAGAGAGAGAGTTAATTTTGTTGTTCGATGGTTGTGACTTGATATCCACAGTAGTAATAATTCACTCTTGCTGTGCTATCAGTAGTATTAAACAGTATATATTTAATGGGCTTTTTGAATTTCCTCTTTCCTTCCTGGATGTATTTATCATTCATCATTTTGCCTGTTTTCCTTTTGGATTCTCTGTTTCACTCTCATGAACGTTCTGCACAAACTGCCCACGTATTCTCACTAGCCAGCTCCTTGTATTTTGTCCACTGCACGTCTTACATTTTGTGTGTCATAACATCTTTGAGCCAACTATTTCAGTAACACATTTTTCCCTTTATGGCTGATGCTTCCTCTAAATTTTTTCACTCAGTCTTGAGAAATATTTTCATACTTTGGAACTGGAAATGTATTCCCCATTTAGCTCTTCAGAAGACTGTAAGTCTTTCATCTACAAATATAATATTACAATAGACTTTGGAGAATGAAGTCAAGTAGGTCCTAATATAGATGCTAAAGTACTAACATGCTTTGATAAAAGGTCCATTTCTCCCCCATAGCCTTTCAGAACTCTTTTCGATAAGTTTAAAATCCATGCACCTTGGGATTTGCTTTTGATACAGTTAATCTGCTTGACAGTTCTTTGGGATGCTTCAAGCACTATCATAGTCAGTTTGTATCTTTATAGTTTGATCCTTGGTAAAATCATTTCATCTTAATTGAAATATTTTAGCTGATTTAGCTACTATGACCTCAAAGGGAAATTCGAATCTAAACAAGAGAACTCAGCATGTGACTGTCGTAGTGATGCCGGACAATTCTGTTCCTTAAATCGCTAGAATATCCCTGGCTGCTTAAAGCAAAAATAATAGCCACTCTGAGTGTTTCTTCACAGGGAGCGTCGCAAAGATGGCAGAAAATGAGGAAAATGCATCTACAGACTTTGCCAACTCATGTCTACCTGGATCAGTTGTGCCTGGCTTAGTATAGGGACCTGCATACAAAAGAAAGAATGAAGAATTATGGAATTTTCAGCATATATGGAAGTAAAATACCTCAGTCCATAAAAGCTAGAAAAGGAAAATTTTTATGTTTACTATATTGTATGTTAAGGCAGTGCTGTTTAAAGTGTGCCTACAGTAAGGTAAAGCTCAGGGTACCCACTGAAAGGAAATTAAAGTGTATTTAATTATGCAGTAGTGAGAGCTAGATGTCAATCAGCATCTCACTGGGGCTCCATCTCACCCTAATCATAATGGCTACCAAGAGAAAGCAAACAACAATAAAAAGCGAGATTGAATATGGAATACAAGGAAGAGACCTTGTACACTAGCAGTGAAAATGCAAATTAGTCCAACAACTACAAACATCAGTGCAGTAGTGTCTCTAAAAACTAAACATAGGACTAACACAGGAACAAACTATTCCACTCCTGGACTATATTGAAGAAAGATGAAGTCAGCCTAGGTAACAGATCCTTACATATTCATTTCCATATGATTTACAATAGCTGAACCTCAGAATCTGTCTCAGTGTTCATATATAAACAGATACAGAAAAACATGTAGGTATATATAGAGAGGACAGATATAGGAAGATAGATGATGATAGACAGACAGACAGACAAATAAATGATAGATAAACAGATGAGAAGTAGATAGATTTACACACACACACACACACACACACACACACACACACACACTGGACCATAATGGCAAAATAAAGTGATAATATTTGTGGAAAAATAGGATAAATTGTAGATCCTATAATCAAGACACAAAAAGCCAAGTATATCATATTTTCTCTCAACCATTCAAGCTAAAATGAAAACAGACTAAGTTGGGACTGACTGATGGGTTCCGAGAGAGGGTAAGGTGACCTAGAGTCAATTAGGGGGGCTGATGTAGTTTGAGCAACATGTATGCATTCATGGCCGTGTTACAGTGAAACTCATTTAATATCCATGATAAATACACACTTCATTACAACATTAAAAATGGGAAAGGTAGCGATGTGCAGGGTGTTGGTGTGTTGGATCACCCTTGGATCCTGTTCACATTTCCCTGCACATCACTCTGATGAAGAGCAGGCAAATGCAGCATCTGCAAGGAGACACACCAGTGTCATTGAACTGAGAGTGATTTCCATGCCAGAGGGGAGGGCAGCCATTCCCATCCCAACCCCGGTAACCCTGAGCCTCACTGGTGTCTGGGCTTTTGCATGAATCCAGGAAGAGGTTTCAGCAAGGTGATAGGCTAAATGCGCTGCTCTCTCCGTGGATGTGTCCGAGGACTTGGCAGTAGGAGTGGAGTCAGTCTAAGCAAATTCTCCCCAAAGAAGATGTCTTTCTCACGAACATTCATCTTCATGGTCATCTTTTGTATACAGTCTCTAGTTGCTTTGCTGCAAAATGGCTTCATGGCCACTGTGCTGGGCAGGGAATGGGTACGAAGCCAGGGACTCCCTGCAGGTGACATGATTGTGGCTTGCCTAGCTGCCTCCAGGTTCTGCCTGCATGGAGTAGCCATCGTAAACAACTTCCTGACCTCTGTTAAGCTATGGAGCCAAAAGATCTATTTTTCTGTCCTCTGGGACTTCGTCAACACTGTCAATTTCTGGTATACCACCTGGCTTGCCATCTTCTACTGCGTAAAGATCTCTTCGTTCTCCCACCCAATCTTCTTCTGGATAAAATGGAGAATTTCTCGGTCTGTGCCCAGGTTACTGCTGGGATCCCTGATCATTGGTGGACTGTCAGCCATCTCCTCCGCCACTGGAAACACAATCGCCTTTCAGATGACCGCCTGTGAGAACTACACGCTTGCTTATAGAACGATAGCCTTCTACGCGTATTATTTTCGCTGTCATGCAATGCTGATGTGGATCATCCCGTTCTTCCTGTTCCTGCTGTCCGTTATCTTGCTCATGTTCTCCCTCTACCGGCATCTGGAACACATGAGGTACCGCAGACCCTGGTCTCACGATTACAGCACCCAGGCCCACACTATGGCTCTGAAGTCGCTGGCCTTCTTCCTCGTCTTCTATACATCGTATGTCCTGTTCCTTGTGATATCTGTTACACGAGTCGTGAATGTCCACAATTCCTGGCACTGGGCCTGGGAAGTGATAACCTACATGGGCATCTTGCTGCATTCCACCATTCTGACACTAAGCAACCCCAAGATGAGAAAGGCCCTCAAGATAAAGTTCCCAGACCTTTGTGTTGGCAGATCACAAGACAAGGGGCGTGGTTAAAGGGTGGCTCCACCCTCAAAGTATCAGCATCAACAACCTGTTCCCTAATGAATAGTGCCGCCCATGGCAGGAATTCATAAGGTTTGACAGCTCCCCACTCATCCTGTGCCTCACCGTTTATTTTTCCACATTTCTGCTTCTCTCTTTCTCGCTCCATCTAATACGGTTACTTCTCTGCTCTGTTCGCCAAGCCACATTGGCCTCACCTGACCGTCTTGCCTGACCGACTCTCACAGAGTCTCTAAGCAACATTCTTCAAGCATTTAAATCACTGGCTTGTCCTTCCTTTTGAATACCTGTAGCCACTGTCAGCTGCCTCTGAGCAAACTGAAGTCTGGTTTCAGAGGCATGGATTCCCCAACACTGTCCTTCTGGGGTACACCAACCAAGCGCCTCACGCCAGCTCTGATCTCAGTTCTGTCTCTCTATGGTACAGATTCTGGTTACTATCCTGTGAGTCCTTCCTTTCTGTCCCATGTTCTTTTGACACCAGAGAACAGGCTCTTCCTAGCCCCTTCCCCCTTATTTCTTCCTACCTTGCTTTCTCTGTCAGTCTCCACCAATCTCCTGTTAAGACTAATTCCACCATGCAGCTCTCTCTATCAGCTTCATCTCACACACGTGTGAACTCCGTCCCACTGAGGGTGGGTCCCAGCAATGCCTTTGTATACTTGGGTGACTTGAATTAAAAGGAGTGGTATGTTATGGAAATGTTGCTTGGTCCAACAGGAAGCAAATGAAAGCAAAGGAGATCTTCAACAATACTTCATTTTAATAACCTGTCTCCCTGAAAGAGACACCTATGTGCTGTTACCTAGGTTTTGTGGTTCCCCAACTGGAAATTGTGTATGATGGTCCCTGGAAGTAGGAAAAAAAATACGGTAACTCCATTTTTATATACCTTTATCTTCTCCCGTAAATTCCTAGTTTACTGTAGATTTGTGGTTTATATATCATTAAAACGAGATGTGTGTGTAATTAATAAGAAAGATGAACCTGATAACACCTTGTATATCCTGGCTGCTATTCAAGAAAGAACAACATTGGAATTTTCGTGTTCTCTTAAACTATTTATCAAAACAAGGAACAAGACCAAAACAAGTGTGGTTTTGTTTTCATAATATTGTAGTGATCAATATGTCAAAGGATGGGAGTAATACACACACACACACACACACACACACACACACACACACGCACGCATGCATGCACACGAGTGCGCACACACAATTACAGTTAGCCCTTAACACTCTTTCCCAAAGAACTGCTTTTATGAGTAGAGAACAAATCAGTAATGATACAGAGGTTGAAAAATTCTGTCGGCCAAGCTAACTTAACTCCTACCTATGAAAAGCTTCCCCAACACCAGAATGTATCCACTAGTTAATGTCTACATGGAACACTGACGAAAATGTCTCATCTTCTGACCTCAGAGTAAGCCTCAATACGTTTAAAAGACTGTGTTCTAATCACAAAAGCACGAAAGTAGGAATCCATATCAGAAAATGTCTAGAACATGGTCAGAGGCTTAGAATTTAAATAACGGGTGTATAAATAGCACTCTGATCAGAGCAGTCGAATGGAATTTGAAAAATGTAAGCTGAACGCAAAGGAAAAGGAAAAATTTTCAGCTCTGTGAGATGCTACTAACCTAGAGGCAATACGGGAATTGGCAGCACTAAGTGCGCATGCTCAAACGAATGGCTCAAATCAGGTTCCACCCCAGCAAAGTTTAAACAGGGGAGCAAGAGAAAGACAGAAAAGTCAGAAGAAAGGTGATTAACAAAAGCCAGAGCGAAACCAACAAAGCAGAAAGCAGAAAAGGAGCGGACAGGATAAGTGAACCAAAGTCTGGTTCTTTGAACTCGGTAAGATCGACTGAATATTCTGTAGATGCACTGATGGGGGCGGGGCAAATAGCAACTACAAGGACCGGAGAAGTAATGTCACTCCAGCTCTGAACTAGAAGCAAAGGGATATTTGAACAAGTTCGTGCGAATAAGTTGACAACTTAGAGAAACACATCGGAGCTAATACTTTCAAGGTCCCTGAAGGGTGGCTTCTGCAGACTGTAGCCCTCTCTTCTAATCAGTACCCATGGTTCTATGGGACTCTAGTCCTGGGAATTCCCTTCAGTGCTGACCCCAGGACTTAGTTAGCTTCTCTTCTATGCTAAGTCTCGTGTCCCCTGTGTCTCGTTATTTAATAGTTTTATCGAGTGTGTTGGGTTTTCCTTAGTCTTCTGCCTTGATAAAACACGTTCTTCCAGGCTTGGTGGCAAATGCCTCTCCCACCGAGCCATCTCACATGCTCACACCCACTCGTTTAAAACAATGTAGGAAAGTTCGTTTGGTTTTTTGTTTTTTGTGTTTTGTTTTGTTTTGTTTTGTTTTGTTTTTTTGAGAAATTATACATCTGAAAGTGTTTTATTTTCCTCTCAAACTTGATTTATAAGTCTCCTGAGTACTTCAGTTAGAGTCTTTATTATCTGTTTCCATCCCCACTGACAACAACAGAGGGAATTATAAATAACCTGTCTCCAGTTGGCTATAAATTATCATTCTTCCAAGTGTTTCTGATATATATATATATATCTTCCTAGAGACATTATGGATTCATCATGTCTATCCATGTACTTTCATTTTTGTGGGAAGTATACAAGAAGGATGAATAAAGGGGAAATGAAAATATAATCAGCAACTGCTAATTATTATTCAATATATCCTGTTTCTGCCATTATTCCATATTCTGGCAAATGGTCATGACCTATTTCGGTAAGGATCAGATAAATTTGTAATAGCAAATGTACTGCAAATATTCCTATGGATATGAAAATTGTTATGTCTATAATGCTCTAGGTACTTTAAAAGAAGAGGTTAAGAAAAAGAAGTAAAGCCAGGCAGCGGTAATACGCACCTTTAATATCAGCACCCGGGAGGCAGGGGAAGTCGAGGCAGGGGAAGTGAGTCTTCATGAGTTCAAGGCTAGAGTGTCTACAGAATGAATTCCAGGACAGCCAGAGCTACACAGAGAAACCCTGTCTTAAAAAATAAAAAAGGAAGTACTTAGACTACAATTTTAAAATTGATAGAATTCTTTGTCATTACTAAGGTTATCAGAAATGTCATTTCATACCAGAACAAACATCAAATTGAGGAAATAGGACAACAAATACATCACGGTTCAGACTGTAGTTATAGTACGTTAAACTGTTCTAATCTTCCCGGTGGTGGTAGTGTGGGCTGTGCGAATTCTTAGCTTTTTACCCCAATGCTCTGGATTCTTGAATGAAACGCGCACACACACACACACACACACACACACACACACACACACACACACACACAGAGTCTTATATTTAATATACCTTAATCGGCTCAATGGCTGGGCCACTCCCAAACTTCCAAGTTGCGAATGTCTCTCCTGGATACTGCAGAATTATTACTTACTAACATCTAAAAATCTATATCACATCTTTGTTACCCTAAACCCTATTTTGGGGGCAGGTGCTGTGGCTGCTCTTCTCTAGCTCAGGGCTGATCCTTCTGCTTCATCAGCTTGGCAGTTCTAAACCTTCTTCTTCCCTTGGTTCCCTTGCCCAGGAAATCTAAAGTCCCTTCTCTGTCTCTCTGCCCAGTCATTGGCTGTCAGCAACTTTATTTAACAATTAGAACCAACTGGAGGCAGGGACCTGTAGCATCTTATGTGTAGGATTCCCACAGAATTTTTGGGGAACCCAATTAACATAATTCAAGCAATAAACCCAATCCACAACACAGGCTTATGTCAGTTTGTGAAAGTTTAATCTCTGTTAAAGCTGTTTTAGAATACCAATATAGACAGTGCTAATTAAATTTGCCATCCAACACTCACAAGATGCATACTGCTGGGTACGCATGATTTCGATTAATAGGAAATATACTGCATTAGCCATTTGCCCCAAATCAGTAATTGTGAAAGAAGAGCAAAGAAAGTTTTTGTGTTTTATAATTTTTATAGCAGTGGGCATATATTATGATTTACACTGAAAGAAAACAGGCATTTAAAATTGGTAAGAAATTTTTAAAAGTTCATCTGAAAATGTTTTCATAAATTGTATAATGCATGCTGAGATATTTTCTATTCTACGATATCCTATCAGCTGGAATTATTTTAGTAATCCTCATATCCCATAATGATTAAGGTTCTCCGTGGTACAGTGGGCAGAGCATTTATATGTGTCTGTTACGGGGACTTGAAAGAGACACAAAATATATTTCCTTTCCGTGAGTTCTGCTAAGCAGCCAATAGTGGTACAGACTTCCACATTGGCATTCAGGAGTAAATGAAATGCTCTGTTGCTGGAAGATGCTGTCTGCTTTCCCGGCCTGTAAACTCACCGCATCATCTCTTTACAATCTTCTATGACCTGAGGGAACAGGCACCTTGTGCTTAGGGTGTGTTGACTTTCTCTAGGCTCAGTTCCATTTCTCCCAGAAATAGATGGACTCATAATTCAGATTTGGCCCTTGGAGAGTGAGTCACCATGGTTACTACCGCAGACACACACACACAGCCTTTATGGGGTCAATTAGTGCCCTCCCCAGGGGTGTTCCACCAGAACTGACTTTGTCACCTTGGGTACAAAGCTATTGAGTTACCTGTATGCTGGCCATGCTCTCCTGAATGATGAGCTCACTGACGGTAGAGGAGATGAGGACAGCGAGGTTGGTGACTATCACCGAGCCAGGAACGTGTCTATATATCTTCTGCATTTAATGCCATAACAAATGTATGAGTCTAATGTGATTTTATGAGATTGACAGAACAGGAAACGGAAGTCCTGAATACTTGAGTAATTCTCCTAATGTGGATCCTACAGGGCAGGCTAGAGTTACAATTCAAGAAGTTTTATCCCAGAGGTCTGCGTTACACCATCTCTATGACTTTCCTGTGGCTAGACTTGTCATTTTTCTGACACACTATTTCCTTTTAAGTTGGTTTGTCTGGGACTTCAGTTTGCTTGTGTTCTTAAGTTTGGAATACTGAAATCTCAATAAGAAAACATTTTTCTTTTATCAAGCAAAGCTCAGATGACACTTGGAGTCTTTTCAACCCAGTTGTTACTTAAACACCAAATCTTTCTTTCAAGTCACTTGATCCTGTCTTGTCTAGCAGCTGAGTACCTCTCACTACCACCAATGGGAATCTCTGGTGCTGTCCCATGGACCAACTGTGAAAACCCATTTGACGTCTAAGCTCCTGCGAGTGCAACCAAAGATAAACCAAAGTATCACCCATGAGGTCATCCTTGACCAGTTAGAAACTAGAAACAGTGAATGTGTAGTCCCTCCGCTCGCTTCCTGAGTAGATGACTGTGGGGCCATGTCATGAGGCTGCTCTTTTAAATATCTCAATGCTCAAGCAGTGGCTCCCACAGTCAATCCAAGCACCCACCATGCCTGGCTCTCCTGTCCTCTGCATGACTGATGCTCTTCATGTGGGTACTTCGTTCATGCCAGCATTCACTCAGAAGTCTCAAGGATAATCATGTCTTTAATTTAAATTTTGGGCCCATCATTTTAGAGTATCCTATATATAGAATATGTAAAAATTCTTTGGGCCATAATACTAATACAAGAATTAAGGTTTGCATTTGAGCAAAAAGTTTAGATCTCTAGATTGTTTCTCAGTGAAGTAGAACAGGGGGTGTTCCACAAAGGCAGCAGCATTGCCTTGGAAATGCTATTCAGTATGTTTCCTTCAAAAATATAGCATAAAAATGCTGCGGCCCTTAATACAGTCCATCATGTCATGGTGACCCCTACCATAAAATTATTTTGTCTCACTTTATCACTGTAATTTCGCTACTGTTATGAATCAAATATCTGTGCTTTCCAATGGACTTAGGTGACCCCTGTGAAAGGGTCATTTTACCCCTGCAAAAGGGTAGAATAGCATAGGAAGAAGAACATTAGACAGGGAACAGATGGGGATAAAAGAGAAGGGGGAGGGAGCAGGATCGGATTATGAGTCTACTTAATACTTACTCAAACTACATTGACATTTTAGAGGCTCAGTGAGTTTAGAGCCAGCTAGTTTATGATCAACATGATGCTAGTTAGAGTTATTGGGAAAAGAGGGCTTTCAATCAAGAAAATGCCTCCTTTAGATTGTCCTGTGGGCAATCCTGTGGTACATTTTCTTGATTGGTGATTGATGTGGATTGGCTCAGCCCAGTGCGGGCAGTGTTCCATGAAGGCTAGTGGTCTTGGGTGCTTTAAGAAACCAGAATGAGAAATCCATGAGAGTGAATCCAGTGAGCAGCACCATTTCAATCCTTCTGTCTCAGTTCCTGCCTTCTCCTGCCTTGGCTTCTCCCAGGGGACCATGACCAGGATAAATAAACCCTTTTCTCTTCCAGGTGCTCTTGGTCATAGTGTTTTATCACAGCAACAGAAAAGCTAAATAAGGCAGTAAGGCTAGGTCTGCGTGGCACATTGGCATGCCATCTGGGGATAAAGCACATGCTTGAAGAAAGGTGGTATTTGTTTGGAACCATTAATCACACTATTTCAAAAATTCAATCTGGGTCACAGTTGTTTACTAGATGAAGACATTTTTGAAAGAAATGAAGGATGAAAAGGAAAGAGGGAGGTCAAGGAGGAGAGGAAGAAAGAAAAGAAAGAAAACAAAAAAAAGAAAAGAAAGGAAGAGGAAAAACAGCTGAAAATAAATACAATGTAATTTCCATTTATCTAATTATTGTCCAAAATTAGTGGCAAACACACAATTACACACACACACAGAGAGAGAGAGAGAGAGAGAGAGAGAGAGAGAGAGAGAGGAGAGAGAGAGAGAAAGAGATACATAGACAGAGACAGAGACAGAGAGACAGAGAAAACACCAAACTCAACACAAACTTCTTTTGATACCCCAAAGCCAAAATAAGTGCATTTGGGTCCTTGAGGGCCGAAACCACTTCTGTACCCAAGTAGAGTCCTCCCTGTTCTGCCCCCACCCATCCAGAACTGTGGTAAACTCACAGAGAAGCAAACTGATGGCTAATCATGTGCTGGGTTCACAGACACCACCTGTGGAATAAGTCACAGATAATTCACCTTTTTAACTGCAAGCAAAATAAGTAGCTTCTCACTAGAAATTGAAAGGCTGTCATGACTGGAATCACAGCCTGTTTCCCGAGTAATAACTATACTCCTCACACATCTCTGGTCTCATGATTTCTGTATCATAAACCTGGAATGCATGCAGCAGGTATGGTCAGTATCACAACACAACGTAAGTGCTTAGAACTTGGAGATAAATTTTCATTCAAAATGGCCTAAGAAACTACTATTTGGAATGGTTTTGATTTTATGATGGAAGATAAATAAATCATATTTTGGTGTTGACACGTGAGGTAGTCACCTATATAACTGACCATCTCATATGTATAAACTCAACCAATGCCAGAAAGGAAATACTCAGAAAAACGTACAGAGAACATTACAAATATCTTTTATGCCAGCATCCTTTAAACAATAACATGTAACAGCTATTTATATGTAATTTTCACTTTATTAGGATTTTAAATAATCTAGAGATGATTTGATAAGTATGACCACATGTGAGGAGACGATGCACAAATACAGCATCACCTCACACAAGGGGTTTTAGCAGCCATGGGATGAAATGGGCGGGAACCCTGGAGCCTGTATCTCATGAATGTAGAGGGATAGCAACATGCATGCAGTGGAGATGAATCCTACAATTCCACAAGTTTTTAATCAACTAAAAATCCTAGATGACCAACAGCTAGACTAAGATCAAGATTGTTGCCTACACCCTAGAGAACTCCTCTTGTTCCCTCTCCATCATCCTCAACTCTTACTCTTCCAAAGGCAGATGATCAATATCCTCATAGGCACAGACTAACATTTCTTGTTGGCCTTTATATAAGTAGAGTCATACATTATCCTATATTCTTTTATGTCTATTTTTCATTTAATTAATTTTAGATTTACTCATCATTTTTTAAAATTTTATGTCTGTAAGTGTTCTACCTGCATATGTGTATATGTTCCACATGCGTACTTTGTGGGCTGGACCTGGAGTAACGGATGTTGTGAGCATCTATATGGGTGGTAGGAAAGAAGCCTGGGTTCTTCGAAAGAGCAACAAGTGCTCTTAACCATCTCTTCATCCCTGGCTTTTAAATTTTTATTCATTCTTTCATAGTCACTCTCTCTCTCTCTCTCTCTCTCTCTCTCTCTCTCTCTCTCTCTCTCTCTCTCTCCCCCCCCTCTCTCCAATCAAATCTCCTGATTATCCTGTCTCAGCAACTACCCAGTGAATCCTTCTCCACAAGCCTTCCTCCTCCCTTTATGTATTTTGGAGAAGGAAGAGCATTCAACTAGTGTTGCTCATAAAAGCACGAGAGTGCCATTCACTTAAACATAGGAAACTTACTGGCAGCAAAAACTCAAGTGACCATTTTTTGTTTGTAGTTGTTCGATCTTTGGAAGATTTACTCCCAAGCATATATTGGTTTTAATGTCATTATAAAAAGTCTTTCTTTATAAATATACACTTATCCACATGCATGATGTCATTATACAGAAAAGCAGAGTGTAGTGTATTTATCTTTTATTCAGTGCCTTTTCTAGTTCACCTATTAAGCTGGTGTGTGTTTTGGGTTTCCTGCAAGCATTATTACATTAACTTTGGTAACATTTTAAAAACTTTCTATATTTTATAACTCTCTTCTTTTGCTCCTTTGATCCAATATACTGACTAAGCCCTATGTAATATACAAAAGAAAGAGTACCAAATATTTTTGTCTTATTTTTTAGTTTGGAAGAAATGTTTACTGCTTTTTCTTTACATGATTAGCTATTTAGAGATGTCCATTAATGCCATAAAGACTTTTTTCTATTTTTAAATCAAAATATGTTGAGCATAAGCATAATATAAAATTCATTTTCAGAATCCATTAAGATGTGGTACTTTCTCATATCATTTGACCTTGATGTATTATGATTTTACTGGATCAAATATTCCTAAAACAACTTCATTTGGTTTGCCAATAACTTATTTTATATTTTAAGTGTATATATCTGTAGGAAATTAGATTTGAGTTTTTACTTTTTCTAGTGTTCCTCTTAGCTCCGATTTCAAGGTTTAGTACAGTCATAAAAAGAGCTGAGGGATGTTTCTTCCTCTTCTTCTTTACTTTCCAAACATTTCAAATCATTGTGTAGAGTACTTGTGATAAAGCCACTTTCCCCCATTCTATTATCTTGCAAAATACTGCCAGGTTAGTAATTTCAGCCCCTCGCTAACTGTCATCTGTGAGGTGTGTCTCTCCCAGTGCATATACAGCATAGACTTCACCCAACCCCTCTAGCGTCCTGTACACAGAGCAGCAGCTCAGTCTTCTAATGCCTTCCCTCAACAGTGAAAATGGCCTTCACTAAGTTACCAGTGTCCTATGGTTGATTTCTTTCCACCCTCTGGAGTAAGAGTAGCAGGGAATTCAGGCTTCACATGAGCTCTTCATTTCTCCAAGCTCTCTTAGCCCCTCATATCAGAACTGTCTAGATTGTTCTTCCAGGAATCCAGACAGATTGATTTGTGTCATTGCTGCTTCCTGTTCTAGCTAGCTTTTAGAGTTGACATCAGCCATACGATTTATCTGAAGAGAAGCACTCCATTGGAGCCAGTACGAGAGGCTCCCTCTGTAGACCTCTAAAACAGACTGGATCAAGGCTTGAGATCTAAGGCTTCACTTCTTTGTCGTGCTACATCTGGGAACAAGCAGCTCTTTTGCAGGGGTCAGGAGTTTTTACCACAGATCAGGAATGGATGAAAGCCTTGGTCTTACCCTCCTGAGTCTTGTAATTGTAGACTCAGCACCATGGTCAGTTGGCACTGCTTCCTTACAGGAGATTTTTCTTGTGTTATTTATGAGACTACCTATTGGAACATACTTTTTCCTCAAACTAGATTTCTCAGATTTGCTCAGCTGACAATAAAACATGAGGTGTCACTTGACACAGTTTGCTTATTTGTTTTTCTGTTCAAATAGATATTGTTTCCTCCTCTGCTGGAGGAAAGTTAGAAATTGTCCCATAAATCAGAAATATGTATCTACTCCCTGACCAAGAACAAAGCATATACCTATGATTGGTGAATTACCTGAACATCGGCAATCACAATGCTTCCTGAACTGTTCATAGCATAAATTTCTTCCACATGGGCCCAATCTATGTCCTGTCAGTAGTAACTATACAAAAATAAAGAGAACTCCTCTGCACCATGTAGTCTCTGATTTTATTTTGGAAGCAGTAGTTTATTATAAATTTTATTAGGGACAAATATCCAGCAACTAACTTATAGTCCTACCATCATAAACCTACGATGGATGTAGAAACAAGTTGCTCCAATCTTTAGTAATACTCTTCATTTTAATCAGTTGACTCAGAGCCTCTAATTTTCTAAATCTGATGACAAAAAAGCCATTATTATGTTGGTAATGACACTGAAAAAGCTCAGGGGGAGTAACTTCCAAGTAGCCATGCAAGAAAACAAGAATAGGAGGGAAAAGGTCTTGGAGGGAATGTGATTATCATTTAAGAAGATACTTGGTCATTGGTGTTAGACAGCAGAGTTTCTGTAAGTCCATCTCTGCCAGCCTCTTTGCTCTCTGTGCTGTAGGACTCCATGGTAGAGTGCTGGAAGTTGACTGTTCCTGATCTCAGTCACTTTGTTGCAACAGTCCTTTCAAGCTGATCACTTTAAACAGATCATTTGTGGTTTTAGCCTTCCTAGGAAGAACTCTTGCCTTTGTCAAGGCTCAGGATGCACTATTCTGAAATCTGATATCCTGGATTCAGGACAATTGCAGAGAAGAGGACTTCATGGCCCCTCTACTTGATCATATATGGACACATTGGATCTCTTGTCTTGCCATAGTTTTCTCTGCCTGCTGTGACTTCATTTATAAAGTCTTCCCACACGTAAAGAAATGTTCAACATCTTTAGTCATAAGGGAAATGCAAATCAAAACAACGCTGAGATTCCACCTCACACCAGTGAGAATGGCTAAGATCAAAAACTCAGGTGACAGCAGATGCTGGAGAGGATGTGGAGAAAGAGGAACACTCCTCCATTGTTGGTGGGATTGCAAATTGGTACAACCATTCTGGAAGTCAGTCTGGAGGTTCCTCAGAAAATTGGACATTGAACTGCCTGAGGACCCAGCTATACCTCTCTTGGGCATATAACCAAAAGATGCCCCAACATACAACAAGGACACATGCTCCACTATGTTCATAGCAGCCTTATTTATAATAGCCAGAAGCTGGAAAGAACCAGATGCCCTTCAACAGAGGAATGGATACAGAAAATATGGTACATCTACACAATGGAATATTACTCAGCTATCAAAAACAATGACTTGATGAAATTTGTAGGCCAATGGATGGAACTGGAAAATATCATCCTGAGTGAGGTAACCCAATCACAGAAAAACACACATGGTATGCACTCATTGATAAGTGGCTATTAGCCCAAATGCTCGAATTACCTTAAATGTACAGAACACATGAAACTCAAGAAGGATGACAAAAATGTGAATGCTTCACTCCTTCTTTAAAAGGGGAACAAGAATACCCTTGGGAGGGGATAGGAAGGCAAAGTTTAGAACAGAGACTGAAGGGACGCCAATTCAGAGCCTGTCCCACATATGGCCCATACATATTCAGCCACCAAACTACATAAGATGGATGAAGCAAAGAAGTGCAGGCTGACAGGAACCAGATGTAGATCTCTCCTGAGAGACACAGCCAGAATATAGCAAATACATAGGCGAATGCCAGCAGCAAGCCACTGAACTGAGAACAGAACCCCCATTGAAGAAATCAGAGAAAGGGCTAAAAGAGCTTGAAGGGGCTTGAGACCCCATTTGAACAATAATGCCAACCAACCAGGGCTTCCAGGGACTAAGCCACTACCCAAAGACAATACATGGACTGACCCTGGGCTCCAACTGCATAGGTAGCAATAAATAGCCTAGTAAGAGCACCAGTGGAAGCACTTGGTCCTGCCAAGATTGGACCCCCAGTGAACAGGATTGTTGGGGGGGAGGGTGGTAATGGGGGGAGGATGGGGAGGGGAACACTGATAGAGAAGGGGAGGGGGAGGGATTAGGGGGATGTTGGTCTGGAAACTGGGAAAGGGAATAACAATTGTAGTATAAATAAGAAATACCCAATTTAATAAAGATGGAGGAAAAAAAAGAAAAACAAAAGGCTTCCCACTCACATATGCTTGACTGAATAACTTTGGTATGCTTTACTTGTCTTTTATCATGAATACTTGAGTCATTAGTCTGATAGCAGATATTCCTTTTCTTTTCTATTTATCATTAGTGAATAACAACAGGTCAGACCACCCTCATCTCCAGCCTCTTACCAAAACATCACTAAACCTTATAGAGTCACACTTCTGTTTTAAGACAAAGAACAGTCCTAAGACAATTAAAATAGTATACTTATGATAACGTATGTTAAGGTAAGAAAACAATTGCACCATCTAGCTATGGACTATGCAACTGCTTAGTTAGAAGAATGCGTCCTCAAAAATCAAATCAGCAATCAAACAAATAAACAAAAACCCAAAGGAGCTAAAGAGATGGCTCAGTGGTTGAGAGTACATGGTACTCTTGAGCAATGTTGAAGTTCAGTCCCCCAAACCCACTTGGCAACCACCTATAACTCTAGTTCCAAGAGATTTGATGCTCTCTCCTGGCCTTTGTGGATGATTAAACACATGTGTTGATGCACATAAACAAACAACAAACAAACAAACAGCTAAGATTGCTACTCTTGCAGAGGACATGTGTTTGATACCCAGTAGCCATATGGCAGCTGACTACTACCTGTGACTCGGGTTCCAAAGGAGCCACTGCCCTTTTCTGGCCTACCCAGGCACCAGGTATGCACATATACATACATACAAAACATCCACGCACATGCAATATAAATAAATAGTTTTTTAAACTCATAAGGCAAATATACACTTCACACTGCATTCTTCTTCCAAAAATTCTGCAGAAATGTTTCCGAAATAGTCTGTGAGTAATTCATAGACAGATCAAACATGTAAACCATATAAAAGCTGATTCACCAAGCAGGAAGTTCTCTCAGTAGTAGCATCCAGAGAAGCATCCTCTCTGTGCAGATCTTCTTGAGGAATCTCATTATGTTACTTAAACCTACAAAAACTATTAGAACCAGGGTAAGCCATGCCTCCCTTAATAGGTTATTTGAGTGATCAGCTTCTGGAACCAAAGAGTATCTGGATTCTGTCAACCTGTACCATTAAGGATCTAACTGCAGTAGGTTATATCCAAGCTCCAATGGATGGCGCCACACGCGAGTAATGGGCAACACAAACTGGAATCAGTGGATTACTAAAAAATAAGAGGCTTCACAGTTGGGAGGGGTGACTCTAAACGGAGTTAGGGACAAGAATGGTGGTGAAAATGACCAAAATACATCATATGAATATATGAAATTCTCAAAAATATCATACTTCCAAATTTTATGCTGAGTTAGAAAGATGATGGTTCAGAGTGATTGTTGTTACCACAGAAGATTGGAATTCAAATCACAGCACCCATTTTGGTTGTCTCCAGGGAGTCCAACACCCTCTTCTGGCCTCTACCTGCACCTGAACACCCATTCACACACACACACACACACACACACACACACACACACACACACACACGAGAGGTGGGGACCCATATATAAATCTTATATTTTAAGAAAGGAAAAGAAATGAAAAAAGAAAGATTCATGATAGTCATGATTCTGGTGAGCTTAGCTTGACTAAATGAGAAGCCCTTTCTTTAGACTAAGCCACTGCATTAGGCATCAACTTATCAACTTATGCAAAGTGGAGCCCATAGGGTGAGGATCCACCCAGTGGGTATCTAAGTTTGACTTTCTGAGAAACTAGAGAGAGAGAGAGAGAGAGAGAGAGAGAGAGAGAGAGAGAGAGAGATAGAGAGAGAGAGAGAGAGAGAGAGAGAGAGAGAGAGGAGAGAGAAGGAGATAGAGAGAGAAACAGATTAGGAGAAAGTGAGAGACTAGGAAGAGAACTAGAGAGTAAGAGAGACAGGTTGAAAATAATTCTGATTTATAGCAACTGCTCTAAAACGACCATGCCTTCTTAAGCTGCCCAATCAGGATGTGCCCTCTGCTGTAATCCAGAAAAGGAAAATAACCAGAAGCATCCTGATCTCACCAACTTGCATTTACACTGGGTTGCTTACTCACTCCTCAGACTACTTAACACAAACCCACTGCACCCCAAGGAATGAACCGTCTGATTTGTAAGCCGGGTGATGTAGCTCATGGATTGCAAAAGAAGCCAATTCAACCATCAAAACTTGACTTGTTGCATTTGGCATTTTCCTTTATCTTGTTTCAGTTTGAGACAGCTTTATTATGGAGCCCTGGCTGGCCTCCAACTCTCTATGTAGATGAGGCTAACCTAGAACTCAGGGAAAACCACCTGCTTCTACCTCCTGAGATCTAGGTTAAAGGCAGGAGACACCCTGTCGCCAGAACATACTAGACATATCACAGGGACTGAAACTGATTAAAAGGAAAGATGGGGATGGGCAGGAAAGAAAAGACAACACAGCATATCAATAAGGTATTAAAGTAAGAATCTGTGGCCACTGCTTGCAGTGACAGCAAAGACCTTTTGAGTTACAAACAGGGCCTGTCCACATGCACATAGTAGCAAATCCAGGGTGCTGTTCACTCAGCCTGTGGCTTTCTCTCTGCAGCTGTTTCACAAAACCATCCACCTGGAGGTGACTGTGGAGAACCATTCCAGGTAGTATTTGTCAAACATGAAAGAAAGGATTTCCTAAGGAAATGATGGAGGAAAACATTTGGAAAAACTCGAAAACATTACTATTTCAGTTGAAAGCATTTTACTTTCTTGTTCTTTTAAGGGACGTTTCCGCTGGTCTCTATGAGGGACACTCAGTTATTGTAAGCCACTCTAGAGTCCACTGCTAATGATACCTAAGGCATGCTGGCTTTCCCAGTCTGGGGTCTTTCCATTTGCTCTGGTGCCCTTGGTTTCTACTCAAGAGCTGCCAGGAAGATATCCAGGTTTCTGGTTTTGGTCTTCCTACAGGCTCCAGGAACCTGTGCATTTCCAGGTGAAATATTCCAGAAGCATCGACACCGATGGCTTACCCAAGTAGAAATCTGAGGGGTGACAAGCCTTCATTTGGTTTCTACAAATAACAATAAGGTCACTGCTTTGCAATGTTCCTGGCTAAATCACCAGCTGACATCAGCATTTAATCAGCTTTTTGTTTTTTTGTTTTGTTTTTATTGTTTTCTGTTGTGTTTGGTGTTTTGTTGGTTTTTTGTTTTGTTTTTGTTTGTTTATTTCGATGAGGTTTACTATGTAACTTCTGCTGCTGGAGTAATTATTAATGTAGCTCAGGCTGGCTTTGAGTCTGAGACAATCCCCTGCCTCCCCCTCATGAAAGCTAGGAATACTGACCTGTTCCATCCATTTCATATTTAATTTGTTGTTATAAGGGGACATGATGCAGTGCCTCAAAGCATGTTCTTATCCTGGAGGAAAGAATACAAGCAAGGCATCCCTACAGGTCCTAAAACTTTTCAGTTTAGAGGGCCCACCCTCTCCTAGAGGAGTCAATGAATGGTCTTTTAACAGCCAGGGGTTGCAGGAAGACAGCCAGTGCTGAGGCTGAAACCTTCAGACTTAATACAGAGTCCTCCCTCACAAGCATCCTAAAGACTTCTCCATGACAGCCTAACACACCTTCAGACTTAATGAGACAAGCAAAGCAAAGCAAAAACAATACAGTCAGTTTTGCTTCTTTGGGCCATTTCCAAGGTGCCCGGTCCTAGGGAGCTCCCATTGCACAAATGCAGATGCTTTTAATGTCTTAATCTCTTTTGTTGTGAGTTCCAGCCTTGGTCAGAGGAAAGGAAAAAACATTTCTTTCCCTCATATTTTTAATTCTTCTCTTTGAAAACATCCACAGTAAATTGAACCCTCAGATCAAATTAAGTAATTTTTTTTAAGGTTTAGAAGAAAGTCTGTTGTGACTTGTGTAGTATTTTATGGCATTGTTAGGATCATTCCGCTGCTGTTAAGCTTGTCGTCCAGAGCCATATGACGAGGGATCTCCAGGCATAGTGCCTGTGGTCTAGTAAGGGAGCACAGAATTTTTAGATGAATAAATTGATTTTATTTATAGAGTGGAAGCAAGAGTCATGTACTCTTTTATAAGTCTCATTGTTCTAGAATAAGACTTTAAGGCAAATACGCAGATGCAGTGTGTATCAGCCAGGCTTGACTCACTGAAATGCTCCAAATATTGAGCCAATAACAAGATTTGGGCTTTAAGTTCTCCAAGTTACTGATTTATACAAAATGTGGAATAGGCTAGAGTCCTCAGATGTTGAAAGAAAATGGCTGATGAGAGATGTTTATCCTCATGGCCAAAAGAAGTGCTACGCTACATTTATAAGAATAGAGCTAAGCCTTTTTGGCTTCGGGTGACAACTTTGAAAGTGTCTGCCAAGTCGGTGACCAGCAACATTAGCTTCTGACAATTCATCATCTCCTGTGACTTGGAGGGCAACCTCGCGCATTGTATGAGTCCTTTGAGGCAAACAGTGACCTGTCATAGCTTTCCCTTTTATTTTGAAAGAAAGAAACAGACATCAGAAGACACAGTTCTCAACCCAGTCTGTCAGTAAGTGAGGCTGACGGAAAGGTTCAGAGCTAACATCAACTGCTAGCCACAGAGATGTCTGAAGGCTGGGTCAAAATGTATCTGGGTTTTGGGTTCACAAGAATAAGAGTTAACATTCATGGGGTAATTTGCTTACAAAGGAAAAACCAAGGCTGAGATGTTTTCATTCCAGGCCGTGGTCAGCGCTTTGGGCTTGTGACTAGGCAGCATATATGATGCCATCCTGTAGCATGGCCAAGCAAATCCATTCATGTCAAGGAATAGAAAAGAAAAAGGAGCAGACTCGCTTTCAAACCTCCCTTCAAACTCTATCACCTCCCAAGGACCAAGCCTTTAACCGTGGGGGATGAGGGGACCAACTTCCAGAATTGTAGTCTCCTAAGAAAGGCATTATTGCTCACAATGTTAATCATTCAAGACATTGGATCAAAATTAGGGAATGCAGGGGTAAATGAATTTCTGTATGTGTGACAAGTAGCTTTTCTTAGCTGGGCTTAGTCCTAGTGCTGTTACCTACCTGGTCAGGTAACTTGAAGGCAGTTACATAGCTCTGCGGAATCTTAGTCTTGTCTTCAGTGAAACGAGAAAACAATAGCAACAACAACAACAACCACACAAATGCATCAAAGTACTTTGGAGTTCAAAGAAGTGATATACGAGAAGTCCATATTAAGTACAAGAAAATGATGACATAACTGTTTATGGCTATAGAAACCACAGTGTTTAATGTAGTCATTCATGTTATTTACATTGATAACTTCTGCAAACAAAATATACCCATAATTAAGGCTAATGTAATTATTCTTATCACTTCCACTTTAACAAGCATTGTTGAATCTGATAACCCAGATATTTTCTTTGTATTCTACTCTAACCTTAGAGCATCTGGGATGGAACCAGATGCCTAACGCTGAGAAAAGCAAGGCTTCTGTTCCTAATAGAGAGACAGCCGGGATGGGAGAATAGAATCCTCCAGAAAGCCTGTTCCCCTAGGCTCAATTATTGCCCCATTCCCTTACCCCTCACCACATGCTCAGCACTCTTCCCATCTCCGAGGCTGGGGCAGGCCTCAGCTCTTGGAACTTACTATGATAAATGCTCCAAGTCACAGAGTATCCAGAAATTTTGAAAAGCAAAGGAATTTGCTTTTCGAATACCAAACCCCTACCTGCAGAAGGAAGACTTAGATCAGAGCCCAGAGATGAAGAGTTCTAGGTTAAATTTGCAGTTCACCCTTGAGCTATTGGGAACTCTCTTCTCCAGCTTAGAAAATACCTATAGGAGAAGCCTGGCGGATGGCACCTTTGAAGAGCTAAATAGGATTTGACAAAGGCCCATTCTACCCTGCAAACCTGGGTTAGGTGGAACTGCCTTTCTATGTGAAACCAGTAATAATCTTGAAGGAATTATGTGTATTTTAATAAAGTTATTCTACAAAGAAACATAGCTCAGATTCCTTGATACATTTCTAGACTCTATACCTACAGTCAAAATGAGCTCCACCGGACATGACGTGCCGAAACAGCAAAGGGGAAATTAGTGTTCTCCAGTGGACTCTCTTTCCTTCTACCAAAAGGGAGATGTGGTAGTCTTTGAATATCCAGCCTGCCAGGTACTATATGTTGCCTGTAATGCAGCAAGTCATTTCCCACCCCCAGGAAGCTAAGACTCCGAGCATCTGAAATACGCGCCCAAGTTCACAGAGCCGATAAACAAGAGGGTCCAGGTCTAATGAAAGCCCATGCGGTTTCCAAGGCAAACTTCTTAATGAAATCTACCACTGTGCTGTGACTATGTCTTCTGCCTGTGCCCTGGACTATTCAATGCCTGACGCTATCTGCTCTTGGAAGTTGGAGGTGAGGTGGTGCGGAATCAATGGCACAGACTCTTGGAGCAGGTTAGAGCCCCACAGTCAGCTCATCTGAGCACTGCTGCAAGCTCCTTGAATACCCTCCACTGGCACCCATTGGTCTTAAGAAAGCATTGCTTCTAAACAGCAGTTCCCAAGTGACTGGCATTGGCTGCATCAGCAATTCTTGGTCTCTCAAACACTCCTCAATTAGGTCCTCCTGCCTTTGCAACCGCACTGCCCACCTACCCCGCTGCGTTTGTGCAGAGGTGACGTGCTGTTTTCCTACGTATGTCAGTTATGGAAGGTGAGCAGAGGTTCATCCCCCGCCCCAGATAGACCACACCTACACCAACTTACCCTTCAACGCTGTGGTTTCAAAAGATTTGAATGGTGTTGTTTTCATTATCATTGGTGTGTGTGTGTGTGTGTGTGTGTGTGTGTGTGTGTGTGTGTGTGTGTGTGTGTGTGCATGTGTCCACTGACTTATTGCGTTGGTATTCACAAGAGAATGTTTCTAGGTTTGTGAAATTAGATATTATCAGCCCTTTAAAAAATATTTATTTACTTTATTTTACAGAGATGTATGTTTTGCCTGCATGTATATATACTTACTGCATGTGTGCCCAGTGCATGTTGAGATGCCACATTCCATGTAACTGGAGTTATGGTTGTTTATGAGCCACCATGTGGGTGCTGGGAATCAAACTCACACCCTCTAAGAGAGGAACAAGGGCCTCTTAACTGCTGAGCCATCCCTCTAACCCCTTCACATCACCTTCTAGTGGTCAATTCTTTCTGATTGCTCAGCTAACATTTCTTTTAAAAATTTGAAAATAGATTTTTTTATATAGTATATCCTGACTATGGTTTCCCTTCCCCCAACTCCTCCCAGATCCTCTCCAGTTCCCTACCCACTCAATTCCCCTCCTCTCTCTCATTAGAATACAAACAAGCTTCACAACAACAGCAACAATAATATAATAAGATAAAATAAAATAAGCAAACCAGAATAGAACAACACAAACAAGAGGGGAAAAGGAGCCAAAGAGAAAGTACAAGCAAAATACACAGATGCTGACATGCATGCACACACACACACACACACACACACACACACTCCATAGAACCAAAATTGAAAACCGTTCTATATAAGTAAACGATCTTTAAAGCTAATAACAATGTTCAAAGCCTTGTAAGACAAGAATAGCATTGAGTTGGTTCTGTGTAGCCCATCACCTGCTGATTATGGTGTCTACCCTTCAGCATGGTGTATGAACATGGTGAGACTCTGTTGAGAAAACTTATTTTTCTTTTGTCGGTGGTTAGCAATTGGGGATAGCTTCTGGGTTGGGATGGGAGACTTCCTCACTTCCTCTCCCATGTTGGGATCCCATCTGGCTTGGCCTGTGCAGGCTGCCACAGTCTCTGTCAGCTCATATGTGCATCAGTCCTGTTGTGTCTGGAGGCTTAGCGAAAACTTTTATTAACTGTATTTCTTTACTATAAAATGGGCTCCGTAGAAACTACACGGGGCACATCTTCATCATCTCTATGTCCCCACTGCTTGTGACAATTCCTGCCATCTAGAGAAGCTCAACATTTGAATGGCTTCATTGGCAAGTGTGCAGGTGCTATAATTTAGAGTAATTCCCCACCAACCCAGTGTGTTAAAGGTTTGGTCCTCTGGATGATGTCATTGGGAGATGATGTTTTGTGGGAGGTTCAAAGGTCAGTCCTTCCTTTTTGTGATCCTGGCTATGAACTGAATGGTTTTGCAGTGCCATATGCTGCCACTAACATATCCTGCCCCACCCCAAGCTCAAAGTAACATTGCCATTGGTCGTGGACTGGGCAGAAACTGCAAAAGTGGGTAGGAGACCTGTGTTCCTTCACACTAATCTTGTTAGGTATAGTGACAAACATACTCAAGATAAGTTAATAGGAGGGCAAATCAACTCGGACTATCATTCTGAAGTGAAGAATGGAAATAGTTTTAATGTCTTGTGGGGGTTTTTTCATTGCGACATAATGAAATTTCTCCTTTATTTTGAAGGTACCTCCTTTATTTTGAAGGTACCAGTAGAGATTTCATGAAATTTATAGAGCATTATTGTTCCCTATGACTTTGATGTGAGCCAAATCTGTGCTGCTGAAGCTTAAAGAATTATTTTGCCTCATGGGATGTATTATAAGTTTCTCATAAAGAGCCCATTTTCAGAATTTCTTCTGTTATAGTAACAATAGAAGTGCCAGGGTGATGTGGTATGTATTGATTTAGACTTGAAATAGGACTTCACACCAGTTCCTTTAGAAAGAGCTCTACTGATTGGACCTAATAAAATGATGCCTACCTAGATCATGAGTTCAAACCCATGGAAGAACCATTACCAATTTGTTTCCTGGACATAAGAGTGACTTTAAGCCTCAACTAGCACCTTCACTTCATGGTCCTCTCCCATGGCACCTTTAGTAAGTCTCTTCCCTAACTTCTTTCAGGCCATTCTCTCTCTCTCTCTCTCTCTCTCTCTCTCTCTCTCTCTCTCTCTCTCTCTTTTTTCTTTTTTCTTTTTTTCTTTCTCTCTCTATTTTCTTTTTTCTTTCTTTCTTATTTTCTTTCTTTCTGTCTCTCTTTCTTTCTTTCTTTCTTTCTTTCTTTCTTTCTTTCTTTCTTTCTTCTTTCCTAAAAACCAACATATCCAACTGCAGAAGAAGCAGGAGAAAAAAAGCATTCGAGGCAAGCTAGATGCTATGCAAACTCAGAGGTAGGTCACCTTGCTATAAAATCTACCAGTTATACACACATCAGCAATGAATTTAGCCCATGTTTCATAATGAGTTGACTTAATATGCTTGTTAATCAGGGCTATAAATGGTAGAATAAACAAATAATGTGTAAGCTTAGAAATAGTCAGTTGACTTACATAAAATTAAACATTAAAAAATCATAGCCATAAGTTATCATTGGAATAAAGCTTCTCTGGCAATACATTAGCTAGAAATTTAGCTCAGTGAATAAATAGCCTTTGACATTATTTTATAAGCGAAGTACACACTTAGCATATATTTCCCACCCAGGCTCTCTTAGCTGCTTGGTAGTAACAAGAACACATTGTATAAAATGAGAACATAGAGTTCCAGAAGATAAACAAATCCAAGGGACACCCATCCAAGCAGTCCACTTTTAATAAGTACTTGTGCAGTGTAAGAACTGAGTGAGGAACTAGACTGCTGTCTATTCCGCAGAAAAATGGCTTCACACTGAGAAAAATGTGACACTTAAAAAATGAGTCTGGGTTGGGCCTCAAAAGATGGTTCGATGGTTACAAATATGTACTTCTCTTGCAGAAGACCTGAGGTGGCTCCAATCACCTATAACTCCAGCTCTAGGGAATATCCCACCTCACTGCCCCCGCTCAAACACCTTCACACACACACACACACACACACACACACACATTAAATAATAAATGTAAATCTTTAAGATGACTCTGGATCACACTCATTTGCTAAAACAAATACCTAATGTTCACTTAAATATAATTTGTTTTTTCCTTACTTAAAACTCTGGCGAATAAGTGTTTTTCTGGAAATCAAAACAATGCTGCCTTGATAGTGGCCAAGCTGCCGCGTAGGAGCTGAGGAAGCGCTAAGCAAGTCCATGAGTCACAAATGCACATTCTGTTTGTTTTGTTGGTACAGTAAAGTCTCGGTTAAAACTTCAGCACAGATACAGAGAAAGGCAGGCTTTACTCAGAAGAGCTGAGAAAGGCTGGCGGTGGGTGGACCTGCTTGTATTCTCTGCCCTTGAGAGGCTAGGGCAGGAGGGCCACAAATTCTCAGCCAACCTGGCAGCATGGTGACACCATACCTTGGTGAGGGGAGGGGACAGGGGAGGAAAAGAAATAAAGGAAGCCTGGAGGAAGGGAGGGAAGGAGGAAAGCCAAGCCGACCTCTCCAAATTACTTCTAATGAGTCATTTGTTTGGTTTTTGGTTTGGGGTTGTTTTTTGTCAATATTACAAAAGACAAACACCTTGGTTCTTTTGTCCCCACTCCCCCTTCTCCCCCATCCCCAAGAGTCCTACACAGTCAGTTATAGATAACCAGGGCTATGCGAAGCTGCATATTTGATTTCTTCATCTGGTTCTCTCTTCCTCCTTCCAGATGTTTGGATTTTCCTGTAGCTCCCCCATTGCCCTCAACTGCCTGTCACCCCCGTGACTCCACCCACATTAAAATCTGTAACATGTCCACATCAGATATCTGCTTGGGGACTCCGTGTCTCTTCAAAGGATACTGGAGAGATTGTTTCTTTTCTTTTTATGAAGTGATAAATAGAGCAGATCCAAAGGGAGATTCAATTTGGAGTAATTTCTGTTTGAGTTTTGTCTCGAGGAAGGATAACGTCACAGGAAGGACCAAAGGCCCAAGAGTTCCTTAGAGCCAAGTATGAACCCTCTCTCAGGCTTCATTCCTTCTTGAAAGGAGGGGATAGCATGTCTACATGAAGCCAGTGTTAATATTAATGAATGTTTGGTAAAAAGAGCAAAAGCACAGCCTTGTGTGGATGAGAGGCAACACACGAGCCCTATTATCTGGACAGACAGTCTGCTTCTGAGATGCAGGAAGCCTGGTCACTTGTTCAGTGTGAAGTGGATACAGTAAAGTAATAAACTGAACTATGTTGAGGGATTAAAGTTGCTGCCATGGGAAACAGGAAGGGAAATGAAGAAAAACAGGTCACAAGTCATGTGCCATCAGAGAGCAGAAGGTTTGGGCAGGCTAAAACACATGTCACAGTAGGATTCTGATGCCTTGGGATGGGGTCAGTGCAGACTGAGCTGACACTGTCCAAGAGACATTGAAGAGGGAGTCTTGCCAAGGACTGCACAAGGTTAGCACTGTGTGGGGCTACAGAGAGGCTAGTGCTGGAGTCTGGTCTCTGTCAGAAACCCACTAAGCATTCATCAAAGATGCTCCTGTCTTTGGGATCCTGGAATCCTGACAGGGAGTCTGCTTCTCAACAGGAAACAGAACTTGCCTTGGTTATTACTATGTGAGATTTATTTCTCAGCTCTGGGTAGCCTGCCTGAGCTCTCCCCTTCCCTTTATGTTTTAGGATAAACAAAAAGACTGAGATAGAGCAAGTAGACCAAGGTCATGGGTGGCAGCTCACCAAATTGCCTGGTGGTCCTCATCACCTCTTTTGCTGTATCATCATTTGTGGCTAGACTCTTGCCTCTTTTATTTTTTATTTAGATAGATACAAGGGTAGCATCTCTGCCTACAGGCCTGTGACAACTATTTTGGCAGCCTCTAGGTTCTCTGGTTATTGGTTTTCTTTAAAGGGGCTGCTTCCCTCCTAAGTGTCATTGCTCAGCCACTCCCAACCTTCTTGTGCCTTTCTAATCAACCAGTGGTTGTAAATATTGCATCCTTGCCTGACGACTTACCAACAGTCTGCATTGAAGAAGATGTTTCACAGTTCAACACATTGAATCTAGCATAGAGCTTTGTTTGGTTTCTTTCTTCTTTTTAATTTTACTTTCTGGGGTATTTTTTAATATTTTTACATTTGTTGCATTTATTCAGCTTAGTAGATCATAAGCTTCTCGCATCTGTTTTGTGTCTATTTGGGAATTTGAGGAGCACTGAGTCACTGTTTCTCTGAATGTTTTTGCTCCCCTCTCCTCCCCTCTTCTCCCCTCTCCTCCCCTCTCCTGTCCTCTTCTCCCCTCCCCTTCCCTCTCCTCTCCCCTTCTCTTCTTGGCATTTCAGTTATCCACATGTTAGACTGATGATATTGCACATGCCTTGAACACCATAGGGATGTTTGATTTAGTCTGACACTTGTTTGCCTTTTGCTTAGGTATTTTCACAATTCTTCTTTGTATTTTACATGTAATAACACCTATTGAACTATCTTCCAAATCACGATCCTTTGCTTATCTGGTTATGTCTAATCACGACTCAATCAAAGACATCCCCCAGCTCTATTACTATCACCCTTTATCTAACATCTGTAACCTCACCTTTTGGGGTTTTTTTAGTGTCAATTTCTCTATTTTCCTTTACTCATCTGATCTAGCATGTTGTTCCCTTTTATTAGAGAACATATAACCAAACTACTGCCTAGGGGCAAAATCCAGCCACTGTCTATTTGTGTATGGCATGTGGACTTACAGTAGTTTTTACATTAGAAAGTGCTTACAACTTTTCTATTGAAATCATTGGCAGCAAAGATCCCACTTAGCCTACAAGGCCAGAAGTGTTTCCTGTGCGTGCCTGAGCCTGTAGCACAGTGGTAGAGAACAAGCTTGTCCAAGTCCCCCAGTTCAGTCCCTGAGCACAGCACTGGAATAAATAGATAATTTGTTCTCTGGCTCTTTGAAAGAAGCATCTGCCAAGCCTGGAGCACAGCCGTTAGCAGCGTGGTCCTAGTTAGATGCCGTTTACCCAACAAGAGCAAGTTGGTTGCCTCTATCCACACCACTAAGTGGCTTTCCAGCTACAGCTCTCTGTTGGGCTCAAAAAGAATGAGGAACTTTTAGTTTGTCTATATTTCTGTTTAAAGACTTGTAGTGATGCTCCATTCTGATCCCTTCCTATCTGAGCAGAACCCAAAACTCTAGATGCCTCCCATTTATAAAGATGATATCTTTGGATAATGTCACAGGTTATCAAAGCTATCAGAAGTGCTAGACGTCTTGAGAGGTGCAGGCAAAAGGCTATGCTGCATGTTAGCACAGAAAAGCTGTGTTTTAGGGAGTTCTGTGAGCGAAGAGGTTGTCTGATGTCAGGAACACAATTGTTCAAGGGAGTCAGAGGCTGGAGGTGAAAAAGTGCAGGATGAAGAAAAAATGGAGCCAGGGAAGCTGTAGTATTCATAGAGAAGCTGGGCTGTTTGGTGATGGGATAGAGAAAGAATGAAAGCCAAAGATAGGTCATGGAGCGAGAAAAATTGGAAGGGCTGTACATGTAGAGGTTCAGAAGATCCAAAGAGGTTGGCACTAAAGTGAGGGGATATCAGAAGAGATACTGCGTGAGCCAAGGGAAGGAGAGAGTCAATGTTCCCTTCAACAACAGAGAGAGCAGTTCTAGAGAGGAATAGTCATACTTCATGAAGGAGAAATCCCCCATCCATGAAACTGTCAAGTAGGTATGGTCAACGGGAATAGCAGGTTCATAAAGACGATGCTGAGGACCACCCTGGATTAAGAGAGGTTCCCACAAAAGAAGCTTTGTCTTTAGATTTCAGGGGAGTGACAAGATTGCTATGAACAAGGAGACCAGAAGCCACGGAGGTGACCAAAATTGAAACAAGTAAAAATGAGTCAGAAAACTGAGCTTCAAACAGGTGCTGCTCCACCACTGTGGCAGATTAGTGGGGTCCAGGCTACAGAAGCATCCCACTCCCAAGGTGGCCAGGGAGGGTAGATACAGATCCACATGCTTCTAACCTCATCTTGTCGGGACAAGAGTGTTCGTTCTCCTGGGCATATACCCATGTTGCCTACTTGTCCACCAATGTACTGCCAATCATAGGCAGTCTCCTACAGTTAGAGGCCAATAGGTATTTGATTATAAGAGCATTAGCTCTCTGTCCTCTACTTTGCTGGGTTTTATCTCTTTTCTTTGCCTTAGCATATATTCTGTGTTCAGGACGAACTGCCTTCTAAAACTTGGCCTCAAAGAGAAGCATCCTTTGAAGTCCCCTCTTGTCCTATTGTTCTGGTAAGACTTGAGTTCTTATGTGTGTTGATATCTTTTCTATTTTCATGATGAGCTCCGCTGGCTTAATTTGGATGTTCTACCGGGAATAGCAAATAAATATTGAAAGCTACCTTCTTTGTTTACCTCCCAGATGTCTGAAATAAAACACGTGCAATGTGCAGCCCTTGAAACTTGGAAGCATTGCTGCCCTTCAAACTTTAAAGAAGGGCCTTAGTTTCCAATCAAAATTACCCAGAGAATTCAGTGTTTTTCATAAATAGTTTTCATAGCTGTGATCACCAAATGTGTGGCCACAAAAGCTCATCTTGTTTTAAGGAAATTATTTTTCAAGGAGGTTGGCCATTGGATATGCACAGGCAAGAGCAGTGTGGATAGAGAAGATTCCTGTACTACAGAAGGCTGTGATGTTCACATAAATGGTAAGGGAACAAACCAGATACTATTCCCACCCCCGTCAGAGTTAGGCTTTCATGGATGTACGACTGAGCACTGAGACAAAAAGGTCACACACATGGAGAAACAGCACAGTAAACAAGGATTCAGAAAGTCCACTCACTGGCACCATAACTGACTTGTCTTAGAACAGCGCAAAGGTGCTGAGATTCAGGGTGATGGATGATCTACAGTTTTGCTATTGAGGAAATTCTCCTTTCTATTGGCATATCTCGGGCCCAGAATGCCTTTCACTCCTCAACTCAGCTACAGTATTTTTCTGGCATCAAACTAGTCTCATAGGGTTATGATTTTTGTGGCAACGATTACTCAAGCCTCTATACTCTGAGTGCTCATAAACACAAGGGGATAAGAGACCACTGGTTCTCACAAACACCAAGTGGACTAAGCATCCACGACTTTGCAGTGATCCACTGAGGAACTCATTTCAAACAGACTGGAGTCAAGTTGCTTATTTTTTTAAAGGAAAGAAAAATCTCTTGACACAGTTGTGTGCCAATTTCCTGCTAAAAGAGCTGAGGAGAAAATATGTCTGCAAGCTTACTTATCTTTACGGGAACCAGAATATTTAACTTTTTAAAAATATCTCTAGGGGAAAAAAATTACAAGATGCACTCTTCTATAAGTTGTGAACCTGTAAATAGTAACCTGTGTGTTATGTAATATAAATCGACTCTAAAATGTTATGGATGCAGTATTTAAAAGAATGTTGTCACAAACATAAGTGACTTTTGAGTCTTGGTATTGTCTCTGACTATTGACACCCAAGCACTCCAGCCTGATTTGTGTTGTTAACAGCAGTAGAGCTAAACCCACATTTTAAAACAGTTGCATTGACGTTTGTGAATTTTTGCTGACTCCCCGTCAGCTCTTCCTAATGCAGCTGACAGTCACAGCTGGGAGTTAAAGGGTTGACTCTCAGATGCTCTTGTCACCACTATCACATATAGTATTACTCCTACTTTGCCTTTGAATTTTCTGTACCAGGTAGTCTCTCAGCCATTTGCTTGATAAGTGTGAAGATTTATTTTAGTAACTATGTAGGTAAAAAAATAAAATAAAAGCATAAATAAAAGGATCAGAAAATCCATTTAGAGTGTCAGAACTTCTCCACATGGGGCATACTGGGAGCACTCTGTTGCATGGAAACACTGGTGTGAATTCTCCATAATGAGCCAATAGTGCTCTGTCACATGGAAACACTGGTGGGAACCCCCTACGATGAGCCGAGAGTGCTTTATCGCATGGAAACACTGGTGTGAACACCCTATGTGTGATGGAACTCTGCCTGTTCCTCCGAGATACCGTCTATAAAAGCTTCAACATGAGCCAATGAGTTGGTAAAGTATTTGCCATACAAGCTTGAAGACCTAAGTTCAGACCCCCAGCGTCCATGTTAGGTTTTAAATAAATAAAAATAGAAACAGATGTGCCAGCATGCCCTGACAATCCCAGCACTGGAGAGGCAGAAACAGGAGGATCTTTCAGGCTTACAGAGCAGCAAGTCTAATTTAATCCACATTCAAAGGGATGGTCTTTCTCAAAAAAAAGTAAGGTGGTCAACAATTGAAGAAGACATTCAACATTGACCCTTCTGGCATGTGTGTACACACACACATCCACCGCACATAACAATCACACATGTGGCAGGTGAGCATCATTGTCTTTTTAAAAAACCTAGTACACAGCAACAAAAGGAAAAAAAGTGGATAAAATTTTGTTTTATCTTCGTTGAAGGACTTTTATGAGATTAACACATTTCTCACATTAAAGACGGCACATCACGAGAGTAAAAAGGCAGCTCATGGAAAGGGACAAAAGTATCCACAAATCATAGAGTGATGAAGAGTCAATGTCCAGAGTATGAAAACCAATCCAACTTAAAAACAAGCAAAAGGCTGTAGTGGACATCTCTCCCTAGAAGATACAGGAACAAGCAACAAATACAGGATACTCAGCATTACAAATGACCAGGAAGAGAAAATCAAAACCGTGGTGAGCTGTTTCACCTCTATTAGGCTGGGTACTTTACAAAATGAATAGAAACAGAAAATAGGTTCCGGTCCACATAGAGAGAAACTGGAGTACTCACACATTAGTGATGGCCACCGGAAATGTATGGTCACGGGAGGGCTAGTTTAATGGCTCCTAAGAGAAGTAATCATATCATTGATCCAGCAAATTCAATTCTACATATTGATCCAAAGTAATAAAGCAGAGATTCAAACAGATGCCTCAATACCACTGTCCATAATAGAATTGTTTACTATGGACGAAAGATAGAAGCCACCCATAGGTCCACCAAGAGCTGAGTGGATAAACAAATGTGATTTGTACTTGTAATGGAATATTCTACCACTCTAGGATGAAAATGCAATTCTGATGCACCGTGCAATGTGGATAAACCCTGATAACATTATGCTAGGTGAAATAAACCAGGCACGAAAGGATGAGGACTGCGTGATTTCGTTATATAAGGTATCTAGACTAGACAAATCCACGAGGTTAGAAAGCCATATAGACACCACCTAGACTGGGCAAGGGAGAAAGAGGATAGGAACTTCTATTTAGAGTGATGCAAAGCTCTGAAGAAGGAAAGCTCATTTGGGTCTGTCCCCTGATGAATACATGTAATGCCAATATGCTATGCTTTGGTATGGTTAGAACACTACGCTGTGTGTACTTTGGCACATAAAAAACCCACCAAACCATTATTAACATTTTATTATCAAGATTAATGAAGTTAAAACTTGGTATGCTCTCATTCCTTTTATATCCTTATAGGTCTTTCTGTGTGCTCTTCAGGATTCTTTAAAGTGGAAAACATTGGACTATACTTGTCCCAATCAAACTACCTTCAAATCAAAACTGAGTTGACGGTTACACCATCTCTCACGAGATAACATACGCTAACATATGATCACAGTCATCATATAATGGATCCATTCATACTTTTAAAGGTGTCACACCACTGAAGGGGGATATGGGGACAAAAACTAAGGTGCTTTGCTCTCTTTGGTCCCATGTACCTGAAGAAAGGCAGTGTCCTGGGGGGGGAGATGTAATTTTTCGATTATTTTCTGAGCTGTCCAAATTGATATATATATATATATATATATCAACCAATATTTTTTGTTAATATTTTAGAGGTTAAAAATCTCAAGGCTGGCACAAACAAAAGTTGTTTGTTGGTTGATACACTATCTTGGTGCCAATACACACACACACACACACACACACACACACACACACACACACATATACCCCAGCAACAAATTTATCATTCATTATTTAATAAAGAGCATATATCATAAAGACACTTTGGGCCAAGCCAATGAAAGAAGCAAAGGCACGAGAGGGGTCTTCAAGGTCACACAAGTAACGAATGGGAAAGTCACCTGTAAGACCTGAAGCTCTGCAAGCCAAGGCTCCTGCCTCGAGGTAGTTCTGGAATAAGCCCAGTAGGGTCAGTTGTAAACAGGGCTGGGATCCTGTGCCCTACCCAACCGAATTCTGGTACCCCCAGTATTGAATGAGGTTTGTGACAACTTCACATGAAGGAAGGGAAAGTAAACAATAAACTAAGAACAGGGTAAACGGTTACTCCTGGACACTTTGTACTTGAGATGGGGACTCCCTGGATTCGCTTTTCTCCTGGAGCTTTCTGTTTTCATATTTTTGGGCTATGCAAGGTAACACATGCATGGCATTGTATAGCTGTATATCTTCATCTTCTCCCCATTTACATTATTTTTAAAAAGTAATTTTATTTTGCAAATGTTCTAGAATTTCAACCGTTCTCCCAAATAAGAAAGCCAAACCCCACGTCCCTTAGTAAGGAAGGGGTCTCTGGTCCAGGTTTTTAATTAATTTATTTACTTTTATTTTATATGTATGAATTGTATGCCTGCATGCAAGTCTGTGCATCATACACGTGTGTGGTACCCACAGGGATCAGAGGAGGTGGTCAGATTCCCTGAAACTGGAGATACAGGAAATTATGAGCAGCCATGTGTGTTCTGGGAATCAATCCTGGGTTGCTCTTTAACCCTTGAACAATCTCGCTAGACCCCTGCAAGCCAATTTTAAAGCAATACATACAAATGAAGAAAACTAATATGGGAAGGAATAGAACAAAAAAGAGACTTAAAAAAAAAGTCTTGTCTACACTCGAAGTTAAAAATCAGACATTTGATTTACTGACCACCTATTTCTTAGCTTTATTTATGCACAGAAATAAAATGCTCACAATTCTTCCAGTCTGGAAGTCTTGCCAGAGAGCAGCAGAGTAGGATGTGAGAACAGAGGATTCTGGGGAATAGTTCTGAGCTATGTAGTTTTGGTAGATGCATTATCTTCTTCCCTTTTTTTCAAATTCTGATTTCAAGTTTTCTGAATGAAACCCCGTGGCTCAAGCTAAACAACATGTCGCCGGACATGTGGAACCAAGATCTTACCCAGAGCAAATAAGGACCGGCGTCTTTGAAAAGCTTTGAAGTGAAATCTTCAATCGGATTGCCTCTTTTTATGGCAACTAGAACCAAGCTCAGCTCTCCCATCAGCAGCAGGGCTGCCACTGGCTGCTTTGCAGATGTGATCATTTAGCATGCTCCCAAGAAACCATGCAGGCTGCAGTGAAAAGAACCCAGTTCTGCTGGGTTCTTTTCCTAGGACTTCCTGGCACATTTGTGCCCTAGGGAGGTCCTGGTTATCCCAGGTGTCTCACTCCCCAGTTCTTTAAAATGTATAGAACAATGGAACGATTCCATCCCTCCTGTCCATAGGAAAGATATAAGGTCATTGTCCCCTTTAAGGTCAAATTCCTTTGAGCTTCTCTCAAATAGGGATAACTCTTTATTTCTGGAATTAACAAGGGGTTGTATCACAGGCAGGAAGAAGAGTTTTAAACACAGCCTTTTAGACCACAGAATGATTGATCATTTAGCGCCCATATTAGATTCCTTTTTGATTTGATCCCTTAGGCAATTGGTTTATGAAAGGACTCCAAAAGCACTTGGCCTTTATGTGAATGAGAGAGTAAGCGCCAGAGAGTTTCTGACTGTAATGAAATCAGAAGGGTCAGCCACCCCTGGCTGTAGACATTAATTAATGGGCAGCCTGTCCGGCAGGGGAGCAAGGTGTGCTTGGAAGAGGCGCACTGCTGGGGAGCCGCTGCTTCTGCAGCTTCTGGGCTGAGAGCAGAGAGAGAGAGAGAAAGAGAGGGAGGGAGAGGGAGAGAGAGAAAGAGAGGGAGAGAGAGGGAGAGAGAGAGGGAGAGGGAGAGAGAGGGAGGAAGGGGAGGGGAAGAGGAGGGGGGAGGGGAAGAAGAAGGGGGGAAGAGGGTGGGGGAGGGGGAGGAAGAAATGAGCCTCTTGCACCAAGGCAGTTTGTCCATGTCTTTGACCCCACAATGCTCAGCTCGTTGCCTTTCTTTGTCCTTATATATTTGCATCTACATGTGGAAATGCTCGTCTTTCTTACCTTTAAAGGAAAATTCGTTCACTGCCTACTGAGTGCCCGCCCCATGCCTGCACTGGACATCACTAGTCTCAAAGCAGAAGAGTTCAGCACAACACGTGATCCTGTTTCATGTTCTCTGAAATTACTTCTGTGAAATATCCACCTTCTTGCCACAGTTTGATTTACCACCTCGCCAGGAAATAACAAATGCAATTACATTGGAATCAACATGATAGGAGCCCAGATTGCCTCAGCATTCCTTTTGCTTGGAAGGAACTTAATATGAATGAGAACCAGCTGTCTGTCTGTCATCGTGAGCATTTGGTCAGCTTGCATAACCGATGACAGATAGGGCTCTTTTGGAAAATACTTTAAAGTCACATAATTGTAATGGCCGTTCTTTTCTTGACGTCTTTAATATCCATAATGGGTCAGGCAAAACAGATTTATCTTACCTGAGGCCAGGAGAGGCTTCTGGGCTGTCCGAGCCATTATCTTCCCAGACTAGTTTTCACTGCCCTAATGTTTTAGATTTCTTAATAAAAGGAATAGTAAATGCTTGTTCAAAAGAGAAGGCGAATGAAAGAAAAACCTCAGCTACTAGATGTTGACAATTGGAAAGTAAATTTTCGGAAAGGAACTAGAATTTGGTGGTGGTGATGGGAGGTGCCTCGTTCCTTCACTATTTGAGTATCACAATCCACTTTTGACTTATTTATATTGGGTTGCCACAGACCCTTGGTGACACAACTTTCTCAGGGTCTGACATTTGGGTCTGACACAAGTTGATAATGAAGTTGCTAAGGAGAGAATTTGGCAAGATTGACAGGATCATCGTAGTAAAACTGGATGTTGTCCATACTATCCCAGTAACGGCTACTTAGTGTAATATAGGAACAGAACCTAGCGTTAGCCAGAGTGAGGAGAGTGTGATGGGTTTTGGGTAGGCAGATGTTCAGAAGAGGCTGTGCTTCTTACATGACCAGGTCATGGTGTCGGAGAGAGGAGAATGAGATTACCATATCGACAGATAGGGCTCTAGATTTGGTTCCACATTTGCTATTGTTTTAAAGGTTGCAAGATTAATTTAATGGGAAACCAAACTAGATACTTCAGAGGAAAGTGGGCTACCTGTTGAGATCAAGAATTCTTTTTCTTAATTAATCATTTGCTTTTTTTACATTTCAAATATTGTCCCCTTCCTGTTTTCCCCTCCACGAACCCCCTTCCCCTTCCTCCTCCCTGTTGCCTCTAAGAGGGCACTCTCTGCCCACCCACCCACCCCTCTAGCATCCCCCTTCTCTGGGGCCATCAAGCTGCCACAGAACCAAGGGCCTCCCCTCCCGCTGATGCCAGATAAGGCAGTCCTCTGCTCCATAGGTAGCAGGAGTCATGGATGGCCCATGTGTACGCTTTGGTTGGTGGTTTAGTCCCTGGGAGCTCTGAGGGGTCCAGTTAATTGATATTGTTGTTCTTCCTATGAGGTTATAATCCCATTCAGCTCCTTCAGTCTCTCGTCTAACTCTTCCATTGGGGTCCGGGGCTCAGTCTAATGGTTGGCTGTGAGTATCTGCATCTATCTTAGTCAGGTGCTGGCAGAGCCTCTCAGAGGGCAGACACACCTTAAATAAATCCCTGTCAAGTGCAAATGATACATGAGATGCTGATAACATCAAGTCAATATGTTCAAATGAAGACTTCTTATAACAGGATGCAACACACAGTTAAAAGTCTAAGTGAAAGTTGGGGATTCAGCTCAGTGGTAGAGCACTTGCCTAGCAAGCTCAAGGCCCTGGGTTCGGTCCCCAGCTCCAGAAAAAAAAAGTCTAAGTGAAAGCCTGGGCCAACGTATTTATAATACACACAATTTAAAAATAACATCCAAAATATAAAAAGAATGCATAATGTTTTTTAAAAATAATAGTAACTAAAATAATAGGCAATCATACTTAAATGAGAAGAAAATTTAATTAGCAATAATGGAAATACAACGAGACCACAGTAGCACCTCACTTATCAAAATCAAGGGCTTGAGAAGTCTGAATAAACCCAGCATTGTCCCAACTTACAGCAACAGGAACTGTTTGCTGCTCATGGAATTGGAGCATTTCAGTCCATGACACATTTCTGGGCTTTAAAAAAAAAAGTCTGTGTCTTATGCCTGCCTGCCTGAAGCCACCCACCTTGGCACTCCAGGCTTACCCACCCATGTGGCTTGCTGCCCTGCACGTGGCTCCTTAAGCTGTCAATGGCCCCTCAAGCTACTCTCAAATTTGCTGTCCTACTCAAGCACACTGTGTTTTCTGGGTGTTTTCCCCAAGCTGATTGGTCCAGCATGCCCATTTACATCTTAGGCATTTTTTTTCTTTTTTACCACAGCCTAAACGACAAAAAGTCACATTGTAGGACACTCTCGGGGACATTCCCCCCATTAATGTGAACATGGTTTCATTGCTATCCCTTGATCAGCACCCGTGGCTTTGAGTGCTACACAAGCTTGCGTGCCCAAGAAATGACACACAAGAAGGCTCTCACTTTTATGAACACTCCCTGTTTCCTGCATCCGAGCTGTGATGACTGCTCATAGCCAGCATTGCTCAGATTGGGTAGTTCAGCCAGGAAGAAGAGAAGGAGGAAAGGAAGAAAGGAGGGAGGGGGAGAAGGAGAGAAGGAAAGAGGGAAGGAGGGAGGGAGGGAGCAAGGGAGGGAGAAAGGAGTGGTGGAGGGAGGGAAGAAAGAGGTACAAAGGTGAGGAAGGAAGGAGGGAGGGGAGGAAAATATTAGGAAGCATTATTAAATACATTCTTGAACTCCTTGTCCAAAAGGCAGTTCCCTCAATGCCTTTTTAAGAGAAGCCATAGTAATTTCCCATCTCTTATGCTTGTGAAATGTGAGAAGTCTGTGTGTGTCAGGGGAGGGGGCACAGGCATGTATGGGTGATGATCTCATGCATCCATGGTGGCCCTCCTCTCTGAGGGTGTCTCTGACAGAGGACAGTCAAGTCAGAACAGAGTGACACCGATGGCTTTACTGGTGCTCTAGGGCTGCTCAAATAAGTTCCTGCACACTTGTTGGCTTGCAACAACAGAGATTTGTTTCTCAGAGTTCTGGAGACCGAAAGCCTAAAAGCCAGATGTTCTTCTAAAGCAGAGGTTCTCAGCCCATGGGTCATGATCCCTTTTGGGGTGGTCTGTCCTAGCTTTTGGTGGCAGTCAGCAATCCTGGGGATTCCCTGGCTACTATCATCCTGTTTGCTATCTCTTTCCCACATGGCCTTCATTGCTCTGTCTCTCATACCTCTTAACAGTGGCTCACAACCTTCCTAATGCTGCAACCCTTCAATATAATTCCTTGTGTTGTGGTCACCTCCAACCATAAAATTGATTTCATGGCTACTTTATGACTGTAATTTTGCTACTGTAATGAATCAGAATGTAAACATTTGTTATATAGGACATCTAATATGTGACCACCACCAAAGGTGTCACAACCCACGGGCTGAGAACCTCTACTTTATAAAAACATTAGTCAATGGATTAGAGCTAACCTTAAAACAAGGATAGTCTCATCTTTAGTATCTAATTGAAAAACATCTGAATAGATCCTCTTTCCAAATAAGGTCAGTTTCTTGGGATAAGCAACACCTACCTCATCAGAAACACTAACCAAACCACAAAAGAGGCAAGTAAGCACAATACCTACAGTTGTCACCAAGAGAATTGTTACAGGCTTCACCTGAAGGTCTCATTGTCTCCAAAGATGAAAGGATACCAGCATAATAGATTGCCTACACCTTCAATAGCACTTATGGGTATATGTACACACACACACACACACACACACACACACACACACACACACACACACACACACACACAACACACACACCAAACACACACACACACCACACACACACACACACACACATCACACATACCACATACATCACACACACATACACCACACACACATAAACACACACCACACACAAACACCATACACCCCTCACAGACCCACACACCACATACACACACACACACACACCACACACACACACACACACACAAACACCATACACAGACCACACACACACACACACACAAACACCATACACACACACAGACCATACACACAACCACATACACCACACACCAAACACACACACACATACACATACACACCACATACATACCACACACACATATACACACACACACACCACACACACCACACACACACATACACACACACACACCACACAAACACCATACACAGACCACACACACCATACACCACACACAAACACACATCACACACCACACACACACACACCATACACACACCACACACACACACACAACACACACATACCACACACACACACACACACATATACACACACACACATACACACATACACACACACACACACACCACATACACCACACACACACACACACACACACACACACACCACACACAAACACCATACACACAGACCACACACACACCACACACAAACACCATACACACCACACAGACCACATACACCACAACCACATACACCACACACAAAACCCCACACATATCACACATACACATACACACCACATACATACCACACACACATATACACACACACACACCACACACACACATACACACACACACACACACAAACACCATACACACAGACCACACACACCACATACACCACACACAAACACACATCACACATACACAAACATACACACACACCATACATACACAAAATCACACACAAACATACACCACACACACAACACACACATACACACACACCACACACAAACACTATACACACCACACACACCACACACACCACATACACCACATACACCACACACAAACACACATCACACACACCACACACACATACACACCACATACACCACATACACCACACACAAACACATACCACATACACCACACACAACACACATACCACACACACACACAGACACACACACACACAGTGGATTTTGGAAATGCTGTGAAATCAGCACTTCTAAGATGGATAAACAGGCAAGGCAGATGACAGCCACTATCTTGAGAAGAACAGGGCAGCTGTTTGGCTCCATCATTAGCAATGCATCTTGGTGAGTTCCTTCAAAGGAATCCGCTCTTTTAAAAGATTGGCCTAATCCTCTCTCCATGTTCAAACGACTATTTAATAAACCAGCTCTTAGTCTGTCCTGCAGCTAATTCCGATGAAACCTTAATAAATTAAGTGTGAGCTGGTAAAATGTTCTGATCCTGAGTTTAGTCAACAGACATCCAAACAACAAGTAAGATCACTTTTCCAGCCTAGAAATACATGTTTAAAATGGGCCAATTTCAATAACCTTGAAGTAAAGCGCAGATCAACGTAATTGGCTAAAACGTTTTAAATATGTACTATCGAGATATCTGCCACATTTTTAAATAAAATTTTGACTCCAGCTTTGTTTTCTTTTAAAAAATAGATTAGGTAAATGATATATGAAGCTAGAGATAAAATGGAACAAAAGACAACCCAGGCAGTTCCATTCTTTTCTGTAAATATTTTTGGAGCATTCGCTTTGTTGTAATGTAAAATGCTTTTGATCACCTTAGCTCTGCCACATACTGGCAAGTCACGTGACTTTAAAAAATATTCTCTTACACAATGTGACCTGAACCTTTCTCAAGGGAAAGACTGAAGTGTAGTCTCTACCATGCTGTGTTACTCTGAAGGGCATTAATATTCAGGGAAGTGTCTGCTATTCCCAGATTGGAAGTGCTCATCAGGTGAATCTGAAAACCCACGTGCATATTTGACTGGACTGTATCAAAGACAACACAAACAAAAAAACCAGAAAAACAGAAATCAGAACAACAACAAAAAACTTATAACAATGTGTAGCTTAAGTTTGCACATGAAAGGTGCCCACTTTATAATTGTTTAATTATAATTAGAAACAAATGTGTTCAAGTTTTTGCCATTGCTCTTGGTTGCCTGCTTTGCCTGGATGCTAAAACCCAATTGCAGAAGATACGATCGCCCATCAACTGTAAGAGAGAAATCAAACCGGAGTCGACTTGGAAACTCCTCCCTCCTCTCTAGCTTTGATGGCAGCCAAAGGAGCAGAGTCAGTAATGGTGCCACTCAGCAGAGTGCCCAGAATGCTGACATGGATCTGTCAGGCACAGTGTGTCTGCTGGTGCAAGAATGGAATGAATGTTATGCCACTAACTGACTACTTCTCATGGAACTTGAGGCTGTCTTCACAGGATAGGATTCGTGTCTGGTACTATAAACCTGCACAAAGGCCTGTGGGTCAAGAGGTCATAGACCATAAAGGGGATCCTACCATTGCTGTTTTGCTAAACAGATAGACTGTAAAACCATCTTCTAAATATTTTCACTTGTTAACCTTGGCCAAGGAAGTCTCTCTATGCAGTATAAGTTAATGTGGAGACACAGGACTGGTGATAGTGCTGAGAATAAGTCACTCTTAGGTATTGATCCCTAAATGGGACATCTGTAAATGGAACATTTACATATGAACACCCTCAGGTCACAAGGACCATCACAAAAGAGGGTGAAGAAAGGATGTAAGAAGCGGAGGTCAGCTATGAGGAATTATGAAATATTGTTTTCTAGGTGGGACATGAACTCACGGAAACTACAGTTACCTGTGTAAGATGAAGCCATTCCCCAGGTGGGGTTGCACACCTTTAATCCCAGCACTCAGGAGGCGGAGGCAGGTGCATCTCTGAGTCTGAGGCCAGCCTGGTCTACAGAGTGAGTTCCAGGCTGCACAGAGAAACTGTGTCTCGAAGAAGAAGAAGAAAAGAAGAAGAAGAAGAAGAAGAAGAAGGAGGAGGAGGAGGAGGAGGAGGAGGAGGAGGAGGAGGAGGAGGAGGAGGAGGAGGAGGAGGAGGAGGAAAAGTGGCAGGGAAGCATCTTGCTAGTGCCTGGAGTATTCATGGTGTATATGAACATAACCCACCTTATACATTTTATAATTATCAGGAGATATTATTAATACAGAAGGGTAGGCACTCATATCATTTCTCCCAAAAGGCTTCAAAGTACAACTATAAAGAAGCACAGCTCAAGGCTTTTCTGAGTCTCCCTCAGAGTCCTCTCCAAGTGCACAGTTGCCCAGTACTCTTGCAGTGGGCCCTGTCAAGAAGAGTTGGTGCAGTGGTCCACTGGGCTCACAGCAGTCTCTAGCCATTGACTAAGCAAGGGGTAACAGGAGGCCCAACCATTTCTTCCCATGCCAGAGTCCCATCCTGGGCAAGCTGCACTCCAGAGCTCACTGTTAGGCTGGAGAGAGTCGCCTAAGTGGCCATCATGTAGTGGAAGGAAGCACCCTACCTAATCTCACTTCCCACTCTTTTTTCCACAGCCATAAGTCCCAACAAGTATTCTACATCTCTCAATGTCGTGACACATTACAAACATTTGAGCTTGTCAGTAACGGCGTTGTTACTGACAACATTGACAAAAAACAAAAATAAAATTCTGGCAAAAGAATAGGTGGAAACATAGAAACTCTTCATTACTTCTCCTGAAACATTTTGATCTACACTGTTCGGAGTGTATGTTCTGAGTTCATGGCTCTTGGCTGTACCTGCTAGAGTTAAGCCAAGGTTCATATTTGCGAGTATTTCCCCCATTTGCTCCAACAGGGATTTGCTTTCTTTGAGTGAAGTCCAGTTCTTTCCCATGTATTTACTGCCATGATGAAGAAAGAAATGTCTCCCTGTGATTCACTACAACAAAGCCTTTTTTATATCAATTAAGATTCACAATGCCCTTAAACGTTCCTCTGGGGCCTGATTTTTGCAAGCTATCTGTCACGTTTATTGCTTTTCTCTGGATATTATCCAACCTCTCCACCCTGCATCTGTCCTCAAACTCAGGCCTTCAAATTCAATGCAAGTCTTCCCTAGCAAGCAGCCAGCCTCGGGAGCTCGGTAGAGAAAGCGGGGCCCTGACCAGTAAGGAAAGTAACTATAAAAGCTAGCAACGGGAGCCTCCCACCGCTGTCCATCTTTGCTGGCGAGTGATTGCAGGAACTTTAGCACTTACGTCCCCCTCACTCCAGAAAAGATTTGGGATATTATCACCTACAATGCACAGTATTAAAGCACAACTCCAGGAGAAACACAGACCGGTGTCTCCTACCAGTTACACCAGTGAGCAAACTGTAACCTTTCCGTTAAAATAACGACATTGAAATTGGTACTTACACTTACACAAGTCCCTAGTGCACCTAACAGCAATGAATTGGGGGTTTTCGCAGAGTAAAGGAGGCCATATCTTCATTTTACATTCCTCAATTAACCCTTACTTTATTCTTCTTATTTATGTGTGCTGCATATGTATACGTGTATGTATTTTGAGACAAGGTCTCCATGTGGCTCAGGCTGGCCTCCAATTCTCTTACTCTCTTGTCTCAATTCCCCAAGTCTTTGAGTTGCGGGTCTATATCACCGTCCCTGGCAACACTGAATCTTTTAGGAGAAACACACACTGTCATCAGCTCTTCTCGAAATCCTCCTCCCTGTAAACTCACATGTTGGCCCTACACCCTAGTATGAACCGTCTTCCCAAACACGTTCTCTGAGAAGCTATTCACGAACTCCCCGTCCCGCTCGCCCTGAACCGTCTTTGATTCCTCAGCAAGCGCTGCTGCTTTCCCTGCATTCTGCCTTTCCTGGACTTTCTATGTCTCCGAGAACCTTCCCTCCTAGTTCAAAAGATGTGTGACATCCACAATCCAACTCGAAACTTCGTTTGCCGCACCCTGTCCAGACCTTGTCTCTTGCTTCTCTTCTAACCCTGAAAAGATACTGACACAGCGTCCCATTCTACGCTCTGACACACACCTATGCCTTCCTTCAGTCCCTGGGAACTGTAATAATGTCTTATTTTCCTGTTTACTTCCTGCAAATATTCATGCATTAAGTCACAGTTGGTCGCTAATCAAGGGTAGGCACTCACATGGGTATTAATTAGTGCATGAGATGGACTCCGAACCTATCATTAGGAAACAGCCTGAATGGAGAGAATGAGTTACAAAGGCAAAGGCTATGATCCTATGGAGGACAGAGAGTCAGTGCATGGGCTGGTGTAAGAGACATGAGAGGTGCATAGACTATAGAGGAGAGTGGGCAGTGGCGATTGTCCATTGGTCGAGAAAGTCATGAGAAAGCTGAAGTGAGACAGAAAATTAATTTCAAAGAAGCCCGGGGGTCAGGGGGAACTTAAGAGAGTAGTGCCATACCTAAACCGGAGGGTATGGCTAAGAGAGAAACAAAGGCCAGGGCAGGGCAAGGACTCTGAGGAAGGTGAAGGGGTTCAGATATTAGCTTGAGGCACCAGTCAGTCCCTGGCTGGTTTCGTTTGCAACTGGCTTTGCTACAGAGATGAGTCTGCAAGAGAAGAGGACCGGCGTCAGGAATCAAAACCGTCTGTTACAGCAATGCAGGTCTGCCTTAAGGGGTGGCCCCTGCATATCCTAAGGCATGCATTCTCTACCTTTGGAGTCAGATGCAGACCCATGAGCCTTCACTCTTGAATTGACACGAAATCTGTAACTGCCCCATATGACTGAGGGGCCTCAGTGTCCCGTGCCAGGACGTCTCATCCAACATCTGGATTTTTACCACACCTGGATTCACTTTAGCATTCCAGCCACAAGCATGATAGGGAGAGTCTCTGAGTTTCCAAATGTCACTGCAGCTTGCAACTCGTATGGATAACCGATCAGCACAATCCGTACTGAAGCATTTGAACTTCTGCAACAGGCGTAATTGCTGTCTTACTCCATAAGCGTGGAGTTCCTCACATTCCTCCAGTTGTTGACCTCCTGAAACTCCTTAAATGAAAAGTAGTTTGGAGACCAGTTCCTCGGGAGTCCACATCTTTAGTTAAGAAATGGTACAGTTCTCCCTGTGTAACATGAAACTGCGTGCCAAAGGGAAGAGGACAGCTGGAGAATCCATAGTAAAGTCTCATCGCTGTCCCACCGCATGGCCAGCTCTTCCTCCATTACTGCCAATTCAGGGAGACAAGTCTTTTCTTCCCAAATCATACATGTGTCATAATTATGATTAAACAATCAAAAGCATAGGCTGGGGACTTAGAAACGGCAATGTTTCTTTCACAGATCCAGAGGATGGAAGCCTGAGAGAAGAGTACCAGAATGGTTTCTGGGAGTTTTTGTATATCCTCACATGGTAGGAGGATAGAGACAGAGACGAAGGAGAGAGAGAGAGAGAGGGAGGGAGAGAGGGGGAGGGGGAGGGAGAGGGGGGGAGGGAGGGAGGAGGGAGGGAGGAGAGAGAGAGAGAGAGAGAGAGAGAGAGAGAGAGAGAGAGAGAACACTCTGCAATCCTTAACCTTCAGGTGCTAATACAGTGCTTCTCAACCTGTGGGTCATAACCCTTTTCGGGGTCACATGATCCTTTCACAGAGATTACATAGCGTGTATTTACATCATGATTCATAGCAGTAGCAAAATCACAGTTAGGAAGTAGCAGCAAAATAATTTTATGGTTGAGGGGTACTACAACATGAGGAGCTGCATTAAAGGGTCTCAGCCTTAGGAAGGGTAAAAACCATTGCTTGAATCCCATTCACGAGGACCTCTCTCAGAACTCAAAGGCCTCCCAAAGGCTCTACCCCCTAATACAAGTCACTGTGGAGATTTGAGAAGGAGTGGGACTCAGTTTTTCCACTGCAGAAGGCTATGGTGACAGACTGGGAGTTTGAATAGTTGTCATAGCAACAATCCATTTAATACCGGGCGGAAGGGCCGGAAGTGAGCCATTTTGAAACAGGTTGTCCTTTTTGATACATATCCTCTATTACCTAATAATGGCCCAAATTATTTAATTTGGGTCATTCAATTATCTAAACACAGATTTCTTTGAAACCAGATGTACACACTGTCCTGAAGAATATAACAAGAAATTATACTGGCCACGTCCACGTTACATGGACCCTTAATGAAGCTTTTATCTGGTGTCTTTATTAATCCCAATAGATGAGGCTCTTAATTACACTCGCTTTAAGAGAGGGGGGAGGGGAGGGGGAGAGGGAGAAGGAGCAGGGAATGGAGAGAGGAAGAAGGAGCAGGGAATGGGGAGAGGGAGAGAGGGAAAGGGAAAGGAAGAGGAGAGAGGGGAAAGGAGAGAAGCAATGTATTAGTGCTGTTTCTGAGAAAAAAAAATATTTGGACTGACTTTTTAAAATGTATCTATTAACAAAAATGTTTCAAAAGTTAGATCCTGTCAATTCCCTTGTTCGGGCTTTGCCCAGAATCTTGAGCTAAGCAGGTCTCCTCCTTGGGCTCCTAACGTCTACAGCAGTGCTGCTTCACTGCTCACCACAGCTCTTGCTCAATGCACGAAGCACGAAACAGCCTCAGTCGCAGAAAGGACTTGAGTGGGGAGCCCCGATACTCGTCAGGGTCAGTGACCTCAGTAAAAGTTTGAAGATTGCAAACCAACTTTGTCCTTAGCTATTTGGAGCCTCCGCTGGATTAAGACTAATGAACTAATTATGCTGTGGGTGGCTTTAGTTTGACTTCCAATTTAAATTGCTTTTAAGTTTCTCGCCAGCGTAGTTCGAAGGACAATATAAAAAAAAAGAATCCATAAACTCAGAATTACACTTACTCTAAGAAAGTAATCAAATAAGCCGTTTCTTGTGTTACCCAGTGACCTCTCTAAGAGGGCCCTTAGGAGGAATTTATCACAGGTTGTAGTGGCAGAAAAAGCTGAATGTCCCCCAAGGCAGCCGGACTCCATTTTGTTTTATGGGGACATTTTCTCAGGGACCTTGGGATGTTCCTGCCTCTGTGTCAGCTGCCGGAAAGTACACAGAGAGGCCACTCACGGCTTCACATTTGTTCAGGCACTTTTCTTCTCTTACTGTGAAAGAAAAATATTATTAAAGTAGAATTGGAAATTCAGATAAGAAAATGAACACAAAAATCGTGTTACCTCTCAGAACTTCAAGATGACTGATGGGGTTTTGTTGCATTTCTTGCTTTTGTTCTCATGCCCATGTCTTCTTATTCCTGAAAGGAAAAAAAAAAAAAAAAAAACAACCCTGAAACATATTCTATAACACTATGTAACTAGCTTTTTCAACTTAATATAGAAGCTTATTTACATATCACTGAGGGTCCTCAGCAAAGTCTCTGATGACTGTTGACGATGAACTCTGGACATGAGATGCTGTCTATTCAACCACCTTTATCACGGACTGTATATTTTTCTTTTTGTATTTCTGTTATAAATATGCCCTGATGAGTAACTTCCTTACAGTTTTTATAGCAACATTTTCTAATAATCTGTTTGTTATTTCCTTAACAGTAAATTTCTAAGGCTAAAATAATTTGGTCAAACTGTGTGTAAAATTTAAAGGTTATTGCTAGGAATTTGGAAATTACTCTTCTAATGACTGCACACATGTTTAGTGTGATAAGCAGCTTCAGACATGACACTCATGTAGGTTGCAGATGCTTATGTGCATTATTAGACATCTCACACATATGTAGATGGCCACATATTATGTGTGGCTTAAACATGTATTTACATGTACATGTGCATGGAAACTAGAGATGTTGTTGGGTTCCTTTTAGCAGGTACAGATGTGGCAGCCACATTTACCATGGGCTTGTCTCCAAGCCTGACCCTAAGTAGTTTGACTCCTCTCTGCCAATCTAACTAAAGATGGATGTTTGATACAACTGAGACCATTTTAACCTTTCTTCTAGAAACTTCACAAAGAGATACAGATTCTGAAAGGATTAGACCTGACTTATTAACTGAGACATCCCTCCTGCCTATCATGAACAGGCTCAAGCAGTCCTAAGGATTACCAAGACCACATGTAACCTCTCTGGGGGTCAAGTGGTCATAAACCCCAGCCCACGTTGACCTCATCTATGGATAGTGATTTAAATAAAACTCACCTTTGATGGATGTGTACAGTGAAATGGACCATGTCCTAAAATCTTGGCCTCCTTATTTCCCTCTATCTTTATAAAATCCTTGTACAGTGGATAATTTAAACATCTTGGCTTTGGAGGCGAGCAGTTGAAGTTCAGAGCAATTAAGTGATTTCTCATCTGCCCAAGGTCATGAATCCCTTAAGCAGCAGGGCTGGGATTTGAGCCAGAGTAATTCTGCCATAAAACTCATGTTCATTTTGGAAGTTTTATTAATTTAGAGAAATACATACACATATAAAATACATACATATGTACATATACATACACATATACATGCACACACATACACACATATACATGTACACATACATATATAAATACACATATATACATACACACATATGTACATACACATACATACACACAGATGTATATACATACACACATACGTGCATATACATGCATGCACACACATACATATATACATACACACATACATATAAAATACTCACATATGCATACATACATTGTGTTTTAGTCATATCCACCTCTATCCCTTCCTTTTCCTCCCATGTTTCCACTTCCAACTTCATCCCCTTTTTAGTTTTTAACCTGCTGAGTCTACTTAGTCCTAGCTATGTGGAGCTGTCCACTAGGTTAACCTACCAGGGCCCACATTTCTGAAGAAAACTGATTCTATCATTGTGAAGCCTTCAGAAAGAGTTTAATGGGGATGATTGGTGTCATAGTCACACTTATCTATGCCCATAGCCACAGTTAGGCCAATAGCCACCACGTTCCAGTAGCCCCTGAGCTAGGGGTGAATCCTGTGTTCTTAATTGCTATGTTGGAGTGGCCACTAGAAATTTCTAGAAACCTCATCTCAGTACAATCCAAATCAAGGCACATTGTAGTCACCCTCGACTGGACAAGGGCAGTGCAGATCCAATTGGCTAAGGCAAGGCTTACAGTGACATCCTCACCCCCACCCCACCAACAAGCTGGGAGTTAGATAGCCAGCTTCATTAATAGTCCTGAGAGATCATCCAACTAGAACAGGATGGGGACGGAGACCCTGTTCACTGACCGTCACATTCTCTGGCTGTGTGCTGAATCCTGTTGGATGTAACTGTATTTATTCGATGCTGCATGGCATCCTTAGCCTCATTCATCCGGAAAAGGGAGCAATGTAGACCCCACATGTGGGTCTCCATTACTTTTAATCAGAGCAAGAAATCCACTCAGGCCTCACCTAGAGAGCATGCACTGGCGAGAGAGCCAGAGAGCATGCCAAAGGACAAGGAATTCATTCTCTTCCAGGGTTACAAGCGCTGGTTTGACCAGACTCAAAACATGCATTGCGCTGTCAGGAAATGACATCAGACCATTGTCCAAACTTGCACAAACTGTGCTGTAATTATTTTAATTTGCGGGGACTTCTGAGGCACTTGCCGTTTCAAGAGCCAGCTTCACATTCCTGAAGGGAAACCGGGCAAAGTGTGTGGAGTGGATGGCGCCTATAACCTCCCTACCAAAGGCTTCAAGTCCTGCCATCCATCATTTCTCTGATGTAATGAGCACTTGCCTATGCCAGAGTAGTCTCTACTTCCCCTCAGACTCTGCCAGCCCTGGGTAGTGTTCTTACGTCTCTGTAGCATCAGTTGTGTGCCCTACTTATTTTTGGCTTGATGCAGCATTTCCTTCAGGATCCACCTAATGTCCAAGAGAGCGTAACTGTGGCTGTAGATGTAGCTCAGGGTGCCTATGCCACCGCTCCTCCCCTCTTTGCAAAGGCTTCAATGCTGTCTTCACAGCACCAAGGTCTGAGGACAGTGCTCTTCATTCTTCCTGCAGGGGCTACAGCGTAGAAGCACCTAATCCTAATGGATCTCCCAGCCAGCAAATGCTTGCACATGAGGACGTGGAATCAGTACAGTGAAGCTACTGCAACCTTGAGGTAAGGTATTAGATGGCACCCAAATGTCCTTTTCCCTCATTGCCTACCATCTTTAAAGCAATTTTGCCCACCCACTTGTCTATCACTCTTTAGAATACATCTGTCCCTGACGGCTCCATGGTCACTCAGGGAGGGAAGCCTGCAGTCTCCTTCCAGACATTCCATCCATGTCTGAATACATGTACAAACACTGATGATGTTTGGCTCCAACTGAAATTCCTCTCATCACATCTATTTTCATGACTGCCATTATTCCATCACCGTCCTCATCATCATTATGATGATGAGGATAACAGCTATGATGAACCAGAGTTTAGGAAGGATGCTTGCTTTACATCAGAATGCAATTGGAGAAAATTAGGTGCATTCTCTTCTTCTTTCTCATTTTTCCAACACACACACACACACACACACACACACACACACACACACACACACACACAAAAAAAACATTTCTAATAGATATCTAACATTTAATATGCCCAGCCTAACAACTTTCTCCTCTAACACAACTATAATCGGCATTAAGTACTAGAGAAAATAAATGACTTTTCCCCCAAATGCTTTCGCCTAAGCATAAGGTTGATCTTGTATATTAGAGATATAAGAAGGAAAAATGTGTCCAAATAGCTTATTCATAAGACATTCGGCTGAGGAGCTGTGAGCCTTTAGGAAAGGCTCCGAACCACTCCAGATGCAGGGAGTTCCTGTCAATAAAAGATGTTAATGCTGTGTGTAGAAACATTTCGCTGGCATTCAGTCCTCAAAACAAAGCAAATGCTTCACAAATAACAATTATTTTCCTTCCTATTCTTTCATTATTTGCCAGGAGTTGTACAAATACAGTGTTAAATGTCAGTGTCGGGGAGCCGCTGCCAGAGATGAGTGTGTGACTGGTAGATGAATGCAGAGGCTGACTGACAGATCGATGTTAGTAATTGTTGTTAAAGGGAACGCTCAAAGCATCCTGTCACTGTGCACTCCTGATAAAGACAACTAACTATATGCCGTGGCAGTAACCAAGGTGATTTTGCCCAATACCTGGATATCTATCTATTTCTATCTTTATTTTCCTGTCCCATGATTACTGTGGTCCTGAGAAGAGAGGTCTACGCACCAAATGCAGCAGAAAAAGTAGGGACACATGTGAAGGTGAGACCCGCGCTTTGTTTTCGCTTGTCAATCCTGACGTGGCCCACTGCACCTCTCCAGTACTCTCATTTGTGCCTTGGCATCAACAACGAGATCCCTCTGATAACAATCGAACAGTTTAGATATTATTCAGAAGAGACTTGGAGATTTACATTTACACAAAACTTCTTTCTAATTAAAAATAATCTAAAGGTTAAAAGAATGTTAGGGGGAATGAAAAAATAATAAGATGCAGGCTCAATCCTTACGGAATTCACAGTTCAAAATAGATCGGACTCCCAGCTATCATATGCTCTGTAAGCAGATGAGAGCTTGCTACTTCATAGCAAATAGCCTGTAACTTACCCGTCTGAAACAATGAACACTTTTTATTTTGAATACTTCGCTGTGTCATTGTAGCCCAAGGTCTCTGAGCAGGGAACTGAGCAGGGAAGCACTGTCTGCTTCTGTGCTGGCTCATGTGGCTGAGAGAAAGGGGCCTCCATTTCTTACATGGACATCTATGTACAACAGCCAGAGCATCTTGCAGTGAGGCGTCTGCTGACTCCAGAGCAAGGAGGAAAGATGAAAGCTATGATGCCCTTACAGCCTATCTTCAGAAGTAACACAACACCATTTCAGAATGTGAGAGAACGTTACACCGGGCAGAAATAGCAGCACGCAGAGGTCATGGGGTCATAGTGGCGCTTACCTATAGGTCAAAGCCACACTGATATTTTAAATTCCACTACCCTTTTCTCGACACACTGACTAAACATTCCAAATTCCTAAGTCTCCCTTCTTCCCCAAAGTCTTAGGACATTCCCAGTCAGGCTGATCTGGAGACATGTGGTGCCATTCTGCCCAAAGTACATCAGGCATTGTCAATGAAGAAATGGATTCTGTACCGAACTGTTTATTTCAAAGTCAAAAGGTTTACACTCCCCCTGCTCAGTAGGGTTAAAGCCTCCCCTCTGTGTCTTTCTTCCCTTGCTTGACATCTCTATGGGAAGACTCCCAAAGCTTTATACGTATGGGCCTGTCTCACCAGTTCGCCGGCCAGAGCCAAGTTTGTCTGATTACTCTTCTATTCTTCAACTAGTCCCTCCCACACACATGTGCATGCGCACATGAACACACACATATACACCTGATTACTTATAAGAATAAAATAAAACATTTTAAATAGCATTGAGCCTCAGCCCAGAAGTCATGTGCCAGTAGCCAAATGTCCACTCTTGCTGCTCTTGCAATGAGTTCAAACAGGGTCCAAAGACCAGACTTCAGCTCGTCAGTCACCGTGGCGCTAACCTACAGTGATAAACCCCGCGGCAACACACGGGTGGATGAACAGACAGGTCAGCAGCCACTTTGGTTTAATGACAGCGGAAATGCTGCCTGACACTAACACAGGAGCCTCCTCAGGACATTCAACTCTAAAGGAGCAGAACAGAAGCTTAGGTTAGGAGAGGAAACTTCTATTTTTATTCCCTCCTCGTTATGTTTTTTAAGCTACTTCTTGTCATCTACTTAGACGTTCCTCAACGAGGCCTGAATTGGAGCAGGAAGCTGCAGCGTGTGCCTTGAGAGCCTGCACTGTCACTCAGGCAATTAGCAGAGAGGATTCATCTTTCGTCCTCCTAGCCCTGACTGAAAGCTCTTGCTGTAAATCAAAGATTCTGTCACCCTGGAAGCCAGAGAAGAGTCAGAGGAGTAGTTAAGTGGCTCAAGACATTCATTTACAAAAGGTCTAAGCGCTGTGGTGGAGACGCAGAGGCCAACTATAAATGAGGCCGGTTCTAGCAGTTCTAGCTGGCTTTCAAGCTTTATCTAGACACACTGTGGTAGTCTCCTTGGTGGACTAGTTAAGGGTACAGAAGTGAAATTTCTCAAGACTCTGGGTGGTCACCACACAGGTTCAGCTTTGCTTAGCAAGGCTTTGTTCATAGCAAAAGTTAACTACGCCAGGGCATAAATCATGGGTTTGTGATGTTACATACCCGGAAATGTGTTCATTGAGTCATTCCTCAACGTACACACATTTCAAAAAGACATACGCATATTAAGGATAAATACGTCTTATTTGTTAAATAATATACTTTTGAAAATTATGAGGTTTACCTGAAGTATTAAGACTCTTGGTGAGAAATTTCTCAGCACATTGAACAACCTGAAGGGTATATTAATTTTCCATTACTACGGTAAAGAAAATTACCATATATTCCACTGTTTGAACAAAAACCATTTGTTATCTCATAGCTCTGCAGATCAGAAATGCAGTTATCACATGACTTGTCTGGTTCTACTTAGGCCATCGCCAGGACAGAGAAATGAGGCAGTGGCAGGTCTTTGACTCTTTCTGGAGACCTGGTCCTGAGTCTGCTCCCACGCTCCTATGAGACAGATCTGAACTCAGTCTCTTACTGCTATATGACTCCCCTTTCCATCTTGATTACTCCACATGGCTGGTTTTAACTCCTTGAGATCTCTCTCTGGTCCACCTTGCATGGGACCTTCTCATCCACTCATCCAGTCCTGCTTATGTGTACTCTTTCCTCTCTCTCTCTCTCTCTCTCTCTCTCTCTCTCTCTCTCTCTCTCTGTGTGTGTGTGTGTGTGTGTGTGTGTGAGAGAGAGAGAGAGAGAGAGAGAGAGAGAGAGAGAGAGCAAGAAGCATGGGCTGGACTTAGGCCCCTTACACATCTGTAGTAGATGAACGGCTTGGTCTTCATGCAGCTTCCCCATACGACTGGAGCAGGGACTGTCCCTGAGCCTGTTGCCTACCTCTACCTGCCTGCCTCTGGATTCCTAACCCCTAAATGGACAGCCTGGTCTAGCTTCAGTGGGAGAAGACTGGCCTAGTCCCAAAGCAACTTGATATGCAGGGGTGGGTTGGGTAGGGGTAGGGGTTGGGAAGATGAGGGGTGGGGGAGGTTGACACCTGGAATAAGGCTTCCCTTTCTAAGGAGAATGGGGGGAGGATTTATGTGAGGGGTAGTGGGAGGAGAAGAAGGGCTGATAATGAGTTATAAAGTGAATAAATTAATAAATTTAATAAAAAAACTATCAGTAGCATTTTACAAATAGTATACAAAAATTTTTACTTTAAAACTTCTTTTCCCAAAGGTATGTTTCAAGCATTGCTTACAGAATTGAAAAATGTACCTCCAAATTTGATCACATATGATTTATGATAAAAAAATACAAAGGAGTTAAATAACAAAACAACATATTAAAAACATGCATCACAGATGGCTAGCACTGGACACTATGAGTAACACAGAGGGAAATGGCCCCGGTGTTGCTTGGAATCTCACTGAGAAGGCCAAAGCAGGAAACTCAGTAACAACAGGTTGTGTGGTAAACAATTGTACCTTGGAGTTCAGAAAAGGGATTGCCACTTCCAAAGGCATGGAGGAGTACTTCCCCAGGAGAGGGAATTTGAAATTGGTAACAATGTTCTGCCTTCTGAATGTTGCCCATCGACTTCTTTGCAAGCAGAAAGTCTGGCTTGAGCCTGGCCTCTGAAACTCTAAGAAACATAGTGGTTGCTGTGCTGCTATAGTCCAACCTTAGCACATCAGCACAAACTCTGAGTTCTCTGACACAGCCAGCTGCACAGGCAATGGGTTACAGTGGGCTTGGCTGTCTCTAATCAAAACATCAGAAGTTACTCCAAGAAATCTGATTTGTCCTCTAGGTGCTATTTAGAACTCAGAGGTAAAATGGCAAATATGCAAGGTTTGGAAGAGTTGAATTGTCAACATCCCGATATTCAAATTTGATCCTACTTTTGTATAACTCTAAATATCCATTTCACCTCTGCTCCTCAAATGTGACTGCTTGGGGACTCTCTTTTTCTTTTCACATCATAACTAGAGCTCCCAAGCTTCCTGGAAATATTCATCTAGTTGTTTTAAATAATTCCTTCAGAGCGTTGAAAGGCTGCCTTGGACAATGTCCATCTTTCTTCACTACTTACCAGAAACTCTAGTTTGGAACAAGAGACACAAATTATCATAATCCCTCCGAGAAGAGGTTATCAGGCAAAGCTGAAAACACAGGGCCTGATATTCTCTGTTCTATTATATTTGCCAAAATTGTTAGTATTTTTAATGATATTACATGGACTACTTCTCAGTCACCACGTCACCAATTACTCTAGTTGTATTTGGTTGCTGTGGTAAAACATTCCGGCCAAAGTAACTTGAAGGAATGGATTATTTCATCTTATAGCTTATATATAGTCCATAATTTAGAAAAGTCAGGGCAGGAACTCAAGTAGGAGCTTGACAAAAAGCATGGAGAAACTCTGCTTACCGGCTGACTCAGCTCATGGTCATGTAGATTGCGTACCACCCAGGGTCACCTATCTGAAGTGAGCTGAGCCTTTCTCCATCAACTAACTTTCAAGGCAATTCCCAACAGACATGCTCACAGATCTATCTTATCTGTTGAGACTACATTCTTATCTATTGAGACTGCATTCTCAAATGACTCCAGGCTGGATCAAGCTGACCATTCAAGCTAGCTAAAATGCTACTCAGAAAGCTAGAAACTGATACAAAGATGTATTGTATTAAGCAGAGTGTTATTGCTAATAACAAAATATATAACAAAATTATAGATGGTTAAATTATTAAGTATTGAAATGTTTTCATGTCATAGTGCTCTACCCCAACAGTACTTCCACATAACATGAGGGCTGATAGTCACCTTTTTTAACTACTATGTAAAGAGGCATTGGTTGATGTCAACTACTAACCAGACACAAATAAACTGAGACCTCCACTAGCTATAAGCCTGAGCCATTCAACTAACTTCTCTAGGCCTTAGTATCTTGCCACTAATGTAGCAGTAACATTCATCTTTCAGGTAAATATATTACTAAGTTCAAGAACTAAAAAGAAAAAAATTAAGGGATATATATATATATATATATATATGTATATATATATATGTGTGTGTGTGTGTGTGTGTGTGTGTAAAGTATGTTCCTGCCTTTGCATTCTTCAGCATACAAAGGAATTGAACTCTGGTATTTGCTGTCTATTTACTTACTACCAGCATTAGGAATGGTGAGAATTATCTGCACATAGAATTTTTACAAGGAAGCGTGAAGCAGAATGCACTCAGGGACTGACTAATCGTATGTGTCATTCTGTGGCTGGACAGAACACTCTCAGTACAGAACGCTTTGTGTAACTGATCTTATCCAAGGCAGAGAAATGCGTGTGTCTTCCCCAAGTGGCAAAATTATCTCTCCTGCACAAATGGGTCCCTTTTGGGACTTGATGTGAGCGAGAGAGACAGCAAGGAACTACAGGGGAAAATGGCCACTTTGAGACCTAATGCAAGTTCTTTCTCAGAAACCGTAAAACAGGCGATGCCATCATAATGCAAAATGCATTAAACTGTCAAAGTGAAAATCCTGTCTTCAATCATGTAAGGTCCCTCAAGATTTCAATGTTAAATTTTGCATTAGGAAACCCCCTGACCCTCTCCCTTCTCAAATAAAAAGTTGCCTTTAAAACTGAGAACAAGTTGAAGCATTTCGAAAAGATCGTGTGCCTCGTGAACATAGACCAGGGAAACTGCAAAATCATTTAAGTTAAATTGATGTAAACTCTAAATCCAAACCCATAAGTGTTTCCATGAGTAATCTGACAAGTACTAACATTGGTGATGTTAAGGGTTGACTCTAAAAGTAGTAAGATTAATAAGATAATTTTTATCAACATTTTATCAATATTTCATCAGTCTGGTGATGGTTTTGCCAGTTGTCAAGACATCCCCGCTCAAGCTCCAGTGCTGGCAATTAGAGAAAATGGATTTGTTAGTAGGCTATGCAAATGTCCTTAGGAATGAATACATGTCTTGATTAAGCATTTGGAAATGAGATAAATATATTTTCCTTTTCCTCTTGAAGCTAAAAACACAATATCCCTTCACTAAAAGCTAATAATTTCTGATCTCATGGCATTTAGAAGTGTATAGGCTCATTCTACATGGATAAAAGATTCACTAATAAAGAATAAACAACATTTACATCCTGTCTTCATATACACAGGGCAAACAGCACTTGGATGAACTTGCTTCTCCTACTTTCGTGTATATTCTTCCAGAAGTATCACCATGAGAGCCCGAGTTCAAAGAAATATTCTAAACAGCTTTACCAAATAGGAATTCTCACACATTCTCTATGCTATCTTCCCCCACCTCTGCTTTCCGGTACACTTAAAGGGCTCTGTCTTCTACAGATGATGACAGAAAAACCACTTGTAATGACTGAGCCACAGGAACAGGGCTGTGAAATTAACGCCATGTTTACGTATCCACAGAGATATGTTTTTCCTATGGGAAGAGCCCAAGAACATTGTTTCATTTTTCAAATTCTTAAAACTTTGTATCCATTTCTAACTCATGAAATCTAAATTTTGACTCATGTTTGTCAACAATAAGCACTCGCCTAAAAAGCGAAATGCCTTGTATCCAAAACATGAAGAAATAAAAGCAAGGAAAATTACTTAAAGCTCAATGACAAGCCATTTACTTGTAAGTGGCTTTAAAGATTTTATTCTTAGTATCAGGTTACTTCACCAAAAGTTTGAATTTTAACCCATCATATGGAGGGGAATATGTAATCTGATGGTGTTTCTAAACCATTTCCCTAGAGGAGAATTAAAGAAAAGATGTAAGAGAAAAAGCCATGTCAATCAGCTTCTAATGATTCGTATTTTGCAAAATGCGTTATTGGTGATGTGCAATAGAAGCATATGTGACGGCAGGCATTGGTGGTCAACTCAACTGAGTTGGAAGATGACTGGGAAAATGATGGAGCATTCTTTAGTGTGTAGGGAAGGTGGAAGAAGCTTGGCATATGAGTCACTCAGCTACGTAGGGATGGACCGCTCTCAAGTTAGGCATTACCAACCATAGGTAGAGGTCTAGATAGAAGGCAAAGGCAGAAGAGCATAGGACACAGTCTTCTGGGACACAGTCTTCACCCTCCCTGGGTAGTTGCTGCTGTCACTAGAGGAGATCAGCCTCTTCAGTCTTCGGTCTTTGAATGCAGACGTAAGCCAGGGATGCTCCAGGAAACATCCAGCCATTCAGCCTCCGACTGAAAGGGACATTAATGCACCCTCTGTGCTTCTGTGTGTTATTGACAGGTATCTAACTTTTGTATTTTATATGCATTCATAGATATGACTTTGCCCTGAGTCTCTAATAGACGGGTAGACTTGGAATGTGTATGCATGTATGTCCGAGGAGCAAACATGTATGGAGTTCCATATTCTCCTGAAAGCACATGGATGCCAGAGGAGAGTGTCCAGCATCCTGTTCTATCACTCTGTCTTATTTCCTTGAAACAGGAAGCTAGGCAACTAGCAAGTATCAGCAATCCTCCTGTCTCTGTTGGTGCCCCACAGTGCTGAAGTTACAAGCTCAAGCAACTACACCTGGTGTCTGTCTGTCTGTCTTACATTCTTTCTGGGGATTTGAAGTCTAGTCCTCATACTTGCACAGCAAATATTCTCTGTGAGCTGTCTTCCCAGTCCCTGCTTGGACTTTTTAGCAACATCTTATAAGACCTTAGGGACCCCTGGCAATGAACCAAATATATTTTGTTTTATGAGAGGGCCATGAGCCTTTGGGGTTCAGGAACAGAATGTTAATGGTTTCAATATGAAATGTCCCCCAGAGGTTCATGTGTTGAAGGCTTGGTCAGCAGTTGATGCCATTATTTTGAGAGATCTTGAGAATGCTAGGACTTGGGCCTGACTTGCGGACATGCCTTTGAGGACAGCTTGGTCTTGATCTTTTCTTACCATTTTGCTCTGATTCCTAGAAAAGTAGTTTTTAAAAAGAAAGAAGAAAACCCACCACAATGAGCACCAACTGCATCGCTGGATCTTCTAGTTCTCTAGTTTTGAGGCTATGAGTCTTTTGAACTGTCCACCAGTTTCCTTGACTCTCTAGCCTGCAGCCTGTCATGCTGCTGTCATGTAAACCAATCTAAACCATATAAACCACACGTAGATGGGTATGCACACACACATACATATTCTACTGGCTTTATTCCTCTGGAAAACCCTTACTATAGATACTACTGTAAAGAAGTGTCCAGTTGTTTTTTAAATACAGGAAGAGCTTATCAGTTTAAGGAAACTCTTCAAAAAAAAAATAACTGAAGCACACAGCTATGTAAGTTAACTAAACTAACTCCATAACTGTCTAAATAGCAGTGGTTTGAAGAACACTGTGAAGATTCTGAAGTCTGGAATTCCTGTCTGTCATCTGCCAGAAAGAAACAGCTTGACACTAGACCGGTCAAACAGCTGCCCTAGGACTATGGTGTAGAACACGGGAGCTAGGTGACACAGCTGACTCACCCAGCTCCAACAGTCTGTGACCTGGTGATTCTAGCGTATCACCTGGGTTCAGCCTCATTCACATTTGTGCACGGCCTGGTCAGGGCACATTACCTGTGGTATCAACTCCAACGTCATCTCTCCTCAACCGATTACTTCAGACTGGGCAAGGCACAAATCTGTTCTTGTTATGCACTAAGCATTTTGAATAACATATAGTAAAGACATTTAATTAAGGTTTTCTGACAATACTCTGCTTGCCATATTGAGATAATTTCAAAATAGATATCTAAACCTCAGAATTTTTGAGTGTACATACAATATATTAATTTTGATTTATTTCTTTTCCCTCCCACAACTACTCCTGCAGAGTATCTTCACCTCCCTACCTACTCAACTTTATGCTTTTTCTGTCTCTCAAAAAAATAAGTAAAACAAGAAATAAAGGTCAAAAGAGAGCAAAAACAGTAAGGCCAAAAGAGCACATAAAAGAAAACATAGAGTCCATTTTGTGTTGAAAAAATTACTCCTGAGTATGGTGCCTGCCCTGAAGAATGCTTAACACCTAGGTGGAACTCCACCATTTGCCAGCAAGTATCATTTGTAAATAACTTCTTGGTTAGGGATGGGATTGGTACCAATTTCCTTTCCTATGTGCTAAGATTTTGTATGGCTTGAGCTTATAAAGGCTTTGCGAGTGCTATCACAGTCTCTAAGTTCATATGTCTGAATGATGTTGCCCCTTTGGAGTCATCTATCTCCTCTTGTTCTTCTAATCTTTCTGCTGTCTCTTCTTCATAGATCCCTGAGACTTGAAGGGAAGGATTTTATAAAGGCATTCCACATAGGACTGAGTTCTTCAAAGACTCTCACTTTTTGCCTTTTTGCGTGTCATCCAGTTGTAGCCTGTGTGAACTCCTATCTACTGAAAGAAGCTTCTCTGATAAGAATTGAAGGAGGCACTGACTTATTGTTATAGCAATATGTCTTTAGAAATCATTTTATCACTATGTTTGTTCTTTCTTTCTTTCTATAGTCCATTACATGGTCACACCGAATTTCTTTTTTAAGATTTTTTGATTTGTTTTATGTAAGTACACTGTTGCTGTCTTCAGACACAACAGAAGAGAGGATTGGATTCCATTATACATGGCTGTGATCCACTAGGTGCTTGCTGGGAATTGGACTCAGAACTTCTGGAATAGCAGTCAGTGTTCCTAACCACTGAGCCATCTCTCCATCCCCTATCATTATGCTTCCTTAGCAAAATAGTAGCAGTAGGCTTTCTCCTAGAACCAAAGAACTGTTTAGTTTTAGGTTCTTATCCACTTAACGGTGTCAGGTATGGGTTCCATCTCACAGAAAGAGCCTTAAATCCAATTTTTAAAAAGTAGTTGGCTATTCCTATAACATTATACCTCTAATATACAAATATATCTTGCAGGAAATACATAGTTGTAGTTCACAAGATTTGCAGATATTGATGCTTACTTTTTCCCTCTGATAGCATGCACAGCACCTCCAATCATCATGAATATTAGCCAAGAGGGGTAATGCTCCCAGTTGGACACAAACTAAATTTCTCTATAATCGGTAACAAAAATAAGTGTCATCTTCAACAATTGAACCTTACCATCAAGTTATAGAGAGTAACCAGTAGTCTTGGCAATATACTCTTGCATTTGTAAGGTTTATGGGACCCATCTTGGCCAATGATTCAACAAGAGAAAACCCATTCCTGACATTGGAAGTTTTTCTTGGTGGCTTTATATATCAAGTGGAGACAGTGCCTCCCCCACTACATGATAATTCTTTTTAAATTCCTTCAAGTATGTATAGATTTTAGGAATGCCTTCAGTTGGTTTCCATCTGCCTTTCCAACAGGCCGTTAGTACTAGATTTCCTCCTCTGCCATTTACTCCTTCTATATAGCTCCCCTTTTATCTCTATAGCACTGGGTTCTACTCCTCCTTCCTTGGAAGGTTGTCTCCTCCCTACTTCCCATCCCTTCCTAGCGACCTCACTTTTGTGGTTAGTCAGATTGAAACACACACATCAAAACTTTAAAAGCTATCATTTGCATATAAAAGAAAATATGTCGGGCTGGAGAGATGGCTCAATGGTAAAGAGTGCTGACTGCTCTTCCAGAGGTCCTGAATTCAATTCCTAACAACTACATGGTAGCTCAACACCATCTGTATGGGATCCAGCGCCCTCTTCTGGTGTGTCTGAAGACAGCAACAGTGTACTCATATACATTAAATATATAAATCTTTTAAAAAAGAGAGAAAAAATGCCATATTTGTCTTTGCAGGTCTAGGTTACTCAGAATTTTGTTTGGCATACTCTTAAACCTCAAGTTTCTCTTCTCATTTCTAACATCAAACATGTAATGTTAAAATAATAACAAAATTGATTTTGGGTTCAAAAACTGAAAATTCTTCTAATTTGTTGCTGTTAAGCAAGTTGAACAACCTCACCATAGTCATATTTGTGTGCGTATATATAACATTGTACCATATTAGACATTTGCATAGAACTAATGTATTCTAGCCATAATTGGAAAGCCCAGACATAATAAGTATATTAATTTTAAATTAAGCCTGCCCTGAGGAAATAAGGAGGACAATAATTGCATAAACAAATAATGTTTCCTCAAACAGAGTAGAATAAAAAGAGCCACTGAAAGAGAGCACCCTGCCTTTTCATTCCTCAACCTGAGGACAATTCCCTATGAAAGGGTGGAGTCAAGCTGCCCCAAATTGAAATATAATCTTCTCTAACATTCAAAAGAAGGCATTCCCCTCATTTCCCAGGGACCTGCACAGTCTTCAATGAAATGGACTCAGCTTCTCTGGCCTTTCTCAAGCAGGGCATTCAATGGCCCACCCTAGACATAGAAAATGAAAACCTGAACACAGAGAGAAACCAGGCATCTGTTTACCACATATAAACAATGGAACTGCATGGCTTGGTTTCATTTCATGAAAAATATTACTGGCTCTAATGGATCTAGAAACTGCTTTCCAGAAGTAATATTTTCTTTGGGATTGGGTAAATTTTATGACAACATACTATATTCTATCCAAAAGTTACCAACCGGATGACTAAAAAGAATTCTTAATTTCCTTTTCCTGACTGGCAATGACACACCAAGCAAGTTACACTGAGGGTTTCTACACCCACTCTGGATGCTTCTAACCTACTGATCTTGTCAATGAACACAAGGCTACGCTGTCACTACCACTGGAGAAACACCCGATTTGAAGACTTGAAGTATCAAAGGCAAAGACTAGATTTCTGGAGACTGCCCACTCCTATTTACCAGGCAAAGAAAAGAAAATGACCTTTAGGCAACAAGGACCCCCAACTAGAAGGGAAGCCAATCTGTAGAGTTTAGGTAAGGAGGTGACTGTCTTCACAGAGATGGCCATAAACCCAGGGATCAAGAATGAGAACCGAGGCTTTTGCTTGAGACCTTATCCAGGATGTGATTTCTACTGAATGATAGAAATTGAATAGGAAATAGAGATACACTTGGTAGGGTAAAAAAATGTAAGAAAAAAAATGCAACAAGGAAGAGTGTCCTGGGTCATCACCTTTCTGCTGGTGGAGATGAGGGAGGAGATCTTTTGATTGACCAAAGCAGGAACTAGAGGCAATGTAAGCAGAGAGGCACAGAACTCTGCCTAGCTAGATGGGACTAGTCTTAAGGAAGTCATGACTGTGTGTCGGCTGGACCTGTAAGTATCACTGGGGAGAATTAAACTACAGATGTTGAAGGAGGTCTTGCACCTGAGCTGCCAAGCTAAACTCCTATGCCAGCTTTGTGGTATATAACCTAAGACTGTATTTGCATGGAAGTGTCAAAAATTGAGCAAGTCTCTGGGGCCCAAAGAGAAGTTTTCAATTTTCTAATGAAACATTAAACTATCTTTATTGTAGATTTCCTGAGGGCTCACTGAATGATTTAATGCAGGTGTGTAAGTGCAAAAACATGAAAAACTACACACACACACACACACACACACACACACACACACAACTAGGCAGGCTTTGTAAGCCAAATACACAAATTGGGTTAAAAACTTGCCAGTGGCTATAACCTCACTGAGGCAGCAAACCACATCTAACTTTCAAAGATGTGATTGTAAAACCTATAAAAGCACAATCAAACCTTTAGGGCTTTCCTCTGCTGCAGTCTAGCATAAAATAGTATAGCTAATATTACTCCATATTCCCCATCTACGGATTTACACATCATAAGGTAATTACGAGTAACAGTGTGATGACCAAAGGCTACATGCAGTCTCACAACTGACCCCAACCTTGTCGTCCAAAGGCCAATTCTAAAAGCATTTGTGTTCCAACAACCAAAACTGTCTTCACAGCTCATGACCAGCCACCTTTTTACTAAACTGTTCTAAGTGAATTGTGGCTGACTTGGATCCTGAGCTCTCTGAGAATGAATGCACCATTTGAATATCAATGTAATAAAGAGCTGTGAGAAAAACGAGTCCATTACAGGACAATGTGAATCTCACAAGGAGTGGGATAAAGAAGAGTCAGGCATGATGGCTCATATATATAACATGCATACTCAGGAGGTTGGAGCAAGATTGTTATGAGTTCAAAGCAGGCCTAGGCTACACAATGAGTTCAAGCTCATTTGGGCTACAGAGTGAGACCCTAGCTCAACAACAACAACATAAATAATAATAATAATAATAATAATAATAATAATAATAATATAAAAGGAAAGGATAAAAGGAAGAGAAAAGCAAATAGCAAAGAGAGGTATGGACCTGACATTAGGAGATTGGAGTCAGGACTCTAAGAGATAAGTGGTGTCAATATGGCACTATGTTACGATCTATGCAACACACAGAGGCATATCCACTCTTCGTAGCTAAATGTTCTAAGACATGGAAATGGTGACCTAACCTAATTGTTAATCCACTGGATTAGTGAGGTCAGGCTAAGAAGCTTTGCATGTCCCAATAAAAGAATTAGAGCTGCTAGGAGTGCCTACTCCTAAAGAAGAAAGTGAAATGCCAATATAAAAATTTATTTCCATCTCTTAGAACACTCAGGTATGAAGAGTGGATGTACCTCTGGGTGTCATATAGATGGCTATGTTGACAATGCTAACCTCCTGGAGTAGAATCCTAAGTCCATCCATCTGATCTCAATCTCAGCTCTACAATTCCCTTCTCTTCTCTTCTCTTCTCTTCTCTTCTCTTCTCTTCTCTTCTCTTCTCTTCTCTTCTCTCTCTCTCTCTCTCTCTCTCCCTCTCTCCCTCTCTCTCCCTCCCTCCCCCTCTCTCTCTCTCTCTCTCTCTCTCTCTCTCTCTCTCTCTCTCTCTCTCTCTCTCTCTCTTTCTCTGTGTGTGTGTGTGTGTTTCTCTTTTTTCATTCCTCCTTGGTTTTTTAAGCATTGAAAACAGAGGAGGGATGTTTACAGAGTATCATGATACCTTAGCAATGAAAGTGTTTAGCAATAAAGTCATGTAATGAGGCAATGGTCTTAGCAGTTTTCTAACATACACTCCCTTATCTTCAAGAATGGACCTCTGGTTCCCACTCCCTCTGCCCCCAGAAATTGAGCACAGTATCTTCTGAACTCTTATAATTAAAATATGGGTGTATGTGATGTCACTTCAGAGACTACCACAGGAACCCCCAGCGGCTTTAATGCTTTTTTTCCCTTCCACCTGTTCTACATGACTGATATTGAAGCCACTGTAGACAGGCACCATCTTAAACCAACAGCACAGCCATCACCTGGAACTCATTAATAGTGCATGGCTGAGACTCTGTTTAGACTGCTGGAAACATGATATGCATCTTAGTAAGCTCACTCGCTGATGCAGATGTGCACTGAAATGGGAAAGGCTCTAGTCTATTCTGGTACTACCACACTTGAACTGGTCATTGAAAAGACCATGAATTCCAGAATTATCACATGTAGGAGAGCCAGCTGCTGATCAGAAACATCTGCCTTGGATTCATGGAAGAGTTGGAAATAAACTTTACCTAAGATATATTTTCTGTTCCTATTTGTTAACGTAATGAGAACACCCAGAAATGTCACTCAAATACCTTTTCCTTAACAATTAAACCTGAGCCCTCACCTTCTGGAATCTGGACTATTTGGACTACCTTTAGGAGGAGGCTAAACCAAGAGCCTATTTATCACGGGACAGATTTCTGCACGGCCTCACACTGAGGGTGTACCTTGAACTTTTTTAGCAGATCAGCTGTATGAAATAAAGATGGGGTTTTTCATCCACCATCCATTTCCAGATCCTGCCATTTTTCCATAGTTTTTCAAGTTCTTTTGGGAAAGCCAATGTCAACTTGAGCATCCCTGCCGGCTTTGAGCATCTATCACTTTAAGAGTGAGATCATTCTTCTCGGCATATTATGAGCCTTTTTTGTCAGGTAGTTAACTAAACTGGCACCAGTTAACTGTGATCTAAACTTTATATTGACAGATCTGGCAACAGACTGACATTCCTTGCACTAATTTTGGCTGCCCGATCTGGAAAAAAAAATATGCTTGAAATATGATTTATCTTAAGCTGACAGCAGCATCCATTGAGGTGCCAGCCACTGACAAAGTGAAGGAGAAGGCCCAGCATAAAATCCAGTGAATATTCTTTCAAGACAGGAAGAGAGAATTTAGAACCCCTGCTCCTCAAAGTCATAATTTAATTTAACAACCAAAGCTGGAAGGGAAACAAATGTTTCTTACTCCACCTCACCATCAACAATCTGTTTTCCTCCAAGACCGCATTTGTCTTACCTTGTAAAGCCCAGGATTGCCATCCTCAAGGCTTACAGTAACTCCTGACACACACCAACTACCCTGGCAGCTCCGTGGAGCCCCTGAAATGCAATTATAGGAAAAGATCTAATAAGCCAGAGATTAGCTGCAGAAATGTGAGCACTGCTAACTGGTTTTTCTTGGGGGCTGATGTGAAAACTGGAAACTAACCAGCTGAAGGAGGAACAAAGCAATCTGGGAAGGCCAAGATGGGGATAACCCATCAGCATAATCAGGTAGCATAAATGACAGTGGCAGCCAAGTCACCTGACCATTAAACCCTACGTCTCTCTCTCTCTCTCTTTTTATTTGTCCCAGAGACAATGAGAAACAAAAATACATTCAAACATTAACAAGAAGATGTCTGGCATGCTATTAATATTTCTTACACCAGCCATGCTTCATTAACAACCCAGCCCACGTGATTTTAGATTATGCCAACAGTATGTACAAATACTTGGCTGTGCAGCTGTGCAATGTCATCTCTTTCTTTTGGTACAGTTTGACAGGAAGGGTATTCCTGTGTGTAAATAGCAATGGTGAATGAGATAAAATTGCCTTGGAATCACTGTACTGGTTTTTATGGTAGCAAGGGAAAGTCTTGCTTCATATGCGGTCTAGAAGCTAAAACTACTACGTGTTTTCCAGAACCTTGAAGCTAGAGTGAGCCAAACACTCCTGGGGGGTAAAGTGAACACTGCAGTACTGTGAAGGGCACATTAAGTGCCCATTTGCCAGAAGGTCACTCTTCAGGGGGATAGGGGGTCATTTTGTTTTTGACAAGACTCTTTTCTATATTTTTGGAGCTGCAATATAAATCTGGAAATAAAAACACATTAGACTACATGAAATCATCACATGTGGCAAACCCATGTCAGAATCTCTTGGTTTCTCTCTTGGCCTGCTTTACCTTGCTCATTTGCTCATTCCACCTGACCTGGTGCACAACCCCTGATGCCCATGACACTTGACAGAGGCTTTGCCCTGGCAGCCCAAGCTCCTGTTGTTGTACTTATCTCCTTTCCCTATTAAAAGGGTCTTCCCTGTGGCCCACATCCTTCTCTCTCCTTCAAAGTGACCCGAGCTAAAGGCTAAAGGCTCCCCCTGTGTAATTCCTGTGTCGGGGCTGATACAAAGAACTTGAGCATCCCGACAGCTCTCTTTCACATAGCTTCGCGAAGGTTTTTGCTTTGTATTTTTGTTTTGTTTACTAATATAGGAAGACATCCTTCATAACTTGGGAAGGCAAAAGGAAGGGAAGAAGAAGCCAAGGCTGCCAGGGAGAGAGGATAAATAAAATTACATGAAGTCAGTATGTGGATTGAGCTTCTGCCAGGCCAGGCAAATCAAAATGGAGTCACTCATGCAAAAGTCCACCTCATTGAGCTGAAACTAAACTGCTTAACCTGAGAAACTGGGACTAGGGAGATAAGACATACCAGATTCAGGGACTCAATGATGAAGTTCCTCAGCCTTGGTCCTTACAGAAAAAAGACAGCCGGGTGCTGGTTCATCTCCTTTTCCTATTGTTTTATCCCCAGGCCCCATCCTTTGTGGAAACAACCAATATCCTTTGCATTCTTTGTCTCTGTCCTCTTTAGCCTTTCTCTCTAGACTACCAATCTCTTTCGCGTGTCTTGCCACAACTCTTTTTATATTTTATGGAGTAAAATGTTGCTCAATCCTAGAACTGAAAATAAACCAATTAAGATCTTTAAATGAAAGTGTAATTTTATCCTTTAAAAGGATAGAGACATATTGGTCACAGAAGTGTTTGGTGTATGAGTGTAGACAGAAACTATATGTTGCGCCAGACATCTTCTGTCTCATCATTCGGTAAGATAAATGGAAGGGTTCATTTCTTGACTTTGTCGTAAAGCAAAATTTCCTGAGGCCTCACTCTTAGACACAAAACCTTCCCGGGTTATTATCATTCCTGGTGTCTCTAAACCATATAATTGCTTTTTCCCACCCACCTGCCTGATGCAGTGTGCCTAGGTATTAAGTGTGTCTTACCCTGTCATCTGCCATCCTCTAATGGCAATAAGTCAAACTGCCCATTTAGAAAAACACAGATTCTGTGTCTAAATAAGTACAAGCCTGAAGTTATAAAGGTGGAATTCCCCTTCCAAAGGAGCAAGAGAAACCCTGGTAAGAGCCCTGTGGGTAAAAGCGTTGGCCATTAGCAGCATGGCATGCAAGAATTCACATTGATTCTAACTTTGTCTGACATTGATGCAAATACTCAGCCCAGTCCCTGGAGGCTAAGGATTGAGAAGAACAACCCTGTATTTACAGCGGAGTCTGGACAAAGAGAAGAAGAGAGTGCATGAACCCTGGCAGGAAAGAAAACCAGGCGGGATAATATGGAGGCAGTACCATGCAGTGGGTATTCGATGGATGCCTTTGTGTGAGACAAGGTAAAGGAGAGGTAGTTTCTAGTCAGCCATATAACCCCGATCCCTTTTCCTTACCTTCATGAACAGGATAATGCTTAGACAGTGGGACAGCAGATGCTATTTCAGGCTGCCTAAGTTCTGTTGGTATCTTTACAATCTGAGCCAAGACCAGGGAAGGCTTGGTTCACATGATATTGACATGAGTGCCTCAAGAGAGGCGAGCATGGTACACAGCAGCTCAACATGCACCATTCATATGATCCATTCCATGCAGCAACTGCATAATTACAATTGTGCCCACTTTACAGACAGAAAAAAAAATGATTGAAGCTCGGGTATATCCAGAAATAGCCTAAGAACAAGCAAGTCTGAAGTGAGATGCCCATGTAAATGCTCTGACTTCCAGCCAAGTTAGCCTGGGAAGTTACAGTTCTACTTCTGTAAGTACACACTTCTTGGGATAGAAGAAACATGTTTAAGGAACACACAGAAGGCCTTTTCCACATGCCTGTTCAAGAAAGGAAATGTTTAGGACCAGGGAATTTGTTGAGGGATGAAGTGGAGTTCACCATGAGGTGAAATGTAGCACCAACTTCGCATGATGAAGATTCTACTGAAACCTGGACTCAGATCAAGTGAGAGGACACCCACTTGGATACTTTATTTGTGCCCTTTAGTAGTAGCCTGAGCTGGCCCAGAAGATGAGTATCTAGTGGAAAGAACAGAAGGATTGATGTGTCCCTTCTTGAATGTTTGTCAAGACTCTAGAAGAGAAGATTCTAAAATTAAATAAATTACACTAAATTGCACGAGTTGAAATTACTCGCACTCTAGGATTCTATGAAAAGAAATCCACCTTTGTGTTCTTACAGATCTTTATGGTTGGAGCAGGTGTGAGATCAACAGCAGTAGTAGTGACAACCACTTAAAGCTCTCACTAAGTGCCAGGCTCTAGTTCTTAGGTGTGTAACTTAGCACCATGTGGGCAAAGACAGCAACAAGAGGTAAGACAGGGGCAGATGCGGTCATCAGTCAACAAGAACTGAATTTGAGTGGTCCAAAGGGAAGGTACCAGTAGGTTGTACAAGACTCAACTTCTCCTGTGAGGAGAAGCTTTAGAAACAAAGCAATGCACAGCCATGGGTCTTCAAAAGAGAACATAGCCACAGTGGACTCTGGGAGCCTTTCATGACAATCACCAAAGCACCAGCCCATGACACTTCTTACATCACTTTTACTTTGCTTAGGTCCTTCAGCCCCAGCCTTTGACCATTGACTTTTCTCAGCTCCTTTGTGACGCAGCTGGTAGACTAAACTGCAGGGGCCTGAAAGGCAAAGGCCAGCACCTCCCTATGAAGTTCCACACCGTTGGCTCACTGATGTGTGCACAATGTTGTTCCATAATTCTCCGCAGAATGGAGGCAAGAATCACTGTGAAATCAGCAGCCACTTGGACGTGGTGCACTTGTCCAGACTGTCCCTCCTTGGGATGGCAGCTGTGACATGCAGTAGCAACTGGAAAGCGTCCCAAAGTGCAGCCTTCTTGAGACAAAAATAGTTTGTCCTCCTCAGCGTTGTGATGTAGCTACCATGGTCTCTTATCCATGATGCATCATTAACGAGTGTCTGCAAAGTGGAAACGCATTAATGAAATCTCAGTTGAATTGCGATTATACACAAATGATGTGTAATTACAGTCCCTGACTATATTGAGTATAACCTAGATTCTACACCAGTATATGGCCTTTAAAATCTTTAATACATTAGGCAGCAGCCACCACATGTGCATTGACTCAAGTGTTGAATTCTTTGAGCAGCTGCCCCCACATTATCTGTGTTACTCTCAGGCCTCATGCCAAACGCATTGAATCCAGGTCCCTCAAAGTTATATTTGACTATCTGTGTTTTCCAAATCTGTCTAGAAATTCTTGGGAACCAAAAGAATAAATAAAAAATAAAAACAAAACAAGCTGTGGCTCAATGTATTCTGAGATTATATCTGTGGAGACTTTAGGTAGAACAAGGGCTGAGAATACAGAAAGAACTCTGGTGTTCGAGAATTAAAAGAGTGTTCAAGCTCCCTCACACAAAACTTCACAGAAACCTTGAAGAATTTGTGTGTGTGTCTGTGTGTGTGTCTGTGTGTGTCTGTGCAAGCACACGCACACATTGAAATGGAGTTACGATGTCATTTGGGGGAGGATAATGTTCCTCACAAGAGCCATAACTATCTAATAAAATTCCCAATACCAGGCATGGGAAACTCTAAGTTGTTGATCATAGGATTATAAGAGACCCGCAAAATAATATAAGCTGTTGCCATTGTCTTTGGTTGCCTCCCAGAACTTGGAAGTGAGACCCTATTGCTGATACCACATACATCAGACCCAGATTTGGAGGAATTGCATCAGAATTGACCTAAAAGCCTCCTCCCTGAGAACTAACTCTTGTAGTATCTGTAGTCTCTGAAGATGCTAAGCAAGCTGCCAAAAGAAAAAGGAAATCAATAGAGCTGCCTAGCTGTGAAACGTATGAGTCGTGAAACGTATGAGTCGCAACAATGAACAATTGAGCAAAATATCCCATCATGCAATAGTGATGCATTCATCTTGGAAGTAACCAACAGATATCTAATTGGCTCACTCAATAGGAAGGAATCATGCCTGGTATAGTAAAATTAACCAATTAACCATGGCTGGTTAGGTCATAGGTCCCAGGGAAGACCTAGTTCTGTTACTTTCCTAAGCTAGTATAATTTCTAACTGAGTTCTACATAGTTATACTTATACCCACAGACAAATGCAGCTCTCACCCCTCATGAAAGAAGCCTCTTTTTGCAGCACATGGAAACCATCACAGAAATCACAACTGTTTGAAATGTAGAGAGCAACTAATTACTGGGTGTTCACTCCAGTTGATGTATCTACAACACAAGCACAGCACCAAAGCCCAGAGACCATCTCAGAAGTGGGGATGGAAACATCTGGGAAATGTATCTGCCTTTGACTTAGCTTTAGGAACCTTGCCCTGCAACCACGTCAAAGCTGTCACCATTGCAGTTGACCTGTCTCCAAATAACTACACAGACGAGAAAGGTGGATGCAATTAACTATGTGCCCAAGAGGATGTTCAAAAGATGAACAGACAAGACTAGTTGGACTTTTGTTCAATTTGCCTCCCCTCATTTAGTGTATGTCACTGGAACAGGTAATAAGTCCTTGGTACAAGTTGACCAGTGCTATGATTGATCAATAGAGCTTATTGAACCTTCTCATTGGAATAACTGTCCTCTATTCCTCCTCTTGGCAGGTAGGCTATTTAAAACAAGTCTCCATCTTTCTCTCTGTCTCATAAATTCTGTTGCATGTGTCCTTTTCTTTGGGCATGTAGAAAAGTGATGAGAGTCATTTCCTATTGTGATTGCTCTTCTACAAAGTGATTTTGCTACTTCCTACTAGGAGATAGAATCGCATACCAAGTTTACACAGCCATCAAGGCCTGTCCATTAAATGCACAAAGGAAGACATGGTTCCACTGCCCAGGTCATTCTTAGCTGTTCTGGCCATTCTTAACTACTTTGACAACTTTCACTTTGGTACATTAGCAGTTCATAGCCTTAACCATTCGTCAGTCTCACCACTTGCTTTGGTATACTGAGAGCTAGACACCATATCATAGTTACGAGGCACCACAAGATATGAATTGAATGAGAAGTGAAGTCACCTGGAGAGCCCCTGGAGGATGTGATCCTAAAAGAAGCCACAATCACAGACACAACGCATGTATCTTTATGGACTAGAATGAAAGTTCCCATGAGGTCATGGTTTTCTAAGTACCACTGTGTGAATAATACCTGAAATAAGATGGCTATTGATAAACGTTTGTTAAATTCTTACTGAATGTATTTTCTTGTAAACAGTCTGAGAATACCCAGTACGTTAGTCAGACTGTTCCCTGACTATTATGGTACTGGGCATCAAGCCAGTTCACCTCTCACGATAGCTGGAACACCTGTCTTTATAAGGGAGTATGTGTCATAAAGTGCAGGAAATATATGGATGAATGTAAGTAACATCATCACATTCATGACTGTGGGCTCCAAATGCAGAACCACAGGAGCTTGTCATATGGGGTCACTCACATTCAGTGTCCACTGTGACTCCTGAGCTTACACCAGGGTCATGCCATTAAACATTTTTATAAAAAGCAATATTTCCTGAATGGTCACAGCAACCTTTGGTGTGGGGTCCTACAAAGAAAAACAGTGTAATATATTACCTGAGGAGGGGTGTGTCTGTCAAGGACAAAGACAAGACTGTCTTGGACATGGTAGAAGGAATTTAAGGTCACAGAGTTTTATGATTTCAAGGCCTTCAGAGTTCCGCAGTGATTGAGGATTTGATTTTCTTGGCACAGAATAATTTTCCCCATTGACAGACTTATTGAAGTACAAATACACACACACACACACACACACACACACACACACACACACCCCTTGCAGACAATAAATACCTTGAGATAGTCAATGGTTTTGTATGTGCCAGGACCAGTAATAGTAAGACGGCTTCCTGAAGGTTTATATACTTGTATCTGTAACCCTTCCTTGAAAGCATGTTTATGCACAAACATGCTCTTTGAAAAACAATGGCTTTGCTCCTATAAGAACCTTAACAGTAGCATGCATAGTTTCTCTCTTCTTATTGTCTGCAAAATAGCTTAAGACTTTAAATAACATGGATTTCATCACTTTGCTAAGAGAAGCAAAGTCTGCTTCCTCCCAAATATCAGGAGTTCATTTTCGTCAGCTCAGGGTAGCAAGCAATTACCGACCAAGATACGCTGCTCCGCGCTCTGCACAGGTGTCAGGGCTAGATGAATGTGCATGTCTAGGATAGAACTATTAGCCCGAGGGAAAAAAGATTGATAATAGCAAGGAGAGTGTGAGCCAGCCTTTGTTTGTCCTTCGCTGCTTCCCAGGAGCTTTTCTTCCCACCTCCTTCCTTTGCAGAGCGGTGGCTCTGTATTTGGCATTGACAGTTGTCTATGGAGAATTTTTCGGATTTTCTTTGGTGTAGGTGCGATTCTTCTGTTCCTTTAAGGGTCTATAAAACTGCATTCTAATGTAATGTCAATTCCATCACTGAAGTCATACAGGATGCCCACTAATAAAATTGAAATCATAGGCACGTTAAAAGGTCCTGCTCCAATATTTTATCTATATCCATGAAATTATTTATTTGGGACCTTAATTTTAAAATGCAATTCTCAGTGCAGGGCACAAAGCATGATATGTGTTTAAATGATTTGAGCTGATAACTTTGGCCAATGACAGTATGAGATAACCTTCCCACAACCCTCATCTTCACTCCCAATACTAACAGCTTCAACAACCCCACCTTATTCCCAGCTGAAACATACAAAAACAAATTCTTGTCTTTGGTACTTGTGTAAAATTAAACTACTAAGGTGCTTCATTCCTCACTGGTTCTACGAGCAGTGAGATGCCTGGACCCTTAGTCAGAGAATCTGACATTTGCCTTCGTGAGTTTTGAAATGCACTCCTCACCTCTGAAAGCAGTGCCATGGCATGATGGTTGCTGTCTCAACTCAAGTTGCTAAAACAAAATGTTATGGTCTAAATGAATAAATAAAGACAATAGATTTATCTCTGACAGTTTTGGAGGCTGGAATGCCCTGAATCAAGACACCAGCTCATTCAGCACATTGACAGAATCCTTCCTCCCATGGGGCAACAACCTTCTTTTTGTGTCAGAGAAGGGAATGAGAAGGAAAGACTGGGAGAAGAGAGCATTGTGAGAACCTGAACCACATGACCTCATCTCAGCCTTCCCAGATGTCTTTCTAAAGCTCTGTCTCTACATGTCATCACGTCGGGGTCAAGAATTCAACAGAAGAGTGGAAGAGCACACAACTCAAGTCCTACACGTTATTAAGGCTGTGATGAAAATTCAGAATAAAGCAAGCCTAAGAGCCTATTAGAAGCCCTGGTCCCAATTACTTGAAATCTTTCCTGAGCCCAGCTATGGAGTCTGTCAGTGGGCTGATGAGCAGAATGAGACATCCACATTTCTTTCTGTTAATGAGGTATCAGTCATCAGCCATTACCTGCAACTTGTAGAAGTTCTACCAAAAGGAACAAAGTTTCAACTGTTTCTCTCCCCCCCCCTTCTCTCTCGCTGCTACAAGCATTCCTTGTGTGAGAGGTAGCCACACAAGCTGGCAGTCTACTCCAAGCAGACACACAGCCAGCTACAGAAAGGGAAGAGGGGCCATATTCAAGGCCATTTAAAAAGCAGCAGAAGTTTTCCCAGGAGGCATTGCAGGAAGCAGAGGACTCAAATCAGGATTTGAGAGCAAGGCATCTGCAGCATATACATGTTAGAATATTAGCCCCATGGAAAATTATGTCACCAAATAAATGATGAACTGTTGAGCAGAGGGCAATTTATAAGGGCAGACTACAGAGCTCTCTCTTCTCTCTCTCTCTTCTCTCTTCTTTCTCCCCCCCTCTCTCCTCCTGAAAGTAGAAAATAGATTTAGAAAGGCCATTGGAATTCTGCTCCACCACTTTACAAGAGTGGACAAAGATCAACCACTGAAGAAATGGTCGCAGTAGACACGCCAGCCTCACGATGCTGTCAGCAGAATCTACAGTGGGATCTGCTAAATCATTCATCATCTTCTCTTCATTATCAGCTTTTCTCCAGTTTGCTGTCCCTAGATAGTCAAGGTCCTTTTGTTTTGTCCCCGTGTCATCTTGACATACCGGCTGTCCTTTGTTGGAATGCCAAGGATGATGGAATCTGAAGCCACGCCTTTGAGAATGACTTTTCTCCTGAACCTGTCCCATGTATACATGAATGCTAGAGAAGTAAAATTCTCTAGTTCTTCTCCTAGCAGTCTGACCTTTGTTACACGAGCCTATTTGAATTAAGACTTAACAGGAGTTAGAGAAACACGTCCTCTCACTCCATCATCCTACAATCCCTACACTTAACAATTCCGAGAACAACAAAAAGATTAGTTCAGAACAAACGTTTTCTCTTCCTTCACTGAATACTACATATACTACAATACTACAATACTTCCTTTCTAGTATTCAAGTTTTGCTCCTATAACCCAAATGATCATCCTTAAAGTTGTATCTTTAATTTTAAAGAATTCTTTCTATTATTTTAATAAAATTATGAGGTTCTTAATTTCTGTAACTACTAGATACCGAGGTTCAAAAACCCTACATGAATAATGTTGGGCAGATTATCATCACGACAAGGGCACCACACCAGTTATTTGCTGACTTTCTCTTACAACACTGACATTGGGGATTTTGATTCTGATGCCAGCTTTGCTCATGTGTTTATAACAAGTAAATAAATCAAAAGTTATTTGTCCACGAGCTAGCGGTTTAGTATACAAGTCCAGTTTAATCGCCATCTTTCTCTGTACTACATGCACAAAGACAAATGCCACCTAGCGTTTGGTAGCCTCAAGTATGTCACAAGTGTGCTCAGGCCATGTCAAAGGGTCCTCTGTCACCTTTTTTCCCAACATAATATTTTACTAATTATTTGGGAATTTTGTACGATGCATCCCAATCACGCTCTTCCCATTCTTCCCAGGTCTACCCTGCACCACACCATACCAGAAACCCACAAAGTCAAATTTGTGTTGTCCATATACTCATTGGAGCATTGTCAAATCACCAGTAGCCAGCCCCTGAAAGAAAACAGTCCTTCCCCACCCCTCATGGCACCCCCACCAAAAGCCATCAGTGAGCATCCTATGGGTTTTGTGTGAATAGCTCACAGGACTCGGACCTTAGTACTGACACTCATTTTATAGGTGGGAATGTCGCAGACTGTGGAGGCTCCTTTGCATTAGCACATGAAAAAAAATCATCAAAAGCATAATAGGACTTGATGTTCTCTGCCAGTGGTTCTCAACCTTCCTAATGTTGCAACTCATGCTGTGGCCACTCCAAACCACGAAACTATTTCATTGCTACTTCATGAGTATATTTTTGCTACTATTATGAATCATAATGCAAATATCTGATATACAAGATATCTGATACAAGATACCCCCATGCTGAGAACCACTGCGCGCTCTCTCTCTCTCCTCCTCTCCCCCCCCCCCCCCTCCCCCCCCCTCTTCTGTCTTTCTCTCTCTCTCTCTCTCTCTCTCTCTCTCTCTCCCTCCCCAGTCTAAAAAGTTTTCCTACTAAGTTGAAGCATCTTAAGATAGGTCTTCAGTATGACCAGGATGCTGGCTTATCTTCTAGGTTGAGCTTGTCTCTGCCAGCCCTATCTCACATGCCAATTAGGACAAGCTGCTTATTACAGAAGTTCTGGTTTTTACCCATCTAGTGTCGAGGCCTATGCTTTGGTAGCCATAGCAGCTACTGTCAACTCTGAAAGCATAAAGGCCTCTAAGAAGAAATCTTTCCCTGCCTTCTGGCTGATATTTCCCTGGTGTCAGTTATCACCTCTAAAGTTCCGTGACAGACCCAGCTCCTCCATGTCATTTTATTAATCTGGTCTAGGGGCAAGGATGTCTATAACAATGAGAGGTGTTTTCATTCATCTCTTTGAGGTGATTTAGATGTCAATTGGACCTAAAAGCAAAGGAGCCAGATTCTACATGAGGTACTGCCCTTAGTCAGGCTTCTATATGTCTTCTGGAAGGCTGGGGACCCTGAGCTGTACAATCTGTGGCTTCCTCCCGGAGAGCCACTTCTACATTCTTCCCTATACAATAAATCTTCTTGTTTCTTAAAAGCCAATTGTTACACCACTCTTCACGTTCTTTTTTCTTTAACCCTGGCAGCATGAGTATGTGCATATGTGCGTGTATGTGCATATGTGTGCATACATGCACTCTTCCCTACTTTTCTATTTTCTCTGATTCCCTTCAGGTCATTTTCTGGCCTGTCATTCATTATATAGTACGCATTCTGGAGACGGATACCCTTCCGCACAAACCAAAAGTAAGATTAATTTGTCACATCCAAATATGTCATCTCTGCCTAGCAACAGTGTCATTGTTATTTGGTAAGCTAGAGAAGAAATTTGCCAACATGAGGTGAGCTTGCCTTCCATTGTGACATTTTATTTCTGTCACATTATCTTAGCCCTCACCCCTCTGTAGAGCAGAATGGTTTTTGTGTTAAGGCAGCCCAGACAGTATTTGCATTGGGGCTTCCTGTCCAAAAATATGCTGGAAAGGCCACATTCATTCTCATGACTTCCTTTTCAATGAGCAGGGAGTGGGTGGCCACATACCAGGAGCCTGGGATGCTATCGGACCTAGGACAACAGACATAATCCTTTCAGACATAATTATTTGTGGATTTTTTTCACTTGTATCAGCTAGAAGGTAATTTTGCTAGAAAGGTTAAGGGGACTATATTATATTATAATTATTTTTGAGGACAGAGAACATTGGAGCCCTTCACAGGCTTGACTTCTGGACTTCCGGTTGTTTCACTGTGCATGGGCTACAACAGTATATTATTATCCTCTCTTCACAGATGCCAAAACAGAGGCAAAGAGCAATTTATGACTTGCGTATTATGACACAACAGGTACAAATGAAAGCCACAGTAGAAATACAGGCTCTCTGCAATGTGTGGTGGCATAAGCTTGTAACCCCCGTACTCTGGAGGATTGGAAGTTTGACACGGGGCTGGACTACATGAGAGAACCCTGGAGAGAGAAGCAATGAGAGGGAAAGAGTCAGAAAAAATTCAGGCTGACTGTGCCCAGGAGCCATCTTTCTACTCCAGGAGTTGTTGCTCACTAGGAACTCTAGGGTCCTGGGACCAGTCAGGGACCTGCCATGAGGGAAGAAATGATCAGGGCTCCATCATCTAGTCCCTGCTCCTACCAGACCAGATCTATCCAGTTTATCAGCAGGCATTCTATTCAACTTTTAGTTTAATACTTTGTTTAAAAATATACATGTTGGGGTTGGGAATCTAGCTCAGCAGTAGAGCGCTTGCCTAGCAAGCATAAGGCCCTGGGTTTGGTCCTCAGCTCCGAAAAAAGAAAAAATGACAAAATAACAAAAATATACATGTTACATATGAGAGAGATGGCTCAGCAGTTAAAAGCACTGACTTGCTCTTCCAGAGGTCCTGAGTTCAATTCTCAGCAACCACGTGGTGGCTCACAACCATCTGTAATGGAATTTGATGCCCTTTTCTGGTGTGCATGAAGAGAGTGTATTAATAGGAACTCATGCATAAAGTAAATAATATATATATATATATATAGAGAGAGAGAGAGAGAGAGTGTGTGTGTGTGTGTGTGTGTGTGTGTGTGTGTGTGTGTGTGTCGTCTGAAGGCCATCCTGAAAAGGCCATGAGAATACTAGGAGTCCTGAAGGGTTAGTTGGTTGTAAGAAGGCAAAGAAAGCTAAGACACCAGTGCATTCGGTATCCAATATAGAGTCACTCCAGGTAGCATTTCTGTGAACTACCAACTACCACTATGTTCTTAAGTAAATGATCAATCGTCACAAAATAAAAACACAGGAAACGCTCTTCGTAGCCTCAGTGACTACCTAACCCATTGAGAACATGGGACTGCCACATACCAAAGTACACAAATACGTATAACATATGTGATGACGCATACATAACAACCATGATCCAGAAAGTTCTAGAGTCTGTACAATGCTGCACTGCACCAGCCAATGGGAAAAAAAACACACATCTGTCTATTCACTCTGCTAAGCCATGTCCAGGGGCCAAATTTCCCTTAAATTCTTATGGTTTGTTTTTTCCTTAGAAAGATGGGGGGGGGAGGGAGAAAAACAAAATGAGAGGGAAGAACACAATACTCTGGGAAACAAAGATCAAGGAAGAGGTAAAAAATTTTAAATTTTTTAATGTATATGTATGCATGTGTACTTGTGAGTGAGTTTATGTGCATATATATATGTGTGTGTGTGTGTGTGTGTGTGTGTGTGTGTGTGTGTGCAGAATCCCAAATGGGCCAGAAGAGGGTGACAGATGCCTTAGAGCTGTAGTTAAGAGGGGTTTTGAGCACATGTTGTCCCCCACATCCATACTGGGGTCTTCTGCAACCACAGTAAGTGCTCTTTCTCCCTGAGGCATCTTCCCAGCTCCAGCATGTATCATTTTAAATGGAGGAGTCTACAAAGGAAAAATGTTAGTTGAAGAAAAGAAATTGAATTGCCAATGGTTCCCAGTAATCTTGGCAAGAAGATAATTTAGGATAAATCTTCCTATGTTGTTCCGTGTCTCCCTGCATAGGCATATACACATCTCTCGGCACAGGACAGCAACACCTAGGTGCTCAGACAAGTCTATAGTGAAGGAAATAGTAAAAGAAGGCTGTGCCCTAAAGCCACTTGCCTGTCCCTGCACCAACCTTCTCTACAGTCTTTGGAGAGGAAATCGCACTTTGCACTAGGCGTATGTGGGAAATAGAAATAAAAAAAAAAAAAACAAAAAACTAAGTTATAAATTGCATAGAACCAAAAGTCAGCCTCTAGAGAATACTTCTGACCATATTATGGGGGAAATTCTAAATAGAATTCATTCATCATCCTTATTGAAACAGCTCTTGTCTGGTGGGAGTGATTCCACAAGGCAGTACATGCAAAAGTATGAATAAACTGTATTCTCTATGAATTACACAAAGTTGGATATATCAAAAGTCCCTTGTTAAAGGGCACACATCTGGTAGCAATACAACACGGCCATCTAGTTCTGTGTGGCCATGCTTAGGAATTCCAACTATGAAAAGTAGAAAACTGCTGGGCATGTTAACACACATCTGGATTCCCTCTTAAGAGGTTGAGGAAGGATGATGAGGAGTTTGAGGTCTAGGCTACACAAGACCCCATCTCCGAAAAAAAAAACAAAAACATGAACAAAAACAAAATTCACTTAACAACAGTTAACCAAACATGTAAAGATAAATAAATATTATTAAAATGTTACAGTCAGTTATAAATTAGTTTAATATTTAATATTTACTTAATATAAATATATAAATATTAATTATTAATAATATATTTAATAGCCACTTGTTTTTAAACTCATAATTTATTTAAATGTCCATCTTATGCAGGTTAATGGCATTCTTGATTTTTTCTTTCTTTTTGGCATTCTTGATCCTTACTAGGCACTTTTAATGTTGTATTATTTTCCTTCAAGGTCCCAAAATTACATCAGGGGGTTATGAGGCCTGCGTTTTCTTTTGCAAGCAGTGAAGTTTGGGATGAATGTTGCCTCAAGAACTCTGTTCTCCCAGCTATTCCGTGGGCAAGTCTCAAACCCAGTAATGACCGCATGCTACTTCCTTCTATTTCCAAACTTTTCATCTGCTTGTCAACTCCTCCGTAATGAATGGCTTAAGGTAAAACGGAAAGGGTCTCCACCATTTATAACACTGCCTCCATCCTCTACAAAAGGATGAATCACGGTTTCCATTTTTATTTTTGCCACAGCCCTTTGTTCGGTCCCACAAATTATTTAAAAAGCATAATCATTCTTGTAAAAAAAAAAGTTCAGACTCATTGCCACATGAAAATGATTCATTCTTGAAAAAGAAAAAAAAGGGGGAACACAGCCCTGCACATTAGGAATCAAATCTCTATGCACAGAAAGATGGCGAATTCAGTTTTCAAAAGTCTATCTCACAGGCTTATTCATGCCTTTTGAAAACGATGAAGTACTCATATATATTTCTCAGTTCTCGTGTGCATATAATTTACTAAACGTACATCAAATATAATGTATCTACAACATAGTGTCTAAGAATGAAAGTCAGTATTTTCATATAATTGCCCATTTATATTAAAAGCCTCTTATAAAAATCTTTTCCCCTCCTGAAATATCTCTTTTTTCCCCCAATGAGAATAATAGTCATAATTACAGAGTAAGAACACATGACAGATAATGTTCCAATTTTAGAAAATTAGCTCTTTCTTAGCCTTGCAATGAAACCCCTTTTATCTGACGTTGGTGCCGGTGTCACACAGAAGGAGGGTATTATTTGGCTTTTCAGGGTAAAGAGACACCTAGAAAAGCACTCACAAAGACAAATTGTTATATTAACTAACACTGATGACAAGAGAAGAAACAAAGGAGAACAAAAGGAACGGTCTTGTTTAACTAGAAGCAGACTCTCACAGTTGTATTGAAAGCCATTTCTTTTAAGGTAAATCAAGACTTATATCTGTGGCCCACTGTTTTCTCCTGGTGAACCCTAGAGTTCAGAGGGACCATTCCAGATGTTTCTTAACACTGTGCATGTCTAGACTCATATGTGCTGTGTTCATCTGGCTCTCCAACTCCTCAAGCCAGAATGCCATCAAAGTTTAACTAGACAATGATAGTACAGGTAAAATTCACGGATGGTGTGTGAGATGGGGCCTACCACTATCCGTTATCCATACTCTCAGTAAGCTGCAATCAATTTGTCAGGTAGGAAGTTTTGATTTCCTCTGAGGACTTACTGTGTTAGCACAAAGTGTCTCCCACACACTCATGCTTTGAATACTCATCTACAGAGGATGGAACTGTTTTGGAAGACTGTGAAAACTTCAAGAGGTGGGGCCTCGCTGGAGGAAGCAAGTGACTAGGGTTATGGCTTTGAAAGTTGACCCAGGTCCCCCAACCCCCTTTTCTCTAGTCCTGTTTGAGATTCTTGTCCACAATGCAATGAAGACGCCCCCCACCACACACCCCTTAGGCCATGGTATTCTTCCTAAGATCATGGGACTAGGTAGCCAGCCATGTATTAAGTCCTCTGAAACTGTGAGCCCAAATGTGGGTACTTCTTCAGGCTGTCCTTTGGGACCTGTTAGTCACGCTGCCCAAGTACACTTCACTACTGAATAACTGCCCAACATCTAAGTCCACGCTTTTGTTCTCGAGGTCCCCCAAAGGATAATGTTTATTTTCTCTGTTCTATAAGTGAGGAAATTGGTTCAGAGAATGGGAAGAAAGCCCCTCTTGCTAGCATTCCAGAGCTGCTGTCTATCTCTGCTCTTACATTCACAATTATCTCTGCTAGGCCTTCTTTCTATAAGAGAGAAATCCCATCTCAGAGATCCTAAGGCATAGCTAATATGCAGCAAGTTGACCTGGGCATCAAGGTTGCCTTGACTACGAGCCGTGCGTCCTCCCACCACAGAAGTGCTCTTTGAATCAGTCTTTGTCTGAGCTTTCGTCTTCTCATCAAATGAATGGAGCAAGGAAAGTGACGGACTATCCTAACCTTCGAAGAGATTTCTAGTTCTCCCACGAAGTGTTCCAAAACTGCTTATGAAATGGCTCCCCAGACCTTTTCATCAACCCAAGGCAGGCTGGGAGAGAAAAAAAAGTAAAACAGATCTCAAAGTCATCAGAGTGATCTGGGACCGGAAACAGTGTTATCTGGGGGCAAAGATAGCAGCATGAAGTGTGATCCTAGAAATCTTCTTTTATTGTGTCATTTTCTTCTGCTTTATGCATATGAGTGTTTTAACAGTGTGTGTATCTATGTCATGTGCCAACCTGGTGGCTATGGAGGTCTGAACAGGTCATTGCATCTCTGAAATGGAGTCACAGATGGTTGTGACTTACCACGTGAGTGCTGGGAAGTGAACCCAGGTCCTCAGGAAGAGCAGCCATACCTTAACGACTGAACCACCTCTCCAACCCTTATCCAACCTTTATAAACACTATCATTTCGTGTCTGAAAGAAGTGCTTTTAAGCACATGTAGCGAGATAAACTAGACAGTAAGTATACACTACCAACAAAATATCCAGGATTCTTACCAATTGAATGGACAACATACTTGAAAACATGTTTTATAACAATTTTTTAGAAAGCCATGATTACAAAAAAAAGCAAATATTCTTTATACCAAAGGTCAAAAATGTTTAATGTCCGTTCCAAAATACAGACTGAATATGTGCCAGCCCACATAGAATTGAATTTGAGAAGCCCACACAAACCAAGGCCTGGTACAGGACTTATTTCTGATTTTCTAGTCAAAATAATTAGATTACATTCTTTCAGAACAGTGTACGAAAGTATGAACAATTAAGACACAAATAACCAGAAAGGGCCATTATAAGGGAGCTGGTAGAACCTTTTTGCTCCCAACAATATAAGCATAAGCCAAAAGATTTGACTTAGAGGCAGAATTGTTCCTCCAGGCTGGAAATGGAGGAACAGGCAGAATGCCGACAATTTCCACTTAGCATCAGAAAAGGAGGACAGCAAAAATCCAGCCACTCCCAGCTACTGAAATCATTTGTATTATTAAATATGCCTTTCTCTTTGAGAACTGAGAGAGGTTTCTGTTTCACCACGGCACGAAACGAAATGTAACAAGAATTTAATTAGAAAGTGAATATGAACCCCCCCCTCCAGATGAAGCTGCATTGTGGGGGTTCGTATAACGTTTGGTCGCATGCACTATCTTGCAGACTATCTAGAAAGTTCTGAAATAGTAATTTGCTTTGAACCAGTGAATGAAGCAGCAAGTTGGGAGCCCTGTCTTTAGGTGGGAGAATAAAATTCTACATTTCTTTCCCTGTTTGATTATCATCTCTTACCAGGGGCGCCTGCCACCGCATCTGCTCTTTGACAACGGGGAAAATACTCAGGTTCGCTCTTTTTTCTGTTAGTTTTAGCTGCTCTCTGAGCCAGAAAGCTGGAAATAATACATCAGCTTAAAAGATAAGGCTGAGGTTCTGTGAAAGACAAGAAAGGGAGCAAGGGCAGTGTAGAAAGGGGACCGGAAGCACAAAAGGATCCATCGAAAGCTGGATCCACGAGGAATCGAGGGCCTCGGGAGCCCTTCGCCTCTCGATAACCAATTGAAATCTGTCACCCGTGTGTTCACGTTTTGTTGTTATTGGAAATTGCCACCATCTGACGAATTACCCGGGGAAGCTAAAATCCCATTGTTTGGTTAATCTCTTGGATAAATCGGAGTGGTTTCCCTTTCTTACCTCTCGCATACAGTGCTCTTCCCCCAGTGTACCCTAGCAGATCAGCATCTGTATTCAAGGGAACACCACTACAGATACAATGCTGTACCTTCCTCATCACACAGCAAATGTGCTCTGCCCTCCTGAGAACCGTCCATTCTATTGTAACCTCTTCCTCCCGTAAGGATTGTGTTGAAAATGCCTGCGTCCTTGACAAAGGCAGATCGTGTGGGCTGCCTTTTTGGCTCCTCTGACTCAATTTTCTTCCGGTGAAATAGAACGGTTTTTATTTGTCCCTTCATGCTGCTATAGAAGTGATAGTGTATCGGGATCCAAAGAACTGGTTGTTTTACTAAAATCTATCATTCTGGCTCATTTAAAGAGAAAAATTAGAGGACTCCCCTCATGTGTCCCCCAAACCAATGACTGTCTTAAATAAATTGTGACATCCAAGGAAGGTAGAACAGAGGATTTTGTGACCATTAGGGAAAGGGGCCTTTAATATTTGAGTGGTCCCATTGGCATTAGGAAACTTCTATTTGCAAGACTATTCTAAAAATGTATTTGCCCAATGAGGTGCAGTTATATTAAGTTCTGTCTGTTGTAGAGCCTGACTTCAGGATTCAGCCTCGAACGCTAGATAACTTCAATCAATGAATGTTTTAGAAGACACAGAAGGCTGGTGGCACCAAGGATCGCAGAAGTGATCATCACCCCCATGTAATGTCAGAAACTCAGCATTTTTTCCTGAGTGCCAATGGCTGTTTGGATTCCCCACGTTCACACACTCTATGGGATGTTTGTTCTTTTATCTCTGAGAACAAAGGTTCAAACTCATATTTAGACATCTGATGCTGCCCTCTCCCCAAACTGCCAATTACTTCCTTAACTTGCAGCCTTCGTGAAGCTGTAAGTCCCCAGTCCAGACCTTAGTGGACATAGACATAATGAAATTCTCCTAGTTCTACGAGGAAGCTTAAGGGCCCAGTTTCTCTAAGGTAGAAGAAACAAGGGCATTATGTCTGCTTAGATCCTCAGGGAAGGCCTCATTTGTGTGGTATAGAAAAAATATAGTATCTGTCAATAGGGCCACCGTCTGTAAACAAAACTCCCACAGTCCCATTCACATTGTGAATTTAAGACAGTGCTTTGGAGTGACAGTTTTTCAATGAGGGACTGTCTAGCCCTCGAATATATACTCTACTCAAACCTAACAGAATCAGAAGGGGTAGGGTTGGAGAACCCTGCTATTAAGGTCACAGTGTCCCATGACCAGACGGCTTACTGAGCTTGGCACAAAATGATGGACTCTCTTTCTCAGTGGGGCTTCCCTGTCTCTGCCTGGCTTTGGAGAGTGTCCCACAGTGGCTGGCCTTATCTAAACAATGACCCTGGTCAGAGCTCTCCGCAAGGCTGCATAACTCAGCCACACAAGTCCTGCCCACATAATCACTAGGTGCTGTACTATAGCCAGTCAGCCCTTCCCACCTACTGGATGCTAGAACCAATTAGCCCTTTCCACCTGTACCCTTAAAAATCCCTTCCACACCCTATCCTGGGGACAATAAAGTAGACTTGTCTCGATGCAGCGATCTCTGAAGTCCTTCCATCATACTCACGGCTGCCATCTGAACCCTGCTCCCTTCCTCTGCTCTCTGTCCGCTGCTGGTGGCCAATAGCCTCTGAGGAAAAGGGAGGGCCACAGGGTAGCTGGCCATACAGGAATCTACTGAGTCACTGACAGCATGACCCATCTACTTCTTCAGCTCCCAGAACATTTTATACTTGCCAAGTTTCTCAAAAAGAACCTAAGAGACCTTTCTGCTTTTCTGGTCTTATCATACTTACGACTAAGTATTCCCAAGTCTCCCCCACAACTTCCCAAATTGCTCTCCTGAACCCCAACCTACTTCTTTTATTGTTGAACACCCAAATGATTCCATCACATCACTATAAATAAGAGAGACGGATAAATGACTCCAATAGGATTACTCCACATACTGCTTTCTTGAAACTGAGCAATAATTATTCTATTCTGCCCTAAAACGGTCATGTCTGTCCCTGTACCAACTAGAAAAGATACTGCCATGGATGGGTTCTAAGATTTGTAAACCATCAAAGTATTCCATTCTAAGAGCATAAAGAAGGGCAGTGTCTGCTGTCGGCTCTGCTTTGAATATGATTCACCACCTCCACAGTCAGGTTGAGATTTAGTCCCCATTATGAGGCCTTAAGAGATAGATGAGGGTGATGCTAAGAAGTGAATGGGGCTCTAGAGTCACAATGGCTCACTCTGGTGGTCAGCTAATGTGCTCGTGTGTTATCTCAACAAGAGGTCGCTCTGACAGCTGGCTTGGCTAGGTGCATCCCAGGGATCCCAGGCTTGCCGTTGGGTGCGCTATGCTGCCTCAAAATGCTGGCAATCAGAAGGCTCATGGGTCAGAACAATAGGCCCAAATAAATAGCATTTACCATTAACTAGCGTAGCCTGAGGGGTTGTGTTAAGTAACAGGAAATAGACCAATGCATTAGTACTGTGTTGGCTGGGCAGCATCAGTAGGGTGAGCCTTGCCTCGTTAACTGCCCATCAAAGCAGACGTATATATCTTGTTTTCTCTAGGAAAACTAAGTTTTCAATGAATCTAAGAGGAGGTTTCGGAAATCCATTTTCTTGGGCTAGAACTGTCTCCTCCTCAATCTTTATTCTTTCTTGGTGTAATTATTGATATTAAAAATAAAACATTCTCAATTTGGAAGATGTTCATTTTCTTTCAGAGTAGGAGTAAAAGGACACATCACGAAACTGCCAGGATCCTGGTTTAATTTACATATTTCCTCAGTATCCTATTGCTCCTGATATAGTTCCCGCCCCCAAAACACCCCTGTCAGCTGAATGACACTTCATGCCTGGATAGGGCTTCACCCCTACTCCCACCCAACACTGATAATCTAAGCCAGCAATGAAAGAAAGTGCTTCCTGCACTGAGGCTAATACTGAGTTTAACGGGAAATGTCGCAGAGTACTCAGTCTGTCAGGAGCTAGGCTAAGGCTCTGGTTCCAAATTCATCATAGCAACCTCTAGAGATACATATCTAGTATGTTAGTGACTTGCTGACATTACAGTTTGCTCCTTGAAAAGGAGGCAGGCAACAGCAAGAGCCCCTTATTACCATTATGATAATAACCCTGCCATTAAATTAATGCTGTGGAGATGGTGTGGAGAAAGCTGCTGTTGAGATTGCTGTCCAAGATCAGAGCCGAGAGTAGGTCACTGTTGTCTGCTGTCTGTGTCAGAACAAACACGGATTCTATAATGGATGAAATTCCACTTAGCGTTAGGAGAAAATTAAATCCAATTTGTATTTTTAGCTTCTCATCAATACTTTAAAAATGAACTGCAGAATAACTACTTGTAGCTATACCACCAACCTGAGACCTTTTAATCTTATTAGTTCCTTATTAAGGCAAGCACTGAAACAATAAAATATGACTCTGTCTGTGGGAAACTAAAGGTGATGCTGTTGTAAGAGGAAAACACTGGATGCTAGCAGGTTTTCCTCTTCATTAGTCCTTGGGAATGTGCATATCAAATGCAGAGGCAGGGTCTCGCTGAAGACAGTTTGTCACTGGGGGCATCTCCTTGGAGCTCTATCCCCTTACAGTCCTTTCCTATACCCTTTTCTATGGTTCCTAATGTTCCTGTGGCCACCCGGCTCTCACCGCCTTGATGTTCCGTCCCAACACAAGAGGTAAAGCAATGGACTGAGCTCTGAACCCGTGAGCTAAAACAAACCCTTCTTCCCTTGAGTTGTTTGAGTCTTTGGTTACAACCTGGAAAAACAACAAAGGTGCCTTCTACCTGCCTTCTGTGCTGCAAAGTTTAAAGTCACCTAGCGGGGGACATTTTTGCCGTCAACTTTTATACAACTACTGTTAACAGCCCTATTTGAAATCAATGTGAATAGCACCATTTTGTCCCTTCTTTTCCACATTGAGAAAATACTGTTATGTCAACTGTGGTAGTGCACATCTGTAACAGCAGCACTCAAAAAGCTGAGGCAGGAGAATGATCTCCAGATAAATTTTTGTCTCAAAAATAACCTGACACTTTAAAACAAACGAAGAAAAAAGACATTTTATGGACATGCTATTTATCCAATAACAGAACAATATTTGGGGGGCGGGTGTTTGTTTTTGCTAATGGCTAACCATTGTCACAGTAACAACCTGTGAAGTCTTTGAAAGCGAAGAAGGATTCTTGGAGCTCTCAGACTACCAACACTGAGGCTGAGGAAAGAAAGCCACATGTTCTAAGCCAGCCTGAGTCACAGATCAAGAGTCTATCTCAAAAGAACTGTCTTAATTTCTTTTTCAGTTTTCTAACCAAAGCAAAGTCTTGAACTGCACCTTTCTTTTGTGAAGTCAATATAGAAAATAGCTTGAAAATTTGTGATCTTTCTGAACTGTAAAGGCCCAGGAGACTGAAGATTGAATACACATTTGCACGTGCACACACACATTATACACAAACACACACACACACACACACATACACAAAAACACAGACTGGTAGACATTCACACACAGACACACAAAGAGACATACACAGACACACAGACAAACACAGAATACATATACTCACATATACACAGAAACACAGAGAAACACACTTACAGACATACACACAAACACACACACTCACCTACACAAATACACACAGAAACATACATACACAGACATAACACATACACACCCTAACAGTCATACATACACAGATACACACACTTGCACATACAGACAGACACACATACACACACTAGTCTACACAAGCTAAAGTGATGTCTACTGGTCTGCAGAAGCAGTGGCAGCTGACAGAGCTAACACACATCTGCCAGACGGTACCAAAACACCAGGGAGTTGAAGCCACTGCCAAGAAGACTAGTCCCAAGTCTAGAGCTGTGGCAGAAAACCTACCAAGTGCACTGCGGACATCAATAGTGACATCTCTATGGCCCATGCTGTTCCAGCACCACTGCCTATCTGGACAGTGCTTCTGGCACTGTATTTTGCACACAATATCCTTAAGAAGTGAACAAAAATATTACTTTGTTTTTTCAACGTCTTAAGAGTTGCATGTGAATGCCAGGTTGTAGTGTTCTTCTCAGAAACATGGATAACTGGAGACTTGAACACATGACCCTTGGGAGGAGTCTCATCATGCAAATGGATGCTTGCAGGCTGGTCACTAGTCAAAATATTTTTTGCAGCCTCTTTTATTTCTTTGGGAAACAAATAGAGACTTATTTAAGCTGAAGGCATCGCTAAATTTGCATTTGACAGATGAGAAAAAAAAAGACTCGCTAGTCAAAAAAATAAATCTATGCCCAGTAACTGAAGAAAGTAATTGGAAATCCTCAAGTGCCATCACCAAAAAACAAAACAAAACATAACCTCATGAAATACAATCTCGCGTGTGTCAGCTTTCTGTCACTGTGGAAAAAATACCCGAGGAGAACAATTGAAGAGAGAGGATAGGGAACAGCCTGGCACTCCGCTTGGTTTGAGAAACGCCTTCTATCAAAGCACATGGCAGGCTGAGCCTCTCATCTGCAGGCACTTTGCATTGACAATCTTCTCCTAACATTGTACCTAACAACCGAAGGCCCGCGCTTGCATTTGACTGCCTGCAAACCCCACTCCAAGCAGTGGAACAACTTTCTCCTCTTCTTGGCAACCATCAAGCATGAACAGTCTGTATTCAAACATGTTCCAGTTCTGTTCAGATATAAGGACAAGGGGCTGATCTGGTCTGAACCGTTTTGGGGTTCATGTGCAATAAGACAGTGTACTCTGTGTATACTCTGACAGGAAATCCCCTATTTAGCATCCTATACCTATGCATCATTGCGCATGCATATGAATAAAATCAGGTGCAGCCTGGGAAGGTTCGAGTGCAGTGAGCAAAAGCTTTCATCTCTCAAATCCATCAATCAAAATAAAGAACTACTCAAGCTCTACCCTGTTGTAAGCAGCTCTTCCTTTGTTTAGAAGCTACAAAATGAGGACATTGGACACTCTCGTTGGTGTACTCTGACTGTTGACAGTGTACTTTTCTGATTCATATTATCCCTTCACTTGGGAATAAACTTTCCTTGTTTCTTTGGGAAACAAACAAACAAACAAACCATAAGGAAGCCTCGTGAAATGCTGTGAATGATGGTAGCTATAAGGAAACTGGAGCACTGGGGACGATTGGGAAAGAATTCCTCCTTCATCCCTCCTGTCTTGGGTTGACTTGGGGAACATTTTTGTGATATAATTTAAGGTGCTATGAAAGGGGATCCTATGCCTCATTATCAAAACATAAAATGTATTAGGACTCCTGTAAGTAAGTTAATTAGATAACAAAGAAAAACAAACCATGGGGGGTATCTGTTGAATACACCTTTGAACAGACCTGATAGGCACCCTGCTGAATTCAGAGGAGGCGGGATGGAAAAAGAGGTGGTGGAGTAGGTAGAGGAGGAGGAGGAGGTGGAGGAGAAGCTGGAGGAAGAGAAGCTGGAAGAGGAGAAGCTGGGGAAGAAGGAGAAGCTGGAGAAGGAGAAGCTGGGGGAGGAGGAGGAGAAAATGTCAGTCTCAAAGGGTAGGATCAAGTAGCATCAGCATGGTTCTCTTATTTATAAAAATAATCTCAAAGTGGCACTGTTCTATGGTAGCAGATAGGTTGTGCTGGTAAGAGTTGGGTTTAGAGAAAAGGTGTGAGTTATACACTGGCCCAAGGAGTTTCTCAGTAGTAACAGCATAGGCTTTGCATCGTGACTGTGGTATTCATTCTTTTCATCTATGCATGTGCTGAAACTTTGTAGATTTTATACCAAAAGGAAGACGGGTGAAATCTGGGAAATAGGAGTGTGGTCCATGTTTCGGTTCGTAGTGCACTAACATCCACCCCTTAGTTTTAACAATGCACTGAGGTTTTATACGCACACTGCGATTAGGAGAAGCTGGAACATACTGCAGGAACTTTCAGGACTACTCTGGATGCCCAAAGCTACTTCAAAACCCAAAGTAAGTTTAAAAAAAAATCAAAAGTGTAAGTGTATAGGAAAATAACGGCTATTCAGAATTATTCTTAGAACAACAGTCAGATCAGAATTTTATAACTGTTCCCTTAGGTTTATTTCAACAATGTCCAATCCTAAATCTAAGATGACGTCATCAAAGGAGTTTTCCCAGGGTGCAGAATCTTGTACCTGTACTACCAACATCAGAGAGATGGAGACAGAAAGCTAGGAAGTTCAGGGTCGGGCTCAGTCTACATGGTGAGGCAACGGAAACAAATTAGAAACAAAATTCTTACTACTTTTTCTTGAATAAGCGAAATCAAACAAGCAGATGGAAGCTTTAATAGTGGCATAGCCAGTGTCCATTTGTCTGTGAATTAGATGCACATCGTCCTAGCAAATGGCAGGGGCAAGGGAAGAGGCTCTGTCAGAACCTACGCTACCAACTGACAAAGACTAAATTAAAGAACTCGCTTGGTTTATTAAAGCACAGAAAGATCTCGGCTTCTGAGAAATTACACTAGACATTTCAAATCTTGCTAGCTATTTTCATGAGTGGTTTTATGAGTCAGCTACCTGCTCTGAAAGGACCACTGTATGGGATGCTGTAAATGCACGTACAGGAACGTGGCTTGTGATTTCAGAGCACTAACGTGAGACACTGAGAGCAAAGAGAAACAGAGATGGGAGCATTGGACAATCTCCCGACCTCGCTTAGGTTGCGCTGACATCATTTCCTCCCTCTGCTGACAGATGAGTTTGCCAAATCATTAAAACTTGTTTCCAAGCAGCCTCTTCCTTGCCATACTTAGGTAACAGAAGTTAATAGGTTCTCAAAGTAGAGTGAAAGGAAACTCAAAGAGGTGACTGATTACGGTAATAAAATAATTAAGTTCCATTAAGATCAATTACGGGCTCCGGGATCTTAGCAAATTTCTTTGTAGTCATTCACAATGGTCCTCTCCCTCTCTTACTGCCGTATGCAACCGTATTTATTACCTAAAAGAGAAATTAACCCAGTCCTCATATAGAGCCCAGCACCTGCCCATACTTTCTTTGTGCTGGGTTCTCGTTTCCTTTGATTTGGCCCCAGTACCGTAGCTCCCACACCCAGGGCAAAGGCTCGGACTGCAGAAGGTAACTGGTGTCTGCTTGACTGTAAGCCCAGGACTGGCACCTTCTTTATTACTGCTCTATTCCATTGGGATATTCTTGTTTGTCTGTTTTTTTTTTTAAATAGTTCTAAAAGAAGAAAGAAACTACATCCTTTTCAGGCAAATAGATATAACTGAATACAGTCACATTGAGTTAAGCTAGTCTCAAAAAAAAAAACAAAAAACAAAAAACAAAAAACCAGACACATCTACATATGTCATAGCACCTACCTATGACATGTAAGGAAAACAAACTGTTTTTGAGAACATGGGGCGCAGCTAAAAGGAGGGGCAGTGAGGGTGGAGTGTTTGAGAGACAACATACTCAGCATATAACTTATACTTCTAGGAAAATATCTTCATTTAGAGCAATACTGTGTACAGTGCATATATACAATGGAAAACTGTTTAAGTGACAGAAAGTCAGACACATAACACCATTCAGTGCCTTGGAAGCTTGAACTTGAAAGCACGGTTCCATCGTAATGTGCATGTGCTATTGATTTGGAGGCTTCTAGCATCCCTCATTAGCTGTAAGGGTCAAGCCCCATTTGAATGTGCAAAACGATCTATTTCAGTCAGATATAAAGTCCTGTTCCAGTCTATCAGTAGCATAAATTCTTTCTAACCTTCAACTTCTTTGCCTGTCAGGATTGAAATAGGAAATAAATTCGTGCCCTTCCTTGGACTATGCAAGTGAAAATAATAATTAAATGGCAACCAATAGAGTCAGCAATCTCCTCGTACGTCTCCAGCTCTTGTGGGGCAAAGAGCAAAGCATTTAGGGTGGGATGTATGTACTCCTTATTTAACACATACATGTAATCACATGTTAAGCGTGAGGTGTTGCTACATGTGGGTTCAGAGCTGGGAACAAGGAAGTGTCCTTGGTCCTTATACAGATTACATCCTAATGAAGGACAAAGGATCAGAGACAAAATATAATCTTAGAGAATGACCGAGTTAATTATCCCTTTACTCAGTAATAGAGAACATATTATTTTCTAGGGGAGAGGTTAAAGTCACAGGAAAGCTATAACGTAGCCCTTTTTCCCATACAAAATTGGTGAAACAAAATCACTCTATGGTGCAGGGTGCTTAGTTCCTTAGAAAATGAGTGGGTTTCCAGTCAATTCTCACACTCTAGAGCAGACAGTGGGAGACAAAGGGAGTGCCTGCTCTGTCCTTAGACACAATAAATTAGCCTAGCTGCCATTAATGAGCAGAGGAGACTCCCCAAGGCACCCCAACTGTAAGGTCCTCATATTTGTAAGACTCAGAAAAACATGCAGCAAAGGTTGTAGAGGGGTTTCTTCTCATGGCAAAGAAAATGAAGACTCCATGTCCTATAGGGTCTGGGGGCTGAAGCTGGGGGCGGGGGAAGGTAGTGCCCTAATGAAGGGGCCTTGAGAAGCTGAAGAGGGAGAAAAGAGATGAGGGGCCAGGACCATGCACTTGAGAGACCCTCTTCTTCAAGGCAGGAGGCGTCGGGATCTTTCCTCGAGGCCTGGAGGGAGTAGCAAAGTCACAGCTGAGATCTGCACTGTCTCCTGGCAACCTGATAAGAACCCCATCTGGAAAAGATGAAGTAGATCACAGGCTCACAGAAGAGAGCTGGTAAAGAGAGCTAGGAAGTAGAAACTCTCCAGCTCTCCCAAACACAGAGATCCAAAGCACTTTCCACAGCAACAACAGTCTATTGACCAGTTTTTGTTTTTGTTTTTATTCCTATTACTAGATGTTCCAAGGAAGAATTTAAAAGGAAAAGGGTTCATTTGGTTCGAAGTTCAGTTCATCTTAACATAACAGGGAGGACATGGTTGGGCTGAGCAGCTCACATCATAGCCACCAGGAGACAGACAGCAGCCACGGAAAGGAGGAAGTCAGTCCAAGAAGAATCACTAAAAAGCCTACTTTGGTGGTTCTCCATCCAATGAAGTTGAAAATGAAACTTGGCGATAGAAACAGTAATGATCAGAGAGACAAATGGGAAGACAGCCTGATAGATGGACAGCAAAAGGAAATTCCTGAGGCTGGAAAAATAGCTTAGATGGTAAAGTGATTGCTAAGGAAGTAGGGACCTGAGTTTGACTCTCCACACCTACGTAAAAGCTGGTCACACGAGCATGCACCTGACATCTCACAGCATACAGAGGCAGGAGAATCCCTGGAGCTTGCTGGCTTTCCTGCTGAGCTAAATTATCAAGTTCCTATCTTCTCCCCCCTCTCCAAATACAACACGGAGAAGTATTCCCAGGTTTCTGAGAAACCGCCACATTGATTTCCGAAGTGGCTAAGTTTGCACTCCCACCAGCAATGAAGGAGAGTTCCCCATGTTCCATATCCTCGCAAGCTTGTGCTACCACTTGAGTTTTTGATGAGTTTTTGATCTTAGCCATTCTGATGGGTAGAAAATGGAACCTTGGAGTTGTTTTGATTTGCATTTCCCCAATGACTAAAGACTTTGAACATTAAGTGTTTCTTGACCATTCGAGATTCCTCTGTTGAGAATTCTTGGTTTAGCTCTTACTCCATTTTTAATTGAGTTATTTGGTATATATATATATAAAAGGGGGAATATATATATGTGTGTGTGTGTGTGTGTGTGTGTGTGTGTGTGTGTGTGTGTGTGTGTGTTTTGGATAATAGACCTCTGTCAGATGTAGGATTGGTAAAGATTCTTTCCCAATATGTAGGCTGCCATTTGGTCCTGTTGACAGTGTCCTTTGACTTGCAAAAGCTTTACAGCTTCATGAGGTCCCATTTTTCAATTGTTGATCTTGGCATTCGGCTTAGGAAATTGTCTCCTGTACCAATGCATTCAAGGGTATTTTCCACTTTTTCTTCTATGAAATTTAGTGCACCCAGTTTTATGTTGAGATCCTTGATCTACTTGGGCTTGAGTTTTGTGCAGGATATAAATATGGATCTATTAGCATTCTTGGGCATGTAGACATCCAGTTAGACAAGTACCATTTGCTGAAGATGATTTCTCTTTTCCATTGTATGGTTTTGGCTTTTTTTATAATCAAAAATCAAGTGTCCATAAGTGTGTGGGTTTATTTCTTGGTCTTCAGTTCAATTCCATTGAAATATATCTCTGTACCAATACCATGCAGGTTTTATCCCTATTGCTCTGTAGTATAGCTTGAGGTCAGGGATTAGGGTTTGGTTAGGGTTAGGGTTAGGGTTAGGTCCTCCCAAAGTTCTCTTGTTTGGGATTGTTTTGGCTATCTGGGTTTTTTTGTTGGGAGTCAGATGCTGGGGTGAAAGCCTGCTAGCTCAGAGAATCAGAGAAAGCACCCAGCTGACCTTCCTCCTCAGCTGATGTCCCACAAGGAATCAAAAAAAAAAAAAAAAAGAGTTCTTCAAACTAAATGTTTCTCCCTTTTACTTCCTGTGGGTCTCTCTATCCATCTTTCTGACTCCCTTTTTCTCTCTGCTTTTTTTTTAAAAAAATAATCCTGTTTACTCCTGTTCCTGTACAGCTTCCTGTACAACAAATTGCTTATTCCACCTCTTGATTTATTATTGTTGACTTTACTTAATACTATTTACAATATTAAAGCAGAAAGTTCTTGGATTAAAAGTCTGTGCTAAGCTACCCAAAGACTATACATGGACTGACCCTGGGCTCCAACCTCATAGGTAGCAATGAATATCCTAGTAAGATCACCAGTGGAAGGGGAAGCTCTTGGTCCTGCTAAGACTGAATCCCCAGTGAACATGATTGTTGGGGGGAGGGCGGCAATGGGGGGAGGATGGGGAGCGGAACACCCATAAAGAAGGGGAGGGGGAGGGGCTAGGGGGATGTTGGCCCAGAAAACGGGAAAGGGAATAACATTCGAAATGTAAATAAGAAATACTCAAGTTAATTAAAAAAAAAAAGTCTGTGCTAAGGCTGAGTCACACCACAACTAAAACCATGTTTTTTTTCTGGTAAATAACTTAATCTTGGGGTTCACAATGTGATCAAATGTCCTGCCACAGACAGGAGTTCATATCCTCAAAACCCACATAAAATCTGGGTGAGAGGAGTAGCCCACCTAGTAATTCCAGATCCCCAGAGACAGAGACAGGGAATTCCTCAAGCAGGCTAGCTACCCAGAGTAGATGAAACCCAGGCTACTTTTAGGTTTAGGTAGATACCCAGCCTCAATATGTAAGGTAGAGAAGGGTCAAGAAAGATACTTAACATCAAAATCAGCCTCAGGCCTCCGCATGCACACAGTCCACAACACGCACCTATACACATAAGCATTCATACCTACATGTATATCACATGCATGTATGTGTAAATAAATAAATAAAAATAAATAAATAAATAAGAAAGAAAGAAAGATAAAGAACAGTTGAAGTAGACACTCAACCCAACCCCTGGCCTCCACAGAAACACAAGTACACAGGCACTCCACACACATAGTCACACATACACAAACACACAAAAGAAAATGCTGTAGACGGGAGACCACAAAACTGAAATCTGCTTCATCTACTGCATGCCTGCCACCATCCGCTGATCCCACTCCCATTGTTGTGCATACACACATTCCATTAAGAAATACTGTTGAGGACAGAGCAGAGATTTATATATGGGGAATAAATAATATATTCAGTGTTTGGAATTTCCTTGGAAAAGAAACTCCAGCATTCCAAAGTACAGTCATGCAGCAAAAGTTCCCTTGTAGCTTCTATGTGGTATTATGGCCACATAGTAATGTGTCACGAGTAAATGTGTCTCGGTGGTGTCTGAGCCCTGTGTGACCAATTAGCTCTACAATAACACACTGTACTTTAGTGCAAGCCTGAGCTACAGAACGGAATGGCAAAAATATGTGTTTGTGTTCTGCCTAACAGGGTACATATGGATTTAACTTATATGAAATAGTTGTGTTATTGGAAATGACCCAGAATACACCCATCACTTGATTTCTAATTCTTGAGAACCTAGGGAACAGAAGAGGGACACCCCCGCAAGAAAAGTGCCAGTCATTGCAGAATTATTGTGTGTTTTCTTTCATTTACTTAAGAATTTGAACCATGTAACGCTATCATTTGTGGAATTCCTGATATTTATTAATTAAATTCTAATTATAAAGTTATGAAGGAGCGCTAATGTAGATGTCATTAAACTATCTTGAAGGAAATTTTTCAGTGTTTTTATGTTTGAATCATTAACTAGTTAATTGATTGAACATGTCAGTATTTGGTACACATCCATTTCTTGTCAACTGAGTGAACCTAATGTTTAATTCTAGAGACATTACAATGTTTCCGTGGTTTTTCAAAAAAAAAAAAAATAATAGCTCAAAATAAGCTTCACTTTCAAGTGTCAGCTTGCTACAATAAATTCTTTCAGACACCTGATACCACCTAAATAAACACATTTTAACTGTGGGGCAATTTAAATACACAATTGGTGGTTTGGGTTGTTATTATAAGTCTCCTAGGCAGTGGATTTACTGGAAACCGTCTCAAAGACAAGAAGCTCTGAATAGGAAAGGAAACTCTTGGATTATAACCACATTCAGCCTAGACAGTCCTGAGGATCCAAACTTCTTTGGAGTGCAAATAGCAAGGCTTCAAAGAGAATGAGAACGCCTACCGCACACTCCAGAGACATCAGACGTCGCTGGAGCCCACCGCCACCTGGCACGTGCTGAGAGAGCAGCTCTCCCATCTACCTCCACCACTTCTTCAGGATGGAAGACAAATGCTTTCCAGACAGCTCACTGGGTGGAATTGTAAAAAGGAGGTAGGGAGTTGCTGCGAGGAGGGGCCGAGTAGGGTGGGGAGTTGCTTCTCAGTGTTACCACAATCCCCCTAGTGGTTGGCTCATTCCAGGAACGCGTTTGTGCCCTGCAGCCTGCTTCGGCCCAGGTACAGCCTCTGAAAATGCGCCAGCGTAAGAGGCTTGCATAAATTCAAAAACCTCGCCCCTCCATTGTTCACTAGTGCCAGTGGTTTTTTTGAACACTTCCTCTGAAGACAGCTCCTCTCAAGTCTAATAAATGTGTAACGTGTGATGAGACACAGAACTGCACTGAAATCTTTCTGCAAGCAAGTATTTTATTGTAAACATTGCCAGATTTATCCACAAACTGAAACTATAGTCTCAGTATAGCTGATCTACTGTGCCCAATTAGGGGATGGAGAAGGTAAGAGCCCTTGCCGAGAACTGGGATTTGGTTTGCCACACCCATGCGGCAAGGTACAGCTGTCTGTAACTCCAGTTCCAGGGAATCTGACACTTCTTTTGGTCTCCCCAGTTTCTATGTTTGATCTGTTGCTATGTATTGTAATACTAAATCTAGGCCCCTAACACTTGGTTTTCCCAGAGACAAAAGTCTCTTGGGACTTGTAGAGCCATGTGACACAATGTGACCTTGCCCCCAAGTTTTTTCTGATTGGTAAATAAAGATGCCTATAGCCTATAGCTGGGCAGAATTGAGATAGGTGGGTCTTGCTGTTCCCATGAGATGAGCCCGTGAAGAGGGAGAGAAGAAGGTGGAGAGAGGAGAAAAGACAGCATGGGTGAGGAGTCAAGAAACATGACCCTGAGGGCTGGCCAATTAGAGTTAAGAGCAGCCCGGATGAAACATAGAAAGTAATAACTCGGGGTACCGATAGGAAAGTAGATTCTAATAGCGTAAAGGATGGATATCTGCCCAGTCTAGTGATGAGTAATGCTTATTGTAAGTAATAAAAGTTGTGTGTCTTTTTTCCAGGAACTGAATGATCAAAGGCAGGGTAGAAGCCTTTGACTGGGATTAAATTTTTCTACAATACCACAGGGCATTGGGCGTACATGTGGCTCATGTACACATACAGACACTCCTGCATACAAATAAAATAAAAATAAACATTAAAAAAATCCTAGACAGCCAGGAATCTGGGTTGTTAAGTAAAATAATCTTAACAGATTTGTCTAATTCCTAATATTCACAGTACTGCAAAATCTGAACGGCTGAAGAGTGTACACACAATGAGAAAAATGACAACAGTGTTGACTGCTACCTGGACAGTTAACACAATCTTTCACTGTATCTCCATGGATACAAGGCAGGATCTCTGAGGCTACATCATGAGGGTGTCTTAAACAGACCGAAAACGGATGCCAGGATTTGTGGATTAGAAGAATTAACTCTGTGCAAATGACAGTGCCACCAAGGTTCATCTGTAGGCCCAACACAATCCCATCAAATCACAATGACCTCTTCATTGAAGTGGAAAACTAAGCTCTTAGAATCTGTTCAGCGCCAGGAAGGACTCCAAACAGCCGAAGTGATTTTGAGCAAGGAGAACTAATCTAGCTCACGTCTGTTGTCCCAGCACTCGGGAGGCAGACACAAAAGGATCACTGAGGTTGAGGCCAATCCGGGTTGTATTATGAATCTCGGGACATTTTGGGCTGCAGAAGGAGATCATATCTATAAATAACGTAGATAATGAACAAATAATGAATTGAAAGCTAGAGGTACCAAGTACCAGCTGTCATCATCAAGCATGAATTTGGGAGAGAATATCTATCGTCAATAAACACTACTAGTGCTTCAAGCCTCTGTCACCAGCTCTTTACTGCCAGAATCAGCTTCCTGTCTGGGTTCACCATGCTGGATGTCACAGATCAGACCCAACTGACAAAGACCATACTCACAACTCCCACCTTCTGGACTAGCAGTTATCTGGATAACTAGTTATCTATTGACTTTTCATAGGGAATTTTAGGAGAATGGTTTCTTACAGGCCCTTGGTTCAGCAACTTCTCTCCCTGAGGACAGGCTTGGCATCCCCATCCCAGCTAAGTAAAAAGACCACAGCAGAAACACAGCAACAATGACCTGTACCCAGTCTGTCCTTCTCTCTTTGTCTGTGTGTCTGTGTGTCTGTGTGCCTGAGTGTCTGTCTGTCTGTCTCTCTCTCTCTCTCTCTCTCTCTCTCTCTCTCTCTCTGTGTGTGTGTGTGTGTGTGTGTGTGTGTGTGTGTGTGTAAATGTTGTTTAGAAGTACCAACTTTCAATGAATATCCACAAGCCCCAGTTGCTAGCATTCCTTTCCAAGTCACATGTGGACTTCTAGGTCAGAAACTTCAAGTGGGTACGAGAATGGCTGTCCTCTTTCCAGATAGACTGATCCTCGTGCTCTCAGAGTCCTTTCTTAACTCAGCTTCCCAACCCCTGCATTCTCTTCTGAATGAGCATTCTATTGCTCTGCAGTCATATGAAATATGTGGCAAGCAGAGGGTAAAGGACACCATCTGTGGATGAGGCCTTGGCATTGAGGATGTCCTAAAAATCCCATTCTTCAGTGCACTGATGGCTTTGGACCCCCATGGATGCAAGGAGGAGTCTCGTGAGCTCCCCACACTTGCCTAAGGAAACAGCTTCCATGCGTAGCTCAGTTACTGGGAATTCTACCACACAGACAACATTAACAAACAGCAGACACAAACAACATTGGTGAATATGAAATTTAAGAAGAGAGAAGGTGACCTAAAACTCCGTGAACTCCAGAATAAAATCTCACTGAGTCACTGGATACGACAGGAAACTTGAAAGGATGGGATTGTCTGCTTTTCTTGTCCTCACTCTCCACAGAGGATTGATAATTCAAGGTGAAAGCATACCTCTGTGAACCACTAATTGCTAGCAATTAACGTCTCTATTCCTTCTGTCCAGTTGCAAGTCATCCTTGCCTACAAACTGGGCTGGCCAAGCCTGTCCTAAGCAGGTGTGTAGCTAATAATGTCCCTTATAAAAGCCAAGGTGACAATCCGCACCTTGTGTTCTAGTTCCCTTGAGTGGCTGGCTATACAAAAGGCATGGATAACAAGCAGTCGGACTCTGTGGAAGGCTGAATGTATACCAGGTGCAAGGACAGATCACACTTGTGAATGCATCAAAATATGTCATTACTACACGCCTACACTCTGCTAAAAGAATCGCTGTCACCAGGTGACTTTCATTAACAGATGCAACTGTGAATGCGAGGAAAAGCAGCTTAAAGTGACATAAGCACCATCACCCACACCCCCAAAGCCCCAAGAGCTTAGTGGCTCTTCTAGATTACCAAAGAAAGACTCCTCCGCTCACACAGCCCCAGCACAAATGGTGCTCTGCTTGCTTGCTTGCCCTGCACATCCTGGATTTTAGCAAGTTGCCTGTGCTTTGCAGTGGTCTCCTGCCTTTAAGCATTCTAAAGCCAAAAAGGATCAGAGTTTTTATAATGATGTCAGATTAGCGTAGCTTTGCATTCCCAGCTCTAGTTCACGGTTTGGAGAAAATTAACATATAACAATGGAATCCTATTGAGCATTTCCTTGTCCCACTGGCCACGTAAGCCACCAAATGTGGGATGATCAGGCCTCAGTCAGCAACGTCAACCAAATCCACTTTTCCTTCCTCGTGGGTGTGCACAAGAGGTGAGGTGTCTCATTTTTGAAGCACGTTCTCTCTCACAGAAGGAATAAGGAAGACTACAGAACAATCATTCAGATGACGCGCACTTTGGACAGAAATGAGCCTGACGTATGTACAGTTTGAAAAATTCTGGTTATGTGCAGTCTGTCTCCGTAACGATGTCTATCTGCGACAGCACCAAAATTTCATTTCCACAGTGCTGGCTGCGTTGGCAGGCTGTCTTTTCTCAGAGGGTTCCCATCAATCAACCCCCGAACATGAGTGTTAATTGTCTTGTTCTGGACTCTCTTAGCAGGTATAAACTTTCCATCTGAGGCTTGAGGCCCCAGCCCCATGATTCTTGTTAATGTTAATAAGGGAAACTCTAGAGTAAAATGTTGGCTGGAGCAAAATAAACTCTGCAGACATATGGACTCAAGATGAATGTTCACACACAGGCAACAGAAAAGCGAGTCCCTGAACCTTCAGTCTCCGTGCTAGCTCGGCCTGTTTTCTGACCCACACATCTGCAAATAGGTGGCTAAGACTTGCCTCGATGCTTTCTGTTCTCAGTTCACATCTGCAGTGACTAGTCTTGGCTTGGGCATTTTAATTTTTTTGTCTAGGACAAGTCTTCTCTATGAACTGACAGAGGGTGGCTCTTCCATATATATATGAAGCCAAAAACCCTTTTCAAACAGATAGGTCTTAGAAACTATTTATTTACAAGGGTGGAAAGAATTCCCTAAATGACAATGAATGACCCAAATGTCACAATGCTACAGGAACTAAAGGAACAGAGAGGTGCCGCTGGGCAGAGGAAGTGGATGAGATTCAGGGGACAATCGGCTGAGCTATAAGGCAACTTGAGATTCAATTAAATAAACAGCATGGCCTCGTTTTGAAGAGTAAACACTCCTCAAATCCCAACTTGGCTACTTACCACCTGTGTGGCCTTGACTGGGTTTCTCAGCATCACCGGGCTTAAACGGTCACACTTGTATAAGTGGGATTAAACAGTGCCTGCCACATCAAGGAGGGGCCTGTGCGTTGCTGTGCCTTTAAGGGTTCTAAAGTTGAGAGGGGTCAGAGTTTTTATAATGACGTCAGATTACTACCAAAGCATTGCATTCCCAGCTCTTGTTCACGGTTTGGAGAAAATTAACATATAACAGTGGAATCCTATCGAGCATTTCCTTGTCCCACTGGCCACATAAGCCATCAAATATCGAATGATCAGGCATCCATCAGCAACTTCGACTGCTTAAATTTAGCTAAAACAACTTCAAGGACTTGAGATGATGTTTAGCCTCAGAATAGTCACTGACGCCAGTGTCCTTGTAGCCATTGTTATAATAGTAAGGAATTAAAAAAATTTTTTAAAAAGCCTCACAAAGTATATTTACACACAATTTTGCTGAAGTGGAAAAATCTCTTGCCAGCATAGGTAACTTCTTTCCCTGGCCCCTCCCTCGTGTGGCCTGGCAGTTTGAAGAGGTGAGTTCTTAGGCACAGAGATTTCACTACAACATGAATGGCCAAGAATAGTGCTGGAAATGTTGATCACTTACCCAACACATGAAGAGTAGACGCATATGTCACTAATCTGAAAAGAGGCAGTTCACATATTTGTTTAATGACTTCAGCTGAGGCAGACACGGAGGCCCAGGTGCATTGGAAGCAAGCACTCATGCAAGGCTCAAAAACACAAAAATAAAGTGCCAGGCCATCCTCACAATTTAGCTCATTCCTCCCATAGCCGTGAGTGCAATGTTTCATCTACATAAAACGCACTCATATAGATGCTAATAAGGAGCAAGAGGAGAGGCGATCCTCTTATCCGGCCTCAGAAATAGGAAATCAGAATTCAAATTATCCCCATTGAAAATGGTGATAGGATCTTTCAAATTGTTATGTTGATCAGCTTTAATATTGGGATATTAATTCAAGAACTATCTAATGAATAAAGAGCACTTATCAAGTGTTTGCTGTGACCCAGGCATCATCTTGGAATTTTTAATGCATTTTTTATACGTTTTACAACACTCTTAATAAGAAGGGGCCGTTATATACCATCTCTTTTGCTGATAACAAAAAAAAAAAATGAGTCAAGATGAACGATAAAGCATCTTGTCTAATATTCCTAAGTAATGGTGCCATCTGATTTTGCAGGCCATGCAACCTGCTGTATGTTAATTAAAGTGTTTAAGCCATTGGCACCAACCTCCCAACTCCATTTCCCCATTCCAACTCCCATTCTCCAAAAACAGAGCCCCTGAAGACTGACTCCTTTTCCTTTAGGGTGTGGAGAAACTGACACAGGGAGGAAATACAGAAGCAAGAGGAGCAGTGCTGTGTTCTGGCATCGAATTGTCTGCCTGTGCATAAAGGAGATAACCCCAATCATAACATCCCATTGTGTGCCCCTCTGCTTGAAGCAGCCAGCTGCAGCAGTGTTCTAAAGCTCGCTGAGGAGTTGAATTTCAATACCAGGTGAAAGATGACTGCTTACATGGCTGATTTTAGCAAATATTGGAAACACCTTAGAGGCCCAATATGTAGAAATAAGACTTGCATGCATTAACGTCAGATGCACCAGATAATGTCTTAGGACGTTGGTTTTTAAGAGGCTTTATTTCAGATAGTCTGTGGGAGTGAGACATTGACTATGGTTTTGAGAGTAGTGTTTGCTTTTATCTCGAGAAGTTGGTTTGGGGTTCTTGGATCTGCTTCAGTGCCTCTGAGCTGGTAGCCCCTTCTCCTTCTTGGCTTCCGCCCCCCCCCAATGGAAGAATGCTCAGTTCTAAGCATACCTACACCCACATCCATGGTTTTCATAACTACCCTGCTGCACAAGATCCCACAGAGTCTCTAATTCTCAGAACTCCTCATACCACAAGATTCATGAAGAAGCCACCTTACTAAGAGTTGAGGTTAGCCAAATCCAATACAGAAAACAACATTAAAACATTTTCTAAAGTAGTTATTCTCAGGGTTCATGGGAAAAGACAAATAAAAGGAAATCACCCTGAGATGAATCCCATTGGAGTCCTTCCATGTCCCTCTCTTGTCTTTGTCTTTTCTCTGCTGAGAACTGTTTTCCTCAGGTCTTCAGATCAATGCCTCTACAGCCACCCTTACAGTGATTCACAACTGGGGGCCACGACCCCTTTAGTGGTCACATACTAGATATTTATATTCCATAACAGTAGCAAGATTACAGCTAGGAAGTAGCAACAAGATAAATTTATGGTTGTCGGTCACCACAACATGAGGACTGTATGAAAGGGTCTCAGCATCAGAAAAGTTAAAAACCACTGCTCTAGAGAACCCCACTGCCTGAGCAGAAGAGTTCACTTCACCTTAGGATGAAACCATAAGATGCCTATAGCCCAGACGTGTTTGAGCCTGCATTTAGCTACAGATGACACTGGAAACGAGGACAAGATGGGGTAGAGTTGCTCTCCCCTCAAGCATAGTTGGTCTTCATTCTGGTAGCCAGGAGACATCGCATCAGTGATGCTTGTCCCACACACAACAATTTTCTATGGATACTACCAGAGGCTCTTCTGAAAATTGCACTGTCAGTCCTGACTAAGGGAATTAGTATGTCCTAATCTTCAATACACACTGTCTTTACCCTCCAGGAAATATTATTTCTAGGCTCAGACACCAAGCACTGGAAGGGCAAAGACGTTTTATACCCCTGATAACTCTGGCCTAGCCCAAACACCAAAAAGCCAGTTTCCTTTCCTCTAAACCTGGTCAGATCCCTGAACAAGGCCTCCCTCAAACTCACCTCTGCACACAGAAAAAAAAAAAAAAAGAATTCACAATGGTCTGACTGACAACTGCGCTGTAGTCAAGAGAGATGGTCTACTCCCTCTGTGGGAAGAAGGGCAAAGTCACTGAAATGCAACCAAATAAAATCCCATCACATACTTGCGCCCAACAATGGCAGTATTTTAAAAGCAAAGTCTGCACTCAGCTCCATGAGCTTTACAAAGTATTTAGTGGAGACTAGATTCATTGTTCCGGATGCTGTTACTTAGCTTCAGTGAGTTTGGGGATGCTTGTTAGAGAGGGCTGTCCTGCCTGCATGCTCTCCGTTGTACCTGCCCCATTGATTGCTCTCTACTAGAGTAGCTCTCACTGAAGAATGAGGCAGATATTCTTGTGTGGCAAATACAATCACCTGCTCCTGCTCTAGCCTTCCTACACCTCCCCTAGCTCTTCTGTTTTATGCCCTTATCTTTTCCCACTTGGGTATTTGAGAACCAAGAGTTAGAAGCAAATCTGAAGTGCCAAGATCAGCTCATCCTAGATCCCTGGATACAATGCTTGTGACTTCCCAAACCCTTCAAAGCCAATGCACGGAGTGATCGGGCCTTGAGGTGTGCTATCCACCCTAGCGCCCTGTATTGAGTGACTCTCTGGGACACATTCTGTAAAAATCCATACATGGGAAGAACAATGAGAGCCTGACAGATATGTTGAAAAAGTAGTTTTATCACTCAGTAGTTCTTAGCAGAAGTACAGAGGGAATAGATTGAAAACTGACACTCCGTAGCCTCAGTGCTACCCTGTCACTCTACAAATTATTTGTCTAAACTAGAGGTCAGGAAATCCCAGCCCTTAGGCCAACCCTTCCCATTACTTCTTTTGGTTAATAAGATTTTACTAGAATACTGCCATGTCCATTCACTTACACACTGCTCCTAAATGCTATTTCACTGAGTGGTCAAAGGAGGGATTTATGACAGAGACCCTCACATGTTTAATATTAGTAACATTTCACCATAAAAATGCTTAAAAATATATTCATCACGTGTTATTTACATGGGCAGAAACAAGATCTCAGAAAGTATTCATCAACAAATCTTTATTTTGAGTTGTCCTTGTCATTTGAAGTTGTCACAGCTGCTGGGATGTTTATCTTATGCGTGTCTGTGTCCTTAAGGACTCAGCAGTAGTTACGAAGAGCAATGTTCCAGGCTTGCACACATGGGGACATAGGACACATGAGGATCAATCCCTGGCTTAGTCAGTCGCTCAGAAGTCTGTCAACAGAAGTTTGTTCAGGCTTATTAGAGGCATTTCTGGATTGTCATAAATCATGGATATTCTAATGACCTGAAAGCAATCGAAGGTAGATAATAGTGGTTATAGTGTTCCGAGTCTTAGTCTACAATAAGTAACATTTATGCCTTTGCATCATCAAAGTCAGGGAGATGGTAGTAGTACTCACTGTACACATAAGGGCATCCAGAACAATGGTAAGAAATACTTGCTTATTAGGCACTCGGTAAATATTAGCAGTTATCCCTACCCACCAGTGTAGTGTCCCTGTCTCTGAAATGTGCTAAACCTTTTAGGTTAATAGTTATTTCTCAATGGCTTAAAATTGTATTTTGTGTTCCAGATGATATCATGTTAAGCTTGACTATGTCCTAGAATTAACCTATTTGTCTTGCATCCAACCTACGCAAGAGAAAAACATTAGAAACCACAGATGCAAAGAGAGCACGGAATAAAAGTCTGCCCCTGGCGTTGCTGCTGTCACTGATATCTAGGGAAATTAATGTGTGTGTCCATGAAATACAAGGAAACAAGACTGCCTTTACTATGGAATGAAACATGGACGCGCCTTTTAATTAATCTGTAACCTTGGTATCATATGTAAAGATGCGTAAGTGAGAGAAATGTCTAAAAATTCTTCTGAGGTGTTGGAAATGATATCAAGGATGAAGAGAAATATAAACTGATGTGAATAGATAGGAAGACCAAGGCTTGTCAAGGAAAATATCATAAAGGTGCCTCACTAACAACATGGGCAGTATATACACCACGCTGGCAGTGGATGTGAGGTGAAATGGCTAGGAGCCATGTATCAGATTTAAAACTGAGCTCAAATGTTACAGCATAAAGAAGCAAAGCCACAGGGGTTAGAGCGCTTGCCTAGCAAGCGCAAGGCCCTGGGTTCGATTCCCAGCTCCAAAAAAAAAAAAAAAAGAAGCAAAGCCATGAACTCTGCAGATGAGCCTAGAGTGAGTTTGCTACGTACATTCCCAGCCACCAGAAGTTCCCAATGGGACATCCATTTGATGGAATGTGCTGTATCTAAATTATTCAGCTCTTATTTGGTTGCTGAGTACAGTCCTGTAATGGAGGCAGGATGGAAGACTGGGGCAGATGACCGTAACATTGGGGAAATAGTGACATGAGAGATAAAATTTGTAAAACTGTAAACAATGATTTGGGGGAGGATTGCATGAAGTCAATGAGGCATCTGGGAGGTCATTTCAGAGTGATGGCTAGGAAGGTTCATGACAAAAAGTTGCAGAGAAATGGAGAAGAGGGACGAAATCAAGGATCTCCAAGAGCTGCCCCAGAGGATTCAGGACTGGAGAGAGGCAAGGAATACTGCCACACTTTGACTCCCAGCTCAGAAGGGTAGAGTAGAAATGAATTGGAACAGTGACTGTATCAACAGAAAATAAATGTGCTCTGAACTCAGTTTGTCAGGGTTCAAGAGAATGTCCTTCACTTCAGTGTTCCTCACAATACCTGTGACTCTCTATCACAGAGAGATGAAGTGGAAGGGCATAATAGCTCAGAACATAGCAGACAGGAAGTGGGGAGATGACCTGCAGTGACCCACTTCCTCCAACTCTCCCACCACCCACTTCTCACCACCCGATAAAACCATCATATTGTGAAGCCAGCAAGGAACTGGCTTAGCTTGACTAGCTCAGATTCAAACAGCACAACGGAGTGACAACCAAGTTGGCAACAGTCTCCACAGAAGTACCTGCTTCTGCACAGCCAGGTCTCCCTATGCATGTGGGGATTTTACAAAATTACTCAAGCCATGGTGTGAGGAAACATACCTTTATTTCCAGTGCTCAAGAAGCAAAGACAACAGCATGTCTATGAGTTTGAGGCTTGCCTAGTGACTCCCCAAGACATCCATACCAGCAACATAGACAACCCTTTCTCAAAAAGAAAGGAAAAGGGGAAGGGGAAGGAAGGAAGGGAAGGGAAGGAAGGGAAGGGAAGGGAAGGGAGAGAGGAAGGAAGGAAGGAAGGAAGGAAGGAAGGAAGGAAGGAAGGTAGGAAGGAAGGAAGAAAAAGGAAAAAAGCAAGCAAGCAAAGGAGGGGGGATGGAGGGAGGGAGAAAGGGACAGAAGGAGAGAAGGAGGAAGGGAGGAAGAGAAGGAGGGAAAATGAAAACACAAACCTGGATACATTACTAAGCATCACGCCATTCTCTAACTATAATGACTTGTGCGGACAGTCTACCTCCTGAAGTCTCCGAATTCCCTAAGTCTCCTAAATAAAAGACTGGCTCAGACACGGGTAACATGAAAGGGACGACGGTGAGAGTTCGTTTCTGAACTTTCCCAACTTTAAGTAAATCTCATTCTGCCCATTCTCTTTTAATCAGATGCTCCTTTCTCCCTTCCTCTGCCAAGATGGTGGCTGGCACTATGGAAGGATGGGGAATGTGGAGATGTAGCAAGGGACCCCGAGCTGTCTGTGCACTTAGGTCATGCACTCAGGATTCTGTGACAATGTGCTCTGGCCCTCTGCTGGAGCCTAACAGAGGTGGAAAGCGATGTTGTGGCCTCTCTTCCGCCTAGAAGTCAGTTTACTACATCTTTATCTTGAAGGCTCCAGTGCCCCCAAGGAAATGATGGCCCCACACAGGTCAGAATAATGGCGGCCTCAGAGCTATGCCAGTGACGCCGCCCTCATTGAACACAGTGGTGTTCAGCTGACCACCTAGGATACAGGGAAGTCAGTCACACCAGGGAAGCAGAGGCTAAAATAAACACTGGTATTCCTGAGCTTATATGAACCAAACTTCCTGAATATTGTACTTATTTAAAAATTAAACTAAAATAAAATTATACTTCCATGAGGCTCAATGTTTAGCAATGACATCTAGGGATAAGGTCCAGAGCATGATAGAGTTCTGCATCACCCTGATATGAAGCAAAGTTTTCTTTATGACTTGGTCAGTAGCTCAGCAGCTCAAAGACAAGTGCCTGGGGCCAGCCTTTCCCGGAGTTGCATCTTTTGCCTGGATCTGTCCTCTACCTCCTGGAAGCAGCTCAGTTGCCCACCACGTTTGCTCCTACAGTCTAATCACTCAGTATAGATCTTTGTATAAGGCTTTACACTCACACTTTAATTAAGGCCTATTGTGTGCATCCCGTGGGATACAGTCTGAGTTACACTCACCACATAATGAACAATCTACAAAATAAGCACCTCCAACTCCTTGAACATTGATCAGCTCTACGTGCGGGTGGTGTATGAACTCCTCTTTCCCAGTTTTTCTGAAACAAAACAGTGTTAAATCCAGTACTTGCCCTCTGTACTACAGAGAAGCAGAACAATCTGAAAGCCTGTTCCATTCTCCCGCCCACACCCTTTCCAAGCTCTAGAAGTCATTGACCCACTGCAATCTTCTACAAGACCAACTTAGTTTTTACAAATGAATGGGAGCCTGTGATACTTGCCTTTCTAGTACTAACATGATGACTTCCAGCTTCACATATGTTTCTGCAAATACAAGACTTCATTTTCCCTGAGTGACAGTCTACTGAGAATAGGGAATCCTCGCTTTCCTTATTCATTTATCCACTGATGGACATCTTACTGAGTCTGTATCTGGGCTATGCCATACAAATTTCATATACATTTGAAATCTATCTTAAACTTCAAGGATTTACTCAGATTCTAATCAGAACAATGGCTAACATTTCTCCAGGTCTTATAGGGTTCACTACACACTAACATCTGTAATCTACCCAACAACATACAGAGTTGGAAAGTATTCTCTCCAACCTTTTCATACGTTTTGAGGCACAGAGAAGGTATGTAATTTACCCTTATTCACACAGCCAGAAAAAATGGCAGAAGTGAGCTTAAATCTAGCTACTCTGATTACAAATCATAGTAATATAAGAAATAGGAAAGTGATGATAACAGAGATGAATGTATAAATAAATGATAGATTACATAGATTTTAGATAGATTAGATATACAATATATTTAGATAGTTAAATGATAGATGATAGATAGATAAATAGATAATAGATTTAGATGGAAGATAGATAGATAGATAGATAGATAGATAGATAGATAGATAGATAGATAGATAGATAGAAAATAGATAGACAGCAGATTCACAGATACAGGAAAAATAACATAATTTCAACTGAACAACTAAATATATAAATACATAGACAGTTGATAGATCTTACAGGCTATCGGGAAAATGAAAGAGAAGTATTATCATGAATAGAATCTTATGTTTTATGTGTGGAAGGCACAGCAGAGACCACCTAGTTCAGTGGTTTTCAAGTTGCACTAAATCTTCCCCAAGATCTCAGTACAGGTGAGCCAACATGCCTTCTCCTGACTCTCCTGTGATAGCGTATGTGGAGCACTTGAAGGTGTTAGCAACCCAACTCAGGCAGCTAATGTAGAGGAAAGTGACTCCTGGTTTTTGTTGTTGATGTTGTTGTTGTTGTTGTTGTTGTTGTTGTTGTTGTTGTTGTTGTTGTTCTTCTTCTTCTTCTTCTTCTTCTTCTTCTTCTTCTTCTTCTTCTTCTTCTTCTTCTTCTTCTTTTCTTTTAAAGAGTGAACATCACCATGCTAGACAATAAACAGTCCTTCAACTTTAGGGAAAACAGGACCTGGAGGAAGTTTGCAAAGGGTTCTCTTCTCCCATCACCTCACATGGTTGGAAGTTATTCACGTGGTTTGTATTCTTTAATCAAGCAAGAAAACCCTCTGCCATCATTGTGTCTAAGGCTATGGCGGAACTGGGAGCAGAGGACAGAGCCTCCATTGCCCATCATCCACCCCTGAAACCTCAGTTGTATCCTCATGTGCATAGTAGGTCTGATCAAAGGATAGAGTTGTGCTAAAAGGAGGCCAGACATGCAAAGCCACATGCTGGCTGCTCCTGTGAATGAAAACGGAGGTCATACCTTGCTGAAATCAATGTATGAGCTTGGGAAGAGCTGTGATTGTTGTCTCGTTCCTGTCAAGAAGGTCTCTGTTACAGGAAACACGAAAGCACTCAAGCATACACATAATGCCCATGTAATATCTCACGATGGGAGCTCTACACACATCCACATGTACTATTTATCACCTTGCATTGGGATAAATGAAATTGTAAGAAAACCTCATGGATTTAGAGCAAACAGTGTGACTGTAGGGTCTTACAATTCCCATCAGACCCTCTCTCCCCACATACAAAAAGTTCACATGAGAAGCTAAAGTAGCAGGAGGAGGTCAAGAAGAAGTATCAGAATCACAATGCTGGCATCTTAAGAAACAACTGTCAAGAAAGATCAGCAAGGCCAGTTCACCCAATGCTGGCTTAAGCTTGCCAAAAGAAACATTTTGGGGGTACACTGAGAATGGCTGCTGTCCCCCAATAAGTGGGGTGGTTCCTGCCCACACCTAGATCTAATTTTTGAAATTCTTTGTCTCATCGGACCACATGAATCTCAGCTCCTTTCCCTCACTTCATCTACCTCCTTTATCCGTAGGCCCCGAGTTTAAGTTACACTTTCAAAGGTTGATTTTCCATCGCCTTTTCCTCATTTCTTTACTTGAATCTTTGTGGTAGAGAAAGGAAAGATGTTCGTTATAGAGCCTCCTGGAAGCCATAAGCCGCCGAATTGTGTGAGTTGAATAATTTACTGCTTCAACAATTCTGTACCATTAGAATTCCACTGAAAGAAAAAAGATGTCTGTAAAGACAAGGTGTGTTTTATGATAATTGCCGTGTGCTGTACTCAGGCTCCTGTTGATTCCATAGCTTCCGTTTACAACTCCTTACAATGCTTGAACATCCACTTTAGAAACCTTATCAAGCTAATGAAATTTACAACACTTATTTTTATTGACCTATTATTATATATCGTTACATGTTTTGTATTGACATGGGCTAGGAGGAGTGCCGGGGCGACAAACTTACAAACAACCTCACCAATAGCTTACGGAGCAGACTAGATCACTCCTGGTGATTCCTTGTTGCGTGCTCCCATTAAAGCTCAGTCATGAACCAACATGAAACCCCCAGAGATTCAAGCTGCACTTCTATCACTGGGCATTGAATGTGTCTATTCTGAATCGAAAGGCCTTCAGCCTAGAATTCATTCTTTCCGTAATAATTAGAAAGATGACTGAAATATCACAGAGGCAACAGATGGGCAGAGGGAAAACGCCCTCCTCCCCAGATGCAATAGGGCCGAGGCCAGTGAAACGCTATCTGAAATTGCCAGCTCTGGGATTTCTCCAGCAACTAATGAAAAGCCTACACAGAGCATACATCCCAGGGATTATGAACTCATTCTGGCTTATGCTCTTGACAAAGGTCTACAGCTGCATTCAGAATATATCCATCTCCTCTGTGGGCCTGGGGACTGAGGCAAAGCCAGGAGCCCCAGCTGGGAGGTACGAGCAGGAATCAATTTAAGCCTTTCTGGCAGACCATGGGATGGTTTGCAATAATGAATGTTAAGGAGGAAAACCAGACCATGGAGAATTGAGTGTTTATCTTTTCTGAGTATTAAAGAGATGATAAATTAATGGATTAAAGGATGGAGGAGACACTAAGAAAGCTATTCTGCACACTGGGTAGGTGCTGTGTTGGCTGGACAATGAAGACTTAATAAAAATAAATCAGTGAAGACTGGGGAAGCCCCAACTATGCTGGTGATGGGAGAGAAATCACTTGGGAGTTCAAACCCAAATTTAAGAAAAGGAAGAGAAGACATTCATTTGCACATGCCTCAGTGAAGCACACACAGTTCACTGAATTCCCTATTTTTATTAGAAAGCTCTGCCAGGGGAGCTAGGAACTACACTAGAGAACCATAATTCAAAAGTAACAATGAGAGGAGAGGGCGATATTTAAAGCCCCAGATCCATTTTCTAAGCACCACGTAAAGCGATCTATATTAGAGCCATAATCCAAGATGTGCCTATTCAAGTTAGGAGGGTCGGAATTTATGAGGCATTCCATGTAATGACCCTCTCTTTGGTCTTGCGACACATTTCTTCCTATTAAACTATTTGCATGTCCTTTACCTTCCGAGCCATATGCAGCTGTGTTCACAGACATGCTGAACTTTCATTGCATTAAGATCTCCTCTCAGGACACTCCTACTTTGGTACTTTATAGCATCAGAAATCATTTTGAGCAGCTCTTGATTCCCAGTGCCAGACTGTCGAGTGGCATCACTGGTACCGTTCCACTGCCTTCCTTTGTCTCTGAGTGGAACTCACTGTTGCTACATGTTTGGACTGCAGTAAAATTTGAATTGTACTATTACACTAGTACATGATATTATATTATAGGTATAGTATATAGAATTTTTATACATTAATTCTTGAGACACTGTAGCAAGCATTTTTCACCTATTAATTTATTAATCCTTATATAATTTGATAAGATAATCACTATTTTACCTCTATTTTTTAAAGAATCTCCTAGAGAGATTACCTGGGATTACAGAGTTAATAAATTACAAAACTAAAATATACTGGTTAAATGCCTTGTCAAGGTTTATTAGAACTTATTTTAACTATTAAAATAATTGACTGCTGGGGTTGGGGATTTAGCTCAGTGAAGGCCCTGGGTTCGGTCCCCAGCTCCGAAAAAAAAAATATATATATATAATTGACTGCCAATCGAATGGCATGTCTATACGGTTTCGGTGCACATAAAATTCTATTTTATTTGGCTCAAAGACAGATGAGCTTACCCAACTTTTGTAAGCTCTGAATGCTGAAAATTAAAAAATGATGATTAAAAACGAAACCAAAGAGAACTTAGTAAGCATATTGTCCATTTACTGAACACCTAAACACTGTAAAGATATCAAATCTCCTGGAGTTAATTTTACCAGAATTTCTATCAAAACCCCACCAAAATTTTTAATAAATGTAAACAGCTCATTTTAAAATCCATCTGGAAAAATAAAACTATATAGAACTGCTAAAATAAGTATGGAAATAGTGAGAAATTGTGGAGGAAGTCACTGTCCGGTGCTGAAGCTTACCCAATAGCCACAGCAATCAAGAACGTTGGCCCAGGAGGAGGGGAAGACGCAGGTCAATGGAGCAATAAGGAAGAAAATAACCCATAAAACTATGTGCAACCAATTTCTATTCAAAAGTACAGAAGCAAGTCAGTGGAGAAATGACAGCTTGGTGACTGCTGTAGGAATGCCAGGGGAGGAAAGGGAGGTAGTGGGGAGGATGAAAGGAGGGAAGGAGGGGGAGGACGGAAGTAGGGAGGAGGGGAAGGTAGGAAGGAAGGAGAAAGATTGAGAGAGAAGTGTGAGCGAGTGATTAAATGGAGGAGGGAAGCTGCCCAGACGCCATCCTTTACAAACATTTATATTAGTTGTCTTATAACCGAAATGCAAAGCTATAATGTTTGCCAAAAAGAGAGGAGGGGGTATCTTCACAACCTAAAGCTGGGAAAGAATTATCAAATTCGGGGTCTGCGGTGCATTCCATAAAAGGAAATCTTCATGTCTAACTTCACCAGAATCGAAATTGTTTACTCTGCAAGAATTAGGAGAATAAAAATAGAAGCAACAGATGGAGATAAAATATTTGCAAACTCCACATCAGACAAAGGCCTAGTGTATATACAATATAGAAATAATTCTCAATCAACAGTAATCCAAACAAACAAACAAGAAACCAATCCAGTTGGGAAATGAGCAAAGAATATGGACATCAATTCATTAAGAAACACATACAGATGGCAAATTAGAATGTAAATATGCTCGACGCCATTAACAATTCAGAAAATGTGAGCCAGAATCAAAATGAGGCATCACTACATACCCATCAGAACGGTTGGAATTAAAAAGCAATGATACAGATGCTAGTGAGGATACAGAGAAACAGGATGACTCTTGCACTTCGGGTAGAAATGTAAAATAATACAGCCACTTTATGAAAATGTTTGCTGGCTTCCTACAATGTTTAAAATTGAATATGCAGAACTGAGAATATGCCTCCGTGGTTAAGAGCACTTGCTCCTTTTCCAGAAGACCCAGGTTCAATTCCCAGGACCCACACATCAACTCCCAACTATATGTAACTCCAGTTCCAGGGAATTTGATTTCCTCTCACACAAGCCCACAAGCACCATGAATGCACACAATGCACTGATGTGCATGGAGGTAAAACACTCATACACATAGAATAAATTTTTAGAAATTAAAAATGCATGCACCATATGAGCCAGCAACTGCATTCTTGAATAGCACCCCCAAAAGAAATTGAAGTATGACTATCACAACCTGTAAATGAGTTCCCCTAGCAGCCTACTCATAATAGGCAGAAATCATCCCAATTTCCTTCAATGGGATGGCTATACAAACTAGGTACATTTGTACGCAGAATCACATATGATAATATAAAAAGAACAACTAATCATTAGTTGTATCATCTGGGTTGATAGCAAAGGAGATATGCTTGCTCAAGACAGCTCCAGTTCCAGAACTGGGACAAAATAAACTAGGATGAAGCAGCTCCTGGGACCATACCTTTGTAGTTTCAGGCCATGGTCAGTCGTCCAATTACTTTGATGAGGTAATAACACTGCAGTGGGAACATGTAGCTTAGGAAGATCTCGTGATGACTGAGAAGCAAAAGGAGAAGAGATTGGGCTGGGATCTTACCATGCTTCTCTAGGATATACCTTCAATGCCTAACGCCCTCACCTAAGAGCACCATGGGCTGGAACCAAAGCTTCAACACATGTGCCCCGTGAGGAGCCATTGTCCAAACCATACCTAAAGATTCTAACCTTAAAAAGTAACAGACGGTATGATTCCATTTCTATGACGTTGGTGGTATAAAAAACCACTGTGGTGTTGAATGCTTGAATGATTGACAGCAGCTAGGTATGGGAAGAATATGTGTTATTCCACAAGGGGCAATATAAGGGAGCTTTCAAAGAGTGATTGTTAAACGAATGTGTGTGTGTGTGTGTGTGTGTGTGTTAGTGATAAATTGCAAGTAACTATGCACAAACACACAAGGAGGCAAAAGAGTGCATGTGTATAGGTGACACTAATGTCAATTTCCTGGTTTTGATATTGTATTATACCTATTTAAAGTATTGTCATTGGTAAAAATGGAGTGAAGGCTATTTGGGGCTTCCCTGAACATACATCAGGCCAAATCAAAACTAATTTCAAAACAAATAATGAAAAAATTACATTCATGTGATTGGGAGTTCCACTTTTTTATTTATGTTTTCATTTGAGGTTTGTTCATTTGTTTCAGTGTTTTCAGACAAGGTGTCACTGTGTAGCCCAAGCTGGCCTTCAACTCCTGATCTTCCTGCCTCTGCCTCTTGAGTGCTGGACTCACAGCTGCTGTGTGCTTCCAAACCCAGCTTAATCATTAAATATTTATAAAAAGCAAATTGCCCTTGGGAAAGCAGAGAGAGAAAGGCTACCTAGATTTTTAGAGAGAGAGAAACAGAAACAGAGAGACAGACACAGACAGAGTGCGTACCCTTTTTCTTTGTGAAGAATACTCCCCACAGAGGGAGTATTAGAATAGATGCAAGGTTCCCTGTATATTGAATTCTCCTACCTATAGGAACTGTAGCAATTCCAACACTTAGATGCCAAGAAAACCAAATTCCGTTAACACCAAAGGCAAGCTTGAGAAGAAAATAAATCAACGAAAGGCAACACTCCGACTGAGTGGTTCAGTCAGAATCCGACCAGATCAGAAAAACGCCTCAGGAGGTCAAAGTATCAACCTCCAGGAGACTGAAGGGAAGAAAAGATTCCCACGAGTGTTCGCACCAGCATAGTGTGCACACCCCCAAATACATTAAACAAACAAATAAAATGTGGTATTTAAAAGGTGATAAAATAAAATCCTATGAATTTTAGAGTATATTCAAAACTCACTTAATAATTAAAAAGTTCATGTATAAACTTCATGGTACCTAATTGCTACATGCTCTCTCTCCTCCTCCCCCTCCTCCTCCTCTTCATTCTCCCCTTCTCCTCCTCCCCCTCCTCCTCCTCTTCATCTCCCCTTCTCCTCCTTTCCCTCCTCCTCCCCTCCCCCTCTTCCTCCTCTTCCTCCCCCTCCTTTCCCTCCTCCTCTCCCTCCTCCTCTCCCTCCTCTTCCCCCTCCTCTCCCCCTCTTCCTCCTCTTCATCTCCCCTTCTCCTCTTCTCCGTCCTCCCTTCCTCTCCTCCCCCCTTCCCCCCCTCCTCCCTCTCTCCCCCTCCCCCTCTTCTTCCTCCTCCTCTTCTCATCTTCCCCCTCCTCTCCCCTCCCTCCCCCCTCCTCCTCCTCTTCCCCCTCCCCCCCCTCCTCCTCTTCCTCCTCCCTTCCTCCCCTCCCCCCCCTTCCTCCTCCCTCCCTCCTCCCCCCCCTTCTTCCTCCTCCTCTCCCTCCTCCCCCTCCTCCTCCCCCTCTTCTTCTTCCTCCCCCCCTCCTCCCCTGACCCGCTCTTCCCTTGTTTGGCATGATCTAATACAGTTTTACAATAGTCCACTGCTTACCACCAAGAAGAAACTGTTTCACAAGCTTAATGAACAGAGGCTGAAATGGTCCCTGGGCGGATCCTGTGCTTTATAACAAGCATCACTTGAGAAACGTAACAGCAAATGAGTGAAACATCGGTCACACTTACGTTCCTAGTTTATGAGAGTATAAAAATTAAGGGATATGCCGCACAACTTATGACACCTTCTCGATGCTTTGGTACATGGATGACACTGAAATGTGCTTGGATATTCAGTTCTTTCCAGTCAGAACCTTTCCAGGGTACATATTTTCGTTTCAGGGAGATGGTTTTGGCACTCAGAACAATCTGAAAACTTTCAAAGCATGCAAGGCTATCTGGAGCGAAGGCTGCACTTCCACCATGCTGGCTTCTGCCCCTTTTCCCTCCAGCAGGTGCTTCAGGGTGGTCAGTGCCCCTTTGTCATGTCCAGCATTCAGTTTCTTTGCCATAAAATCCATAGCCCTGCGCCATATGGTGTCGCTTTTGAAACGTTAATCCAAGTGGGGCTTGGGATGCCAGTCAGTTTCCCAGCTGGTCTCTGTCTTGGCTATTTCACAGACATTAGCCCTGCTTTGAATTAAACTAAATTAGAGAATAAAATGAGATATTGTCATGCAAAGTCAGGCAATATCATTTGACATCTGCACTGTCTCCAAGGGTTCTATCGAATGATCTTTTTTTTTCTATATGTAAACTAAGAAGTAAGGAATATCCAAACATGTTAGAAATAGATGGCATACTGGTGTGGCATCTTGGGAGTTAGTAATAATGTAACTGAAAAAAAACAAACTCCAGCTAGCTCATCTCTATTCAGGCCAGAACATGGGGAAAAAAACAGATCTAAGACAATCGCAGATCCAGTCAGTTTCTCAGCCCAAGGAAACAGCTACAGATGTGTCTAAGCCAGAAGTGCACCCATTTGGGCTTGGTTTGGGCTTTCCCCTCTCTCTTTTTCTTTGGGACATTTGTTTGAAAAGCAGAAATAATTGCTTCTATTTAACATAATAATTGAACATGCAGAGTCCACTGGCAGAGAAGAACCTTGCCAACAACCCCATGAGGGAGTTGGGGGATGGCTGTACACCTCTACTTGCCCATGACTGTATTATATAAGAATCATGGTTTACTGGTGGCAGAGGCAGGTGGTGACAGAGTGGAGTGGAAGGGGTGTGTCATGCATGCACGAGTGTGTGTCAATAGTCACTGTGACCTTCAGGAAGATTCAAACCAATTGCATTTGTAACAAGCTCCAGAAAAGGGCTGGATGAGGACAGGAGTGGACACGGAATACCCAGACTCTTCCTCATAGATTTCTGGTACGAGTTAGGAAATAAAAAACTATTAAAAAATGAGTCTACTACTAGAGCTAGAGAGATGGCTCGGTGGATAAGAGTGCTTTCTGGACTTCCAAGAGACCAGGGATCAATTTTCAGCACTTATATGACAGTTCACAGCCATCTGAAATTGCACTTCCAGGAGATCTGATACCCTGGTCTGGCCTCTGGGGTGGGTGAAACACATATGTAATACATAGGCATACATGTAGGCAAAATATCCATACACTTACAATAAAATTAAAGCTTAAAAAAAAAATCTATAGTCTCCAGTTCCTTTTGAAACCCAGAGGTTTGGAGCACGGAAGAGCTTCTGTCTTCACAGCAGAGGCACAGCCCTGGGTGTGGAGTGTTTTCCCACTGTGAGGACAGATTTGCCCATGGAGCTTCGAAGAGAAATTCTCAGAGATAGAGACACCTGAATCAAGTGGGCAGGCTGGAGCAGGGATTCCATACATTCCTAAAAGGAGCGTTCAGGAAGGATCTAACTTCTGAAAGATTTTTCCTTCGGGTTCTTTTGCTTTGGGAAGTTTTCAGTGTCTCGCCAGCCTCTTTAGTGGTCTTTGGTGATATGTTACCCTTTCAGTTATCCCCGGTGCACCATTTGCTGTGGAGTCCGGTGGTGCTACTGGATGTAAGGGGTGGACATGAGACAGCACTGGCTCTCTCCTCACCACGCCTCCCTGTTTTCTACTCACGCATGTGCCTTGCTACCAAGGCCTGTGGGTCTTGAATACCAGGACACAAGCTGGAGATATATCATAAGAGTCAGTGGTACAGACTCAATGTGTCCTCTCTTGAATCATGTTGAAACTCCAGACCTCCATACGGTGCCAATCAGTAATAGGACCTCTACAATTAGGTCTAGGTTAAGGTGAGTTCCTCATGATGAAATTAGTGCCCCTATAAAAAATAGAAACACACACACACACACACACACACACACACACACACGAAAGCATGAACTAAGAAGAGGTAATGTAAGGATATGGCAAGAAGGTAGCTGGCCAGAAGGAGGAAGAAAGTCCTCATTAATCAAATCAAATCTACTTTGATCTTGAATTTCCCTATCTCCAGACGATGAGAACAGGTGTGTATTGGCTAACTCACACAGTCCTGTAGTATTTTGTTACAGCAGCTCAAATGACTAAGACTAACTACAGCTTGGAGAAGAAGCAGTAGAGAAAAGTAACTGTATTCAAATTAAGACAACCGGGATTTCCCCGGAAAATATGCTACAGGGATGGTGATTCTCAAAGCTGTATAAAACTGACCTGTATGTCAGACTAGATAGCAGGCATTGAATGTTTTCCAAGGTTCAGATATCTGGACTTGTACTATAGTCACACAACCATGCTGTGAGACAAAGGTGTGATTTATTTCACTTACAAATGAGTGGAGACCTTTCTCTTCAGCAGAACAACAGTATTTAAATAGAATCTGCCCTCTCATCCTTTGTCCCAAACTGACAATGATATGGAGTGGAACCCTAGCCAAGATCTTCTGAAGATAGGACACTGTGAGCAAAAAGCAAAGGTCGGTGATTGTGGGTCACTGAAATCCAAGATCCTTTAGGAATGCAACGCCAACAGCCTATCCTGGCTGGTGATCTGCATCTCTAAGACGGCCCCCTGCACCTGTGCAAGCCATCTCTTTGTCCTTCTGTTTCATGGCAGGCGTTGGCTTGTTCCCCAAAGGACATTTGCTGATGACTGAAGATATTTTTGGAGGGATGTTAATGGCCTCTACCTAGTGTGTAGAGGCCAGAAATGTGACCAAATATCATATAATGAACAGAACTGCCCACAATACAAAATGATTCAGCACCACATGGCAACAGTTGCCAAGGCTGAGAAATCCTGCTCAACTCTAACCACAAAAATGAACCAGCTGAAAGGTTTGCTAATGAGGACTGATACAGCCAATGGAGAGGATACCCTGGTATCAACAATATAAAAAATGTCAACTTCATTTATTAGATTCCCCCTCGCCTTGCCACAGGCAGGTGGATATAGTGGTTGAAAGATGTCCTGGGGTCATCCTGTTATCAGTACAGCCATTCTTGTAGGTCAGCTCATAAACATGCGGCCACAAAACCCGTGCTGCTTCTCCAGTCGTACACACAAGCAGGAGAAAGAAAAGAGGCCCGCAGCTGAGCCATTCACCCCAAATCTATCTTTTTGGAAAGCCAGGGTCATTCCAAACCATCTGAGAAGAGTCCTCCTGGAGTGCCACTGGCCACAGCTCCTCCACTTCAGCACCCCAAGTGCCAAGGGAAACCAGGGGTGCACACACAGAGCTTCCCTGATTTAGGCTGACCCCAGTTGTCACTGCCCCATGCAATGACAGAAAGAGCAAAAATAGGATAGGCAAATGTTTTCCAAATCCACACGAAAAGCCACCCTCCTTTTCCGGTCCCTTCTGGGCATTTTGGTGGTAAACTTTCTACCGTCTCAATCTCAAATCCAAACCACGCCCACAAATCCAGGCTTTCCTAGTGTGGCCAAGAATTTCTAAAATGCTGGGGTAAACTCCTAGCAAGAGTTAGGATACTAGGAAAGGCAGCGAGGAGCCTGACAGCAAGACATGGATCCTGACCTTTGTCAGAGAGAACCCAAAATAATTGGTGAAAACTTGCTCGGCTCTCATGGCTCCCGAACTAAGTTTTCAGGAAGATTGTACAGTCATGAATCTGTGAGCAGAGGCTCCTCAGGCCTGGGAAAGGTATCCATGCGGAAATCCAATCCAAAAGCATCAGGGGCATAGGCGACATATTATTGTGACCATAACTCGTTCAGCAAATCAGAAATGTGTGTGTGTGTATGTGTGTCACAGTAAATTAGAAATGATTAAACACTAGCCTTTTTTTTTGCCCATCGTAAGTAATATTCTTTAACGACCTTAAATGAAACAGAAAATTAAAAATCCGTGAAATGAAGAGAAAGGCAAATTGAAATAGTTACTCAGATATGATATGAAGGCAGCAAGAAGTTGGCTGTATTTATGCTCTGCGGGGAAAAATGAGTTCTTACATGTTCTTTACAGTGCTACAGTGTGAGTAGTATTTTTAATGTACCTCTCACTTAAAGGCAGCAATAAATAAGAAAGTAATACACGGGGGGTGGGTACGAGAAAGAAATGACTCGAGCGTGGGAGCCAGATCCAACTCGGCATGTGTACAGGGAACTTCACGTCTTCCTGTTTCTACTACGGTAACCACTCCTCCCTGGAGCGTCTTTCTTAGGTAACAGCCCTCCACGAACAGCAGTCTAACGGCTTGAGAGCTTGGCAGTGCCTATCTGGGTCAGGATTTCTAAGGCCAGGTCCTTGCGCATGTAACCTTCGAAAATGAACTTCCCTCTCTAGAGCCTGACTTGCTGAAGTAAAAATATAAAGCAGTCGTCGCACTGTACTTGGGGCGAGCAGCTAGGCTGGAATTGTAAGTGGGTAGAACTTTGAGTCTGGAATCAGAAAACACGATTCAGTGCTCGCCTCCAAGCTTTCTGAGCTAAGAGCTCGTTGGCAGAACCTCCTTGTTTTTCACTCATAGTAGGCTTGTACTAAGCTGTACCCCCAAACACAGGTCTTTCTGTCTTTCTGAACTTCAGTTCCTTCTAAAATATATCTAATTTACCTATTTCCGTTTAACAATATGCTCTAAGCTTCGCAACTGAGAACAGCAATGAGGGTGCAAGTTTGGGGGCCAGGAATTCAGCTCACCCGAAAGGTTCCAATGTGGGGGCGTCTAGTGAGCTAAGAGAATGCAGCATCCATCCTGGGCCCATGCCAGACCTGCAGGATCAATTCTAACACCGTGTATTCATCTTGCTTGGTCTTGGAGCTGGCAACAGGACACTTGCTACATGGACTTTCCACAGAGCCACAAGGGCTTTCTCACAACACGGAAACTAGCTTTCTCCAGAGGAAGGTAATGAAGTGGTTTTTCAATTACAACATTTAAAAAAGCTACTAAAAGTGCATCACTCAAATTCCTTCATATGGTTAAGGACACAAAGTTGGCACCAGGCTGGTCAACAAATGTACAGGTGCATCCATCTGTCCATGCCTCTAAATTACTCAGATAGAGGTGTGGCCTCTTCAGGCACTGTGTGCACCTGGTACATGTATATACACACTAACAAAGCATGTATAAACATGCAAATAAAAAAGAAATCTTTGAAAATAATTTAAATAAATTAGTCAGATGCCTCAGTTTTAAAACTAGATCGTGTGAAGTTTGTACCAAGAAAAAGTCATAACATGCTATATTATTCCCATACATCTGAAGGGAGAAGCAAGCCAGATGCTTGCCAATGAATGGATGGTAAACAAAAGATGTTATGTTTGTGTGAGAGGATATTACCCTGCCTCTCAAAGGAAACTCTGGTGCATGTTACAACACGAATGAGCCTTGAAGGTACAGTGCTAGTAAAATGAGACAATTGCAGAAGAACAAATACTGTGTGATGCCACCTACTGAAGCCCCTGGAGCTGTCACCTGCATAGGAACAGAAAGAGAGCTTCAAGTTGGAAAGCAGAGTAACACTGAGTGACAGCTTAGTAGGTACAGTTTCTGTGCTGAAAGGTTAACAGGGTTGTGGGGATAGACAGCGGTTATGGCCACATGACAGTGTGAACGTGCTTAATGCCACAGGGTTGCCCATGTGAAGATAGTAAATTTCGTTATGTATATTTTACATACTAAAAATTTTAAAACACTTTCAGACTGTAAGCCTTGAATAAAAAAAAAATCTTGCGATATAATTTTATAATAGGTAAGCCATAAGGAAATGTTTTTGTTTTTTCTGTCATAGAGATTTTCTTCATTTAGTTTGCTTCCCAAATGGCATCATGAAAAAGAAATTATTAAGTATATTATGTACCTTAATTCATACCAACATTATCATAAACAGATTATTGTTAACTGTAGTTACTTCTAATTAGTAAGCCAATAACTTACATCTAAATGTTTAAGGTTAATGGTTCACATATATTATTTGCATTGGCAGAGTTCCAGGGCTGAAGAGTTGCAGGCTGTTCTTTTGCAGCATATAGGAGTGGGTTACAGCGTACTGTGTGTAAATAAGGTATTGAGCACATCATTTCGTGTGAAGTATAGTTTCGATGTCATTCTTTATGTGTGTCTTCTTATGAACAACCGGCTTTCTCAACATCATCCTTTGAGATGACTGCCCCTTGAATTCTTGCATCCATCAAAAATCACTTGACTATTTATGTAAAAATTGCTTCTTAGATAATATTCCTAATGTGTATTTTTGCTTTTCCTTCAGTTAATAATTTGTTTCATCACTAAGTATTATCATTAATTCAAACCCAACTGCTTTGATATATAAATATATAATGTATATAGTGATATACTATATAGATAGATAGTATAATTGCTCTGGTTTGTGTTTTTAAAAGAGTTTGTGTTTGTATGGTTAAAGATCTGGCTGCATATCACAGCTCCACACATTTTCTTTGAACCATGTATGTTGGTGAAACACGGCATATGGTAGGTCCTTAAATACATGTATTTTGTTTTGTAAAAATAAATAAATAAATAAATAAATAAATACATGTATTTTGTTTTGTTTTAATGTGTCTGAGTGCAGAATTCTAAATTTAAAATGTATTGTCTGAGAAATTTGAAGGATTGATTCCATCCTCAAATAAGAAACTTCTATGAAAGAAGACAGCACTGGTAGATTTCAGATGGGAACATCTTCATCAAACTTTTTAAAAGCAGATTATTATGCAAAAGTTTATCCTACGTGGTACAGAAAACATTTTGGAGACTAACAGAAATTAAAAGAACATAAAACAAACAAAAACCCCATAAAGCTGCAAAACAGACAAATGTCTCAGAGCTGCTACCCAAGACAATGGGAAGAGCATCCTTGGTTGCCCTTAGGGTCTAAACTGATTCCTCATATATAAGCAAAAGTAATTAATTCTTCGGAAATTAGAAGTTTTTCTTAATAATCACCTATATCCAAAAGGATGAAATTAGCTTCATTTTGATATTTTGGATACCTTATTTCCCTCATGTCTGGAAATAGGCAAGGGGCAAGCAATTATTTTAAATAATATTATAGAATAATTTTTATTGAGAATATTTTTTCATACAACAGATTCTGATCATAGTTCCCCTCCCTCATCTCCTCCTAGATCCTCCCTACCCATCCAACTCCATGCCTTCTTTCTCTCTCTCTCTTTAAAAATTAAACAGGCAAATAAAAAATAAATATAAACCAAGCAAACCTGAATAAAAAAAGGAAAAAGCATAAAAAATACATACACACACAGACACATAGACACCCCCCCACACACACACATACACTCACGCACGCGCACGCACACACACGTACGTACCAGAAAAAGAAGAAAAAACATAAAAACACAAAATCAGAAACCACAATATGCAAACAAAATTTCAGTAAAGTAAAAAAGCCCAAATAAAGCAACATCAGCCAAAACAAAACCCCCAAAATTACATTTGAGCTTTCTGAGTTCTTTTATGTTTCTATTTTTTCTAGATTAATATGCCCACTGAGATTTCACTGTTGAAAGCCAACTCTTTGCAAGCAGTTGTGACTTGGGGATACCTCTTGGTTAGAAATGGCAGTTCCTGTCCACTTGCCCCTCTTAGTGCTGGGACCCCATCTGTGTTTGACCAGTGCAGAGCCCTGTGCATGCTACCATGGCTCTGTGAGTTCAGATGTGCCTCGGTCCCATTGTATCTGAAAGATACTGTTTCCTTAGTGCCATCCAGGGCTCTGATCGTTTTAAGTCATTTGAGAGTAAAACACAAAAAATTGTGTGTGTGGTTGGTTTGTTTTGGTTTCATTTTTGTCGTTGTTGTCAATAATTTTTAAATAGATTTTTTTTGTAATACAATACATTTTCAACCACAGTTTTTCCTCCTCCTCCCTCTCCTGTCCTCCCATCTCTCTCTCTCTCTCTCTCTCTCTCTCTCTCTCTCTCTCTCTCTCTCAGATCCACACCCCTTCCACTCCCCCTCTATTTCCTCTTCAGAAAAGACAAAAAAACAGACTTCAAAGAGACAGCAGTCAAGAGACAAGGCAAAAGTTCTCATATGGAGAATGGGCAAGGCAACTCACTAGGCAGAAAAGAGTCCCAAAAGCAGACAAACTAGTCACAGACACACCCATTCCCATGGGTAGGAGTCCCACAAACACACCAAGCTAACAGGCATAACGTATATGCGAAGGACCTCGTGTGGACTCATACAGGTCCTGAACTTGCTGCTTCAGTCTCTGTTAGCCCATGTGAGCCCTACTTGGTTGATTCAGTGGGCCATGTTCTCCTGATGTCCTCCATCCCCTCTGACTCTTAGAACATTTCCTCTTCCTCTGCCATGGGATTTCCTGATCTAAAAGGGGAGGTGCCCCGATGGAGACTTCGAATTAATGCTATTTCTCTGCATTATGACTGACTGTGGGTCTCTACATCTGCTCCCGTCTTCGGCTGGAAGAAGCCTCTCTGGTGATGACTGGATGGGGCATCGATCTATGACTATAACAAAAAAATCACTGGGAATCATTTCTTTGTGGTTTTTTCCAGTTGTGTTTGTCTCTACTCTAGGTCTCTGGACTTTTCAGTCTTTGGTTCCCGGCCATGAAGGCAGTGTAGGGCATGGGCTCCCTAAGTGCAAAAATGTGGAGCAAGGGGAACACTCTTGCATTGCTGATAGGAGTGCAAACTTGTGTGACCACTTTGGAAATCAATATGATGGTTCCTCAGAAAATTGGGAATTCATCTACCTCAAGACTCAGCTACATCACTCTTAGGTATATGCCCAAAGGACACTCCTCCCAACCACAAGGATACTTGTTCAACACTGTTCATAGCAGCTTTATTCATAACAGCAAGAAACTGAAAACAACCTGGATATTCATCAACTAAAGAATGGATAAAGAAAATGTGCCCCATTTACAGAGTGGAGTATTACTCAGCTGTTAAAAAAAAACAGCATCGTGAACAACAATGCCCACCAACCAGAGCTTCCAGGGACTAAGCCACTACCCAAAGACTATACATGGACTGATCTGGGTTCCAACTGCATAGGTAGCAATGAATAGCCTAGTAAGAGCACCAGTGGAAGGGGAAGCCCTTGGTCCTGCCAAGACTGCCCCCAGTGAACGGGATTGTTGGAGGAAGGGTGATAATGGGGGGAGGAAGGGGAGGGGAACACCCATATAGAAGGGGAAAGGGAGGGTTAGGGGGATGTTGCCCCGGAAACCGGGAAGGGGAATAACAATCGAAATGTAAATAAGAAATACCCAAGTTAATAAAGATGAAGAAGAAGAAGAAGAAGAAGAAGAAGAAGAAGAAGAAGAAGAAGAAGAAGAAGAAGAAGAAGAAGAAGAAGAAGAAGAAGAAGAAGAAGAAGAAGAAGAAGAAGGAAAAGAGCTGACCAACTAATCTTACCCCTTTTGAGATGGGAGCCATGTTTTTGCATCAACAGATCTGAATCATAAAACATACCATAATATTTAGAGCAAAAATGCTAACCTATGACACATGGGACAGATAATTAATAATAATAATGATAATAAAATAACAACAACAACAACAGATTCCCAGCTGCAAGGAAATCCTATAAAATGACTGAACAAAGCATACCGCATTAGTTCTTAGAACTGCTGTAACAATTCCCCAGAAAAGATTGGTAAGAGCAGGGGAGTCTCTGTCTGCTTCTACCATCCTTGTCTGCCCCTTCAGAATCTGGAGCCAACAATGATGGTCCTGGGCGTTTAGGCAGGAGACTTCCATTTCTTTTTCTAGTGAATGGAAGTTGCCAGCAATCCTTGCCATTCCCCAGCTTCTGCCACTCCAGTTTCTAGAGAAGTCTTATGGTTGCTTCACTCTGCTTTGTTTTTGCAGTACTGCAGGTCCAGCCCAGGATATTGCAGGTCCAGCCCAGGACCTCATCTATACAAAGTAAGGAGGCTACCATTGAGCAGACACCCTCAGTCCTGCCATTCCAGTTTGGCCTCAACACTCACTCACTGTGTAAGTTTGACCTCTTATAAAAATGACAAAACTATATGTGATGACTCATCCCAGCAATCCCCACACTGAGAAGTCTCAGGGCAGGACTATCATGAGTTCTACTGAATGGTACCAGCTGTTAAGACAATTGTTCATTGATGTTAACACAAGTCAATTCATAATATATGTCATAGAATATCTATACTTTCAAAAAGAGTAAATTATTAAATCAGGACACGTCATATTTTATATTGCATTTCATGAATATAAATAATAGCTATTTAACTCAAGTGTTATCTGTGACCCACTGATGAATACAAATACTAAGCTATCATGTAATAGGATTTTGCTTACAAGATACTACACTTATGTAATAAGTGTACACTTTATGTGGGTACATGCATTAAAACAATTTGGATAAAGTATCTTTTTTCTGCAAGGAAAATAAAGCTTTATAATTACAAACTAGATAAATTAATCATATAATAACACCACAAACATCAAGAAATTTTACATTGTTTACAATCTTTGTGCTTTTTGAAATAATAAAAACAAAAGTGAAAGTGAGAGTATCAATTTAAAGGCATGTTTTAAAACATTGACTTAAAACAAATAAAGGCAGCTCCTGTTTTCATATTTAGCCCTGATCCTTATTAAATTCTAGCTAGTCAAGGACCAAAGTCTGAAACGGTTACTCTCTTCAGCATAAGAGAAAAAAAAATTCTTAAGTGAAACCTGAAATAATTTCATGCCCAGTTCACTTTTGTCTCTAATGTTATGTAAGACCTGCACCAATTCTGCTATTTCTCACTAAATTACAGGATAGCAAAGATGACATGAGGCGAAACCCAACTGAGAAATCAGGAACACAATGTGATCAAAGGCACCAAGCCAAACATGAACCTGGGACGAGAGGAAACACACACATGTGCGTGCGCATATACGGCACTTTGATCACACACACACACACACACACACACACACACACACACACACACACACACACACACACACACACAGCATGCACACAGGAGAGAGACAGAAACAGACACAGAGACAGAGAAATTGCCCTTCAAAGCTACAAGTATCCTTGACTCTGAACGGAGTTGGTGGTCAGTGCCTCTTCTCTGCCTGTCTTTTAGAGTGCTTTTGTTCAAAATTAAATAATTCAGTCAAAAGCTGAAACACCAGCTAGACCGTCAGCAGGTCTAGACTCCAGCATGTGACTACTTAACTAAGTTCTCTTCCATTGAAAGTTGGAGCATCGTGGAATTTAATGAGAAGCCTCTCAGAGCCTACTTTGCCCTATCTGAAGAGGATGAGCAAGAAGGGTGGGCATGTAGAATATGACATTGCCGATTTTTTAACTGCAAAGGCGGTCCCTTTAAGCCTAAGAAAGCAAAGCCATCTGGTACTGCGCAGCTGTGGAAGTACTGAGTATCTAGTTATTTGTGGTGACCTAGTATATCCCAGAAGACTGGAAAAGAAGAGTCTTGTGATGAGTTCAGATCAACAGCATATAAATCGGTATTGTGGATAAAGCGTTTTCTCATCAGGATGAAGAATGGACATTTTCTGGTTTTGTCAAGAAGTGTCTCCTGACTCCTGTTGAAGTGTGGGAAGGACACTCCTATAGCACTGCGGCCAAGGCCACTCATACAATTTTTCCACACCTGTAGCCCTTTGATTTCATCACTCAGAAGAAATGTCAAAAATATACAGAGTATATGGGCAGCCGACATGGTCTTCCTTTTTGTTTTTGTTGAAGAATCTTCCCTGTGTGAACAGAAAATGAGAAAGGCCTTTTTCAGATAAAAAAAATGAATGGCATTAGTGTTAGCAATCAGGCACATCCACGGACAGCTAAAAGCAGCTCCAAGACAATCAGGCATCTTTACAGCCAGCTTTCGAGAGACCCAACGACAAAGTACATCATCTCTAGCTGCCCAAAAGGCTACACTGTCACATGTCCCTTAGCGCATATGTCACAGCCCCAAGAAAACTCACAATATCCCTGTTCCCAATCTTTCTTCTTCTTCTCTCTCTCCCCCTCTCTTTCTCTCTCTCCCTCCCCCTCCCCCTCTCCTTCTCCCTCTCCCTCTCTCTCTCAGAGACTGCCTTTGTGCCTCAATAAACATCTCACGTGAGACTTGTCGAATGGTATGTTTTTGTCGTGAATGCCACCTAGTTCTATCAATTAGTGAGATTGGAAATTGTTGAGATTTTGAAAAACTAAACATTCCACGGGAAAAAAAACAGAAAGGAGCCATGTGTTCTCAGTTATACTCCGCCCCTTGGCCAGTTCACCAGCACCAGGTTAGGGGAAGCCATTTAGAAGCTTCCGAGTATAAGCTCAGCAGAATTTTCAACTCTCTCGAGGAGCTTGAAAAAAACATAAACTGTAACTTGGGGTCCATCAAGCTCCGTGTTTCAGATGTGTTTCTCCAAATGCCATGCACTGGAAATATTTTCTAGTGTAATAGTATTGGAAGGCAACACCTAAAATCAACAGGCATTTACAGAATCATTTCTATTATGAAAGCTTAGGGCTGAACACGTACAAAAAACTGGCTTTGTAGGGGTCAGTGAGATGGCTCAGCAGTTAAAGGTGCTTGCTGCTAAGGCTGACGACCTGGGTTGATCCCCAGGAGTGACATGGTCCAAGCAGAGAGCCAACTCCCTCAAGTTATCCTCTGACTTCCATATGTACACTGTGACACATGCATATACACACACAGGAATACACGTACACACACAAATACACACATACACAATAAAATAAAAATAAATATAAAAACAAAATAAGAGCTTGGTCTCTCTCAGAATTCCAGGTGCTGTCTGGGAGCAGGGGGTGAGACACCCCAGCTGCTAGCCCTGACTTTGGATTTGGCAGCCTCAAGAACTGAGACTACGTTTATGGTCTCTGTAAATGATCTAGCCTGTGGTACTTGACTTCAGCGCAAAATAGACAGACACCAAAGAAAAGGAGTCTTGGTAAAGGCTATTGTGTGCCCTACAAATCAGAAAAGAAAAAATTATATCAGGAATAGTACTGGATCCACCCTGAAGGATACTGAACTCAGTTTGCTTGCTAGCCAGCCCCTGGCGGCATTTTCCCATCATGGCAGTTTGAAACACAAGCAAATCATCTATGAAAAAGGATGAAAAGTGTTCAGAATCCAAACTTCCATATGTGCTGTTTGGTATTAAATGCCTTCTCCCCCCACAACCCCAACATTATTAGGTCTTTTAGGACTAATTAATAATTCATCTGTTGGTTGTTTTTCTTGCAGTGCTGAGGACCAAGCACAGGGCTTCACACACACTAAATAGGAACACAGTAACAAGTACACCACAGCTCATCCAGTAAGCACCTAAGGTAGTGTTGAAGAAGATGGAATATGCCCAGTTCATACATTAATATGCCTCAAGTACAGACTTCAAACTTGCCTGTGTAAAGAGATCCTCCTGGGAAAGTGTCCATCCAAAAGCCCCTCAGAGAGCAGACTCGCTGGTTTATTTTAAATGCTACATTCCTTGCATTTCTGGAAAATGGGGGATGCGGGAGGTGGCAGCCTCTGGTCAGCTGCATACCTCTCGGTCCAGAGCTCACACAGGACACACCTGCAGCCCTTTTGTGGCCTCAGTAGACCCATTAGTTTCAAGAAAAACTTAGGAGTGTAGGGGAAAAAAAAACCTCCTTGGGTGTGTAGGAACCTTCACTTGCCTGGGTCATCTATTCCATATTCTGTCAGGGAAGACTTATAAACGCCATTTTTCTTAATGCCACATCAGAAAGTGTGGCCTTTCAACATGCGCATTTGTGCAATTCAGAACAATGGGGAGGCCCCTCTTTAATGACTTTTCCTGAACACATTCAGGGAGACAAATTGCTCAGCAAGACGGGAAAGAGTTCAGCAACGCATCTCCATTTTTATAAAACACTATTTCTATTTTTTTTTTTATTGGAATCCAGGGGTTACGGCAAATAAAACAGAGGCAGCTCACAGTTTCAGAACGCAAGGGGACTCCCCGTCACGTTTTCAGGGAAGAATCAAAGTCTGAGGAATTAGTCCTGAGCTCCTCTGGGTACCCCTGAATTAGCGGTGCCCTCTGAGTCTCCCGGGAAAGACTCGGGACACCAAACAAACAGAGAAATGGGTGTTTGGTTTGCTACTACGAAATATAGAACCTTATCCTTCCGACAAACATTCTAAAATTAGTGGTCACCTAAAAATAGCCACATTAACGGTAACTTGAAGCTTGCCCTTTACTGAGGTCCGGGAGTGGGCAAAGTCTATTTTTGCCCCTGAGTTCTGCAGGTGCTTCCTTTTTAACATCATCTCGCCATGCTAAATAGCTCAGGAACCACCCGCGTGCGTGCCAGATGGAGGCGACTCTCCTAGCCCGACACGGTACCTGTCAGCAAGCCAGCAAGCTAAAGGAGTTAAATTACTCCATCTGCTCTCCCAAATTGCCCTGAGACTGCCTCTCAAATGTTAATGTTTTTGTTTGTTAATAAATAATAAAAGGGCATTTTGTCAATGATATGATTCAAAATGGGTGTTAGCAAATGTCTGTCGATGATGAGCAACTCCGCAGAGAAGCCTTTACCTTGCACCCCTGGTACATTTTCTCGGGACTGCTTAGCTTACATGATCCAAGAGACAATAGACCACTTAGGAGGAGAAAAATGTACAGAGCGTAATTAATGGTTCAAGCAGAATTATTCATAATAGCTGATGTAGCATTATAAATTATGCAATGGTAACAAAGAAGACGTTCAAGGACAATAAAATAAAAGAACGGGAAACTAAGAGATCAAAGTAAAAAGTGAACACAGCGTGTATTCAGTTGGGGGTACAGGTGGGGAAGGGCCACCGGTTGTTTGGTTAACAAATGCTAATTAAGTATGGATTCTGGGATGTGAAATGGTGAAAGGGGGAGGAGAACATCATTGCTGCCTTCAGAGAAGTACCTCTGCCTAAGTAAGACAGAGTTACAAATACCTCTAGTAAGACAGGGTTAGAGCTTAAGTGTCACCTTAAACGGTAGAAGGTAAACCATAAAACTGTAATAGCCATCCTGGCTCCTTTGGCTGAATATGAAGTATTGTTTTAAGTAAAAATGGCGTCCTAGCCTTACTTCCGAGTTCTCAGTATCCCCTACCTACCTTCGCTCACCATTTGCTTGATGGCGATTAAATAGAAGATGGTTGGGAAGTTGTTTTGTGAATGTTCCTTTTCCGTGATGCTTTTCTGTGTCTATCACCCATGGCCACCAATGGCGTTAAAGTAGATTAGTGCTGCAGGAGGCTGAAATGGATGTGGGGCCACTTGAAGCCATTGTAAGAAAATCGAGCACAACTCATTTGCCAACTAGAGCCTCCGGGTCCTTAGAATATAAATGAACTAGGTCTTTGCTTTTCTTGGTTTCATTCACCAAAAGTCAGCTGTGGTCTGTAAATACCAAATGGAAGGTTCCAGAACTAGACAATTCAGGTGTTTTAAATGGTCTTCGTGGATGTCTATTGCTATGGTGGTCATGTTTTAGCTAGTTGTCTCTTATTAGTTTATTACCATGGCTAACTTCTCAGTTACATTTATCTTAGGCATGAGTGCACTGGAGAGCATTGGTCGTGGCCCCAGGCCTCCGCTGACGCTGACACTCTTCGGCTAGCTCCTTCAAAACCAAAGGGCACTAGCCTTCGAATAGTCAGCACTTGTTATGTTCCCTGAGGAGATAGACGGTCCCTTCAGAACCTTCAGGGACTTTCTTAGTAGTTCTTTCCCCAGGAACATCAGCCCCCCTTCTTCTCTTTCCTCTGCTACCTCATCGTGCTCTGTCAACACCAACACTGAGAAGTTTCTCCTTCTATGGGAATGGCTTACTCAAGTACTTTCCTTAGAAATCCCTGTAACCTGATTAAGAATAATTCTGGAATCAACCATTAAAATTACAAAATGCTTTGCACTAACAATAATTCTCAAAGCTGTCAGAATAGAAGAGAAAATGGTAAACACACGTTATTCCCCAGTTGTGGGGTTGATTTCCACTGCCTCTAGCAATATAGCAACACATTAAAAACGAAACTAGTTTTCATATCTGTTGGCCCTATGACGTTTAATCATTGTCAAGTAGACTGGATTTAGAACTATCTAGAAGGCACATCTCTGGGCATGTTTAAGGATGTGTCTAAAAGGATTTAAGGGAGGGAAGACCCTCTTAGAATCCCTGGTCTGGGATTCTGAATCAATCAAAACGAGAAAATGAGCACCAGAATCCATCTCCCTCTGCTTCCTGGCTACAGATACAATGTGACTAGTTGCTCTCACAGTCCTGCCCCCTTGTCATGCTTGGCAGGTGTCCTGTCATAAAACAAAAAAAGAAGGAAAGAAGGAAAGAAAGAAAGGAAGGAAAGGAAGGAAGGAAGGAAGGAAGGAAGGAAGGAAGGAGGAAAAGTAAATAATATTGGCCTCAGTGTAGGATGATGTCATTATGCAGGTAAAGGCAAGTACAAGATAGAATGAAGCCTGTCATTGGATGAGAAGGAAAAATGGACGAGAGAAAAGTTTTAGAGAGAGGAAGAGACTGGAGAGAGAAGAGAAGCAGCAGAGAGAACATGGAGGCAGATGTTAAGATTCCTCTCTGCACATTTACAGGTTGTTATGAATATTCTTAAGGGATGGATGTGTACAGGACTTTGTATATCTAGGTGGGCAATTATAGCTTATCAATTGGGTCAGAGGTTATTGTGTTGTGTGTTCTTTCATGTGGTGATTTATTTGAATTCAAGAGAGTTTGTGGTAGCTGGAGACATATGTATGTCTGGCATGGTGGCAACCTATCATGGGAACTAGATGGGTAGAGAGGTTGTTGCCAGGTTCAGAAAGAAGTCATCAGCAGTGTGATATGGGATGGAGCAGAATGGGTGAGACACTTTGTTGACTGAGATGAAGTTACCTACCAGATATCTTGGTGAGGGATAAAACATGGTATTTTTATTAATTTTATTTTATTTTATTTCATTAATTTTTTATTAATTTTACAGCAACACCTTGGAATTTCATTATTTACAACTTCTCATACTTTTCAGAAAGCACTTGCTACAGTCTTGGGCTATTTTCATGTGTATGTCTGTGTGTGTGTACAACACATGTGTGCAGGAGCCTACAGAGGCCAAAGGAGGACCTCAGGTCTCCTGGAACTACCTAATATGGCTGTGAACTACCTCATATGCCTGTGAACTACCTCATATGGGTGCTAAGAAGTAAACTGCACTCCTGAAGAAAAGCAGCAGGCACTCTTAACCAGAGCTACCTCTCCAGCACCCCATGATAACTACTATTGTTGATTATTCTAAGGAAAATAAATTTGTATTTGTCCCCTGAATAAAATGCTGTTTATATCCTGTTACGGAAAAATGCAAGAACAGAGTAGCTGAAAGTGGGAGAAAGTCAGATTAAATATTAATAGTTGAGAGTTTGCAATGCAGTTATTAAACATTCCGGAGTTGTTGTTAGGCTAAATACTCAGCATTTCATGGAATTATTGTGAAGAATGGCCAGAAACAGGCATTAGTCATATGAAGATTGAAATTATGCAACAAATATGCACATTAACAAAAGGTGGAAGAAAATGCATACAAAATGATTGCAAACTGTAAAACAGCAATGTATTCAGAGTCTTTTTAAAGATTCTTTTCCATAGTCAGGTTCATTTACCCAAAAATTTTTGTTTTGAGTGCTTAATGGTTTACATATTTTAATAATTAGTTCTTCCAAATAACTTATAAGGTAATAAATATATACACACGAAACACCTGCTAAAAATTTTTATTGACAAGTATTTGAACAAAACAGGTAAGACCACACTAAGACCGCACTAATACTCTAGGAGTGAATTAGGTTATAGTTACTACATCATGCGAATGATAAAAACACACCCTTTCTTCCATGAAACTATAACCAGCACAGCCTCTCACATCATATGGATGAGTAATCAATGTCCTCCCTGCTTTCACCTTGCCAAGTGTCCAGGCCATCATGAGTCTATACATATCCTTTAATGATAATTTTATTTTGGTTTGGTTTGGACTTTCTGAAACATCGTCTCACTTTTGGGCTCAGTCTGACCTCTGACTCCTGCTGTTCTTTCCCCAGCCTCCAAAGTGCTGGGATTACAGGTATGTATGACCACGCCCCGTTGTATCCTGGAATCTTGTATTTACAGAGGACAATCATGGGAGGTGTCACCCATGGTATTAATCTTACCAAGTGAAGGATAAGTATAAGTAATGGGACAAAATTATCTCCAAGTGAGTGAGTCAACTGGCATCAGCTCCAGGAGTCAATGAGAGAATCTCACACCAGAGTCAGCTAAATGAGGTCAACGGGAACCCTATTGTGGTAAAAATAAAAAAAGGGCGGAACAGTTCCTGCACGTACCCTTGCGGTCTGGTTCTGGCTAGTTCCGACTCCACTGGGCAACTAGCGCTAATTTATGCAACTCCAACCTGCCCCCAAGTACTCTCTGACCCAGGCAGGTAGCTACCACGCCAGTTCGATACAGAGACCGCCTATCTCTCTCTCTCTTACTGTGGACAGTTCACATTTCCACATCTACTCCCTGGTCCCAGCACGGTTACCCTCTTCGAATTCTCCGCCACTGCTCTGTTCACATTCCCAACATCCCGCCCCACCAATAGTCATGATATAAACTCCCAACAACCTGTTAAAATCGGGACTCAAGAACTGTAACCCAACCATCAGATTTATATGTTAAATTCTCAATCCACAATGCAACCACACAATAAACTTACAACCGATTGACAAGGATATAAACCGCCCACCTAGATAAGATTAATTTGCCTACAGAAATCCATGTCAGCTACCTCGGCAATCCAAGACCACCCGGATCTGGGTCATCCCTCCCTGTCTCCATCTTGATTCTCCCTCCTTCTCTTTCTCTCCAACCTTACAAAATCTTTGTCCCTGCCTTATTTTTGTACTGTCCAATTGTGGCGTTGACTTAACTGGTGCCAGCCCTCACTTGCATATTGACATCAACCTACAGGAACCCTGGTGGTCTCAGGTCATAGGCAGCTAAGGGAGACCAGTGGGAACCCTGGTGGTGAATGCCTGTCCTACTGGCTCATTCACTCACTGTCTCCCTGAACTCAACTTCACTTAAAGCATAGATTTAGGAATTATTTAAATATAACTTCAATTACATGCACAAAAAACATAAATTTAAAATTTCTTTCCTTGAGCCACCAAGATGGCTAAGGGGATCAAGGTGACTGGCCTGCGAGCCTGTCGAACTAGTTTGAGTGAGGAAAGGTGGAAGAGCAAACTGACTTTACCACTTGGTCTTCTGACAACAGTGTGGGCATCCGTACACACACCATGCACTATCACATAAAGCTTCCAATTGTTTTCCTTTTTGATAATTGATTCCTTAAAAAATCATTTTTTAAAAAAAAATGACTATTTTTATCAAATGCAATGTCCTTACATTTTAGTGTGCAGTTTTAATTGCTGACAACAATTACTGGCAACATTTTTGGAAACCAGAAGTCTAGAATAATTCAAAGTATCCTAGTAACTCTAAGAACTGTTATCACACTGGACATATTTATTTACCTACTTGACAAAGTTTACTACCTGTGTACCAGCCTCTGACAGTGCTCAAGCCAGAGAGTTAGTATCTGTGAGTACAGATGCACGCCAGCGACATTCTTGACAGTCATGGGGCCAGCAACAGATTCTGGTCCTTCTAGTCACAACAGAACATTGGATAATTCTTGAGACATTTGTCCCACTATCTAAATGGTGGAACAAAATTACCCAAAGATAGAAATCTGGTCCTATCTCAAAAATCTGACCCAAAGGGATCAAACTGCCTATGCTTAATAGCATCCAAAATGAAGAAAATGGAAGTCCTAAATAATATTGCAACAATATAGGTATGGTAGTGTATGTAGACTGCTATCCCAACACTCAGGAGACAAAATCAGAAAGATTACATGATCAAGGCCAGCCTGAGGTGGTCTACATAGTGAGACCTAATTTCAATAGATAGATAGATAGATAGATAGATAGATAGATAGATAGATAGATAGATAGATAGATAAGAAAGAGATGATAGATAATCATTGTCCAGTACTAATTAAAGTGAATGTCACAAATTCTTACATATTGATAAAAACTACTAGGTAAGCATAAAAGGAAGATGATAGAAAGAAGATAAGAAAGATAATGTTAGAGGAGCTAGAGTGACAATGACCTCAAATGAGAACACATAAAAGCCCATTGACGGTTCCCCTGTGTATTTTCCATATGTTGAGGATGCTGAGGAAAGAATGAAATACACTGTATAGAGGAAGTATATTCAACGTCCCCCATCTGAACGTCTAGTGATAAATTATTTTCTCATCACTGTTTCAAAATCCCCAAACAACTTAGGAGAGTTTAAAAAAATACTCTTTGATTCATGGTGTCAGATGACCGGGGCTATTATGTTGGGAAGCATGTAGCAGAGGGTTTATATCCAAGACACTGGAAGTTAGTGTCTACCACTTTATGTATCTTGACGAAACAAGAGTCAGAGCCACATCACAACCAAAAGTGGATATTGTTTTCAAAAGCTTGCCCTAGTGGTCTTCATTTGCCATCTAGACCTTGGGTCCCAACGGCTCTGAAAGCCTCCAAAAACAATGCCACCAGCTGGGGACCAAGTATTAAAGCATGGAGAGACTACATTTAAATGTGTCAAGACATGAACAATAGAACTCTGTGATTAAAAAATAAACGAAGTAAGAATGAGAGCAAATTGTATACTTCAAGAGAACAGACTAATCAAATTGAAATCATGGAAAAGAAAACTAGCAGATAGATGGATGGATAGATAGATAGATAGATAGATAGATAGATAGATAGATAGATAGATAGATAGATAGATAGATGGATGGATGGATGGATGGATGGATGGATGGATGGATGGATGGATGGATGGATGGATAGATCAAAGAGGATAGGGGAAGAGGGAAGCCTTAATCAGCTGCACAACAAATTCAAGCATTTCAACACACAAGATGAAGACACGAGATCAGAATTACTTCAAACTTCAGAGCTTTTCAGATTCAAGAATAGTCACAAATGTATACATTTTTGGAGTGGTATATAAGTTTCTCTACCTGTTGCTTTGATAAAATACCCTGCCAAAACAACTTAAGGGAGAAGGCATTTCTTTTTGGCTCACAGTTTGAAGGTGCAGTCCATTATTTTGAGGTAGTCATGGCCACAGGAGCCTGAAACAGATGCTTACACTGCATTCATAGAAGTAGAGCATGGTAATACATGTGCTTGGTTGCCCTACCTTCTCCTTTTTACTTTGTCCATGATCCTGCCCCAGGGAATAGTCTCAACCAATGTAGGCAAGTTTCCCCATCTTGGCTAACCTAATCAAGGTAATCCCTCACAGGTATATGCTGAGGCCCATCTCAAATGTGATTTTAGATCAAGTTGAAAATTGAGATTAACCATCACAGATGGCATTGTCTATTTTCTGTGCTCTTATTCAATGACTATGAACAATGAAGTACCAGGGCCAAGAGCAATGAGTAAAGTAATGGAGTATTTATTAACTGAAAGATGGGCTAAAGAAAGCTTCCACGCAACAACGGGGGTTTTTGAATGGGTTGCAAACCTGGGGGCAGGGAGAGTGGGGAAAGGTCAAACCTTAGAATCTATAAATGCTCTGAAGTAACAAAATGGCCCAAATTGTGTAAGATAATGAGGTCAAACCTTGGAGGTCATCCATAGAATAACAGTTGAGTAGTGTCCTGGCAGGCTATTTAGAAACAAGGGTAGTTAATGCCTATTATATAAAGGAATATTGCATTTTTGTGTAAGAAAGTATGTACAGACTTTAAGTTGACCCATATGGCAGCATTTCTACTAAGGCAATCCTTCTGGGTAACTGTGTGGTGCCAATTCACCACAAGACCCTTTTGTCATTTTCTATATGTTTATATATCTATCTCCTGGAATCATATCTCTGACCTGCCCACCACTCAGAAATGACCAATATTTGGAAAGTAGGAAATCAGAATTATTCATGTGTTAGCAATCTTGACAAAGGAGGACAGGAGACTGTAACCTGGGAATCAAGACTTGCTTGCTTTTGTGGGTTCTTATTCTTGTGGATAAAAGAATTTAAAAATGGACTCAAAGAAGCTCAACGACAATTTTGTTAGAATCTTGGAGAGAAATGACGAAACAGGCAAGCAACAAGTCTTGGCAGAAGACAGGAGAAGAGAGATAGAGAAGAGGGAGGAGAAAGGCATAATTTTTTGAGTTAGGGTCAGCATTAGAGGTATTTAAGCATCAGTACAAAGTGGGTAGTCTTTGATGAAAATAACGAGAAAGCCTAATATGTCAGGGAAAGCATACTTAAGACTTTAACTGGTATTCAAAAATTAGGGAACTGGAAAAGTTATGCTTTTTGAGTTAGAACTCAAAAAAAGCAGGCCGTCATAGCATTGGAGCTCTGTCAACTAACTATATCAACTATATAGAGGGAAGAGCTCTTGAGTATGCACATTAGGTCATTAAGAGGATAATTACTCATCTTATGTCTTTAGTTTGTTGTCAGATGAATCAGCTTTCCTATAGGGTAGTCTCCTTGTCAGGTGATTGACAAGCCCAGTTAGATGAACTCCTAAAAGAAAGGACAATGGTATAAAATGTTCTGGGCAGTTTAGAATGTCATCTCCTATCCCAAAGCTGGAGCCAGAACTCAGATTTTTCTTCTAACCAGGAAGAAGTAGTTTCCCCGTAATGGGCCTCAAAAAGTTCTGATAGTGTATTTTAAATCTTAAGGAGGGAATTCTTGATATCATTTCTAGTATTACCAAGGAAACAGATGGTGAGGTCTAAAGCTAATGGGGAAGAGGTCTACCATTAACAGCCTCCAAACTTGCAAATGTGTGTCTATCTCTCTGTTCCCACCTCAGAGATCCAGTGTTATTCAGGGGCACAGTGATCTCTTATTAGAGAAAATGGAGGAACAGGCAGGAAGGATACATGTCGTACAGCATGTTTGTTATCCATGGGTGTATCATCGGCCTCTTTTTCTAGGCACCTCATAAAGCTAGTCAACAAAGACTAAGGAAAGGTGTTATAAAGGCCATTGTGCGTTCTGGGTTCTGTGGATCTAAAATTTAGGTCAAGTCTATCAGCATCCTAGCATGAATGGGAGAGGGACTTATGAGGTTCTACCTCTACTTAGGGAACTATTGACAATTTACGGTTGAAGGAAGAAGGAAAGCAATTTTTTTTCAAGGTATGGCCATTGGTAGGTCGTCCATGCTCCAGTGGATGACCTGTATATGGTCGTCCATATTATCCACTGTATGGTACATTGGATTTTATAGGCTCAATTTTTTTCAAAACCTACTTTAATAAGGGTTCTCAAATGCATCCACTCCCATGTGCATGCACAATTAACATGTTTTTCCCGCCTGTTGATCTGCTTTATGACAACTTAGAAGCCAGCCAAAGAATCAAAAGGGTAGAAAGAAGCCATTTTCCCTTTCTTACAATACCTAGGAGCAAATATAGTGACAGCAGATTTCTCATAGACAAAAACAGTGTTAAATCAGTGAGAATGAAGCACCATTGTTAAAGTAATTAAATGAACAGCCAAACTAGAATTCTATACACGATGAAAATATATTTCAAAGTGATGTCAAAGCAGAGACTTTCAGACATAGCAGAGCTGGGAAAATTCATTACCAGCAGAGTTGAATTATAAGAAATGCTAAAGAAAGTCTTTTCTACACAAGAAAAATCATAGTGAGATCATCTAGATGCCAGGTGGAGGGAGAAGTGAAATGCGGTCACAGCAAGGCCACCCTAAACTGGAACAACCACAGTGACCAGGATTACCACTGCCCTTCAAATGAGTCTGTTGATAAGCCAGCTCTCACCATTGGGTGCACACTCCTTCCCTGTCCCCACAAATCCTTCCTTCATCTACTAACCCCCAATCTTGCTCTTCTCCAATTTGCCTATCAATTGTTTTCTGTGGTAATCAGGATCCTGGCTTCACCAGAGTGGGACTTTCTAGAAAGTCCCCCCAAGCTACACAGCTGGCAATGCCAAATCCCTCACAGCCACTGACATGCTATACAGAAATGATGAACCAGACAGTAGGAAAAAAATCTCAGAAATGGAATACCTGAAATCATATTGACATGCATTTTGCGAGCGCAATGGGACCTTTTGCAGATCTTCGTGTCAGTCACCATCACCAAAACCACCCCAAGTCAGTGGCCTCATAGTTTGCTATCTAACACTCCAGAAAAACAACATCAGCAACAACAACAAGTACAGACAAGAAGTGATCAGAGTGGATGCAGACTCATTAAGGAACTTTGAAAAGAATTTTCAAGAGTGGAAAGGGCTCTACAGAGGGATTAGTATCAAGGAGCTGCCCCATCCAGGGAGCACTTCAGGATTTTCTAGTGGAGATTGGGTGGAGACCAAAGAACCTTTATTGGGATTGAATGTTTCTGGGTTCATCAGGGGTCAGCTAACAAGAAGTCCACATGCTGCGTGCATTCTCCCTCAGCCCAGAGAGTCCAATCAATTCAGGAGAAGAATTGGATCATGATCCAGTGTGGGGCCTACCCTTTCTAACTATGGGGCTTAATACCGCATATTATTATACTGTCTTTGAAAAAAAGTTGATGGCTTGAGTTAAAATTGGATAACAATGTACAGGGTGGTCTACACATGTAGAAAGGGTAACAGGGAAAAGTCATGACGGCCAAAGAAGTGTCATTAAGTAGCACAATGTACTTGCAGTTAAGTTTTTGATGTATTAAGTTCTAAAGGCCAATGCAACAGAATGACATCTGCACAAATATCCCCATACCTACATATAAGACTTAATAATAGGCAAGGTAGTAAAAGGAACTAGCAATTTTTTTTAAAAGAACAAAACATCAATCAAAGAGCTCAGAAAAACAGGACAAGGCAGAACAGAAAGACAAGTACAAAGCAAAGAACAAAAGTATAAAAGTAAATGGTCTAAGCACTGCAGTTAAAATTCAGAGACTATGTGATCAAACACAAACAAAGGAGAACTAACTGTAGGCTGTCTATAAGGAATGCAGTTTAAATATAAAGATACTACTAACTTAAAATTAAAGAACAGGATCGTTTCATTATTACAAGAAAGTTTACCAAGAAAAGTGCAGCAACCTATATGAAGTCTGACAAAACTCCCAGGAGAAATAGGCAACTCCACAGATTTCATTAGAGGCTTTACCCGGCTTTATTTTCCTCTCTAGGGAACGAAGAACATGTACCAAGACCAACTATTGTCTGCTTCATAAAAGAACCTCAATAAATTCAGCAGATTCCAAATCTTGTACAGTATATTAGCTCATCATAATGTGATACTCACTTGGAAATTAATAACAGAGCATTTTAAAACTTTTAATAACACACTAGTAGAAAGACATTCAAGGAGAAATTTAGAGAGCATTTAGAGAAATTTGGAGCTAAGTGGGAATGAAGGTTCAACACATTGAAATCTCTGAGATGTAACTGAAGCAATACCTTGAGAGGTATTCATATTTCATAACACTGATGTTCAGAAAGAAAATAGTTTCCAATCAGTGACTCCCAAATCTACTTTAAAGCCAGGAGGAAAATCAGATCCAAAGAAAACAAAAATGAAAGAGAATAAATACAAAGAAATTTTGAAGAAACTAAAACAGAAAATAATAGAAAATTCAAAACAACAAAGCTTATTATTTTTAAAGACTAATAAGCCTGTAGCTTTTAAAAATTGATCTGAAAGTGAGAGAAGACACACATATTACCAATATCAAAGTGAGAATAGAAATACTGAAAGAAAACTCAGGTACTATTTTAGATCGGTAGGTTTTCTTTTTAATAAGTTTTATTCTTTGAGTTCTCCATACATTTATATACTTTACCTCATCGCCCACTTCTTCCTCCCTCCAACTCCACTTAGTGTCTCCCCACCTCTCTCCCTATTTCCTGTTCTCTTTGCTTTTGGTTTTGTTTTAAAACTGTCTGCATCCAGGTACAGCTGCTCACATGGTCGTAGGTGTGTGGCCATTCACTGGGGTATGAACAACCTACCAAGAGTCATGTCCCCGAAGGAAGGCAACTCTCTCCCCCACGGTAGCCATCAAATGCCAAGAGCTCTTCCAAAGGAATGGAGCCTCAGGGGACGTGCCCCCAACTCCATTATAATTCTTACTGCCTTGACCTTGTACAGTTCTTCTTCAGGTAGTAACTACAGCTGCTACGAGTTGATGCTTACAGCTGCCATGCCAAGCCCGGAGTCAGCATTTCACAGCTTCTCCTCCCTGTTTACCCCTGTGCTGCAGCAAGACTTTCCCTAGGAAGATCTCTCTCTCTCTCTCTCTCTCTCTCTCTCTCTCTCTCTCTCTCTCTCTCTCTCTCTCTCTCTCTCTCTCCCCCTTCAAATGGAGATGGGGAACTCAAGACTCAGGACAGACTAAACTTTAAACTACAGGTCCCACCAAAGTCATTAATGAAGCCATGCGTTTTATTGGGGTTTCTAACTACAATATGGAGGGAAGGAAGAAGGATTGCTTAGAAAAACAGAAATGACTCAAAGACAGCTCTCCAAAGTCTGCCCCAGCATGAGTGACAGCTCACAAAAGCTGGGGACCTGGAGCACACTACACAGTCCAGAAGCAATCAACGGGCTGGACAGTGTCATCTCCATGTGCCTCAGGTGGTCTAAACCTTTTCCAGGCAGCTGCTTGGCTCTAGGAGTCTTTCTCTGCAACTCGCCATGTCTATAAGTGACTTTCCACAGTTTTTATTGCTGACTCTTGGGAGTAAGCCTAGTGAATCCGATCAGTTTCAGGCACTTCCTAAGGCTACTTGGAGTTGTTTGCTTTCTATCTTAAGGAGTGTCCCTGAGAGATGGACTGTTTGAACCTGGGAGGAAATAGCTACCCAACCACAGCCTCTTTCAAATGTTCCCTGAGCCTTGGATAGTATGGGGTTGATTTGACTCATTCAGCAGAGCGCTTGGATTTATTCATGCTTGGCACATTGGCCGACTGCAAAGAGACACTTCTCTGCAAAGTTGAGAACAGCACAAATCCACGTGGGAAAAACAGAAATATTTAGAATGAAATATTATAGGTCAATAATTTCAACAACTGAGATTAACTACAGAAATTTCATGAAAGTCTCAGATTACCAAATCTCTCTCAAATAGTTCTTAGAATTATTAGAGAAACTGGATCCTTAATTTAAATCCTTTTTAAAAAATAGAAAAATAAATTAGAATCGGGGATATAGCCAATTGCTCAGTTGGTAGAGTGCTTGCCTATCATCCATGAGGCCCTGGGTTCAATGCCCAGCACCAAGTAAATTTCACAGGTGCAGTGACACGTACCTGTACTCCTAGCACTTGGGAGGTGAAAAGAAGGAGGATCAGAAGTTCAAAATCATCCTTAGCTACAAAGTAAGTTCAAAGCCAGCCTGGGCCATGTGAAACCCTGTCTCATAAGTCAGACAACAATAAAAATCACACTATAAAGACTTTTCTGGGGAAGTCTACTAAACATGTGAGAAATAACACCAGTTCTATATAGGACAATTCTTCTAAAAGAGCAGTTCTTTCTAGGTGATTCTATGAGAGCAGCTTTCCTCAGATACCAAATCCAAACAAAAACTTTACAATAGAAGAAAGTTTAAAAAGACTATTGTTCTTCAATAAACATGGACACACATATTTAACAAAATATACAAAAAGAATAATAACATTAGCAAGTAGGGTTTACCCCAAAACTATAAAGTTGGTTCAACATTCAATAATCAGTCTATATAAATATTGTCAGGGAGTTAGCTCAGTGGTGAAGTGCTTATCTAACAAGTGTTGGGCCCTTGGATCAGTCCTCAACTCTGAAAAGGAATGAATGAATGAATGAATGAATGAATGAATGAATGAAGCTGAGTATGATGGGGCACACTTTTCATCCTAGCACTTGAGAGGCAGAGATGGAAGGATCTCTGTGAGTGTTAGGCCAACTTAGAGCTTGGTCTACACAGAGTTTAAGGCCCCCAGGGGCCACATTGAGATGCCCTATCAAAAACAGATAGTAATAACAATAGTAATAGTATCAATGAGCTGAAAGAGAATATTATATGTTCCTCTTAATAGAGGCACAATAAGCTATTGATAGAGTTTAACAGCCATTCTGGCTTTAAGGAATGGAAGCTTCGATGGAGGGGCTTAGGTGAAGGGGGCCCTCTGTTCAATTCCCAGCACTACATAAACGGGTGTGTTGGATGCAGCTGTGTCTGTGATCCAAGCACTGCACAGGTGGAAGTCAGGAGTCAGGAGTTCAAGATCAACCTCCTCTCTAGAAAGTTCCTGTCTAATGTGGGCTACATGAGACCTAAGCTCAAACAACAAAGTTAGATATGTATCATAGTTCTGCATGTAGACACTTGCCCTGATACCTGCAACTTGAGTTTGACTCCTAAGAGTCACGTGGTGGAAGATGAGAACAGGTTAAATTGTACTCCGACCTCCACATTTGTGCCATGGCCGGCATGTACATACATACCTGCACAACACACACACACACACACACACACACACACACACACACACACACACACACACACACACACTTAATTAAATAGTTAGATAGTTAGTTAATATAATAACAAAAATGTTCCAGCACAGAACTAAAGGAGGAAATTCCTCAGCCTTAGAGAAAGATCGCTGTGGAAACTTTTGAACCCACCTCCTAGTGTAGAATGACAGCCCCCGCCACCAAAACACTTCCGTTCAGCACATCTGTCCAACACTGCAGTGTGTCATGTACAATAAGCAAATATCCACAAGTATTTAAAATATATAAGTAGCATCCTGAAAGGGAAAATATTCTATAAGGAAAAGTCAAGAGAATTTACAAGAAGCAATTAGAACTAATAAATAATTGAGCAAGGTTTCAGGATGCAAACCAGGTCAGTGTTAAAACCAGGCACATCCCTCATACAAGCAGCCCATGGTCAGAAACTGGCGTCTCACAGAACACATGAAACTCAAGACGGATGACCAAACTGCAAATGCTTCACTCCTTCTTTAAAAGGGGAACAAGAATACCCTTGGCAGGAAATAGGGAGGCAAATAGAACAGAGGCAGAGGGAACACCCATTCAGAGCCTGCCCCACATGTGGCCCATACATATACAGCCACCCAATTAGACAAGATGGATGAAGCAAAGAAGTGCAAGTCGACAGGAACCGGATGTAGATCTCTCTTGAGAGACACAGCCAGAATACAGCAAATACAGAGGCGAATGCCAGCAGCAAACCACTGAACTGAGAACGGGACCCCCGTTGAAGGAATCAGAGAAAGAACTGGAAGAGCTTGAAGGGGCTCGAGACCCCTTATGAACAACAATGCCAAGCAACCAGAGCTTCCAGGGACTAAGCCACTACCCAAAGACTATACATGGACTGACCCTGGACTCTGACCTCGTAGGTAGGTATCCTAGTAAGATCACCAGTAGAAGGGAAAGCCCTTGGTCCTGCCAAGACTGAACCCCCAGTGAACGTGATTGTTGGGGGGAGGGTGGTAATGGGGGGAGGAAAAGGGGGGGGACCCATATAGGAGGGGAGGGGGAGGAGTTACCGGGATGTTGTCCCGGAAACCAGGAAGGGGAATAATAATCGAAATGTAAATAAGAAATATTCAAGTTAATAAAGATAAAAAAAAAAGAAAAGAAACTGGCATCTTAAAAGCACCTTTTACAACAGCAGAAAAGAAAAGGAAAAATACACCAGGATGCTTTTGGAAAGAGATTCGTGAGATGTGTACACAAGATCTCCACAATGATGCTGTTTCTCCCATTTTTGCTGGAGTTCATTAGTGTGTCCATAATCTTTCCCATTCTTCCCCAGTGTGGCTGCTGTCTCATGGGAAGCAAAGAGCTGCCGACAGACTTCAGGTTCCCACTTGGGCCTGACCCATACCCTGGGTGGACAGACCTAAGCACACCGAAAATAGTTTTAATTAGCATTAGGTAGTGACACACTGGGTCATGACAGGGAGCAGCGCATATGTTATATATATATATACCAATTATCGAGTAAATTAGGATATTATTTCTATTGGCTACGATTTTAATGTGACCTCCGAAGTTCACAGTCAGAACTCTACAATGGTACTGAGAGCTAATGGGAACTCTATTATGGATTAGGTCAAGAGCATACAGTGACTTCTGCTCAGAACTGGGTTCATAGCAAGCATTGCAAAGCAAGGCTGCTTACCCTTCTGTTTTGTGCCTTAAGTCGGAGCGGTTCAAGACTCTCCTCTGCAGCCAAGCAGATGCTGAGCTTCTTGTCCACCAGAACTGGGTCAGGATAAAACTCTTTCCTTCATAATTTGCGAGTGCGGGCATTCTGTTGAACTGGGGCATGATTTTAAGAGATGCAAAGAAACATTTGGTTTTTAGTACAGGGCTAGAGAAGATCTAGGTGGCTATTCAACCATTTTCAAATCTGTTCTGATTTTATGAACACTCTAACAGGGAATGGTCTACACACGTTTGGAATTACACACTCACGGGGTTTTCTTTCCTTGTAACTGTCTCACAATACCAATGCTTTGTCTAGGCTTGACTGGATGCAGTGGTGCTTCCTTAAGTATCTCTACACAATGGATTCCGTACAAGGTCTCTCTCAGATATACTCTCATCCACCACACTTGTTTTAGCAGGCATAAAACAGAAAATATCTTAAAATACATCCATGGTAAATAATACCCAGAAATTTTTCCCTTTAAAAAATTAATTATTGTAAAACTTTCTGGGCAGATTGAAAGGCCATGTGTGGCACCCTTCACCTGTTCCTGATATAGATTCTTTTTGACTGATGATAATGACATTGTATCCCTCGTTTCTGCTACAATATATTCAATTACATACTTAACGTTTTCTGCTAACCTTTTCAAACATGGGAAAGCAAATTCCACCTACCTGATAGCTATGTTTCTCTGCTACACATGTTGTTCACATTATCTTTAAATTTAAGTGGACATTTGCGTTCTTTAGTTACAGAGCTGGGTAACCAGTTATTTACCTGATTTGTAGATGCATTTAAATTCCTATGCCTCTGGGGATAGATTTGCACATATTGTTGTCATTATACTTGCGCTTAACAATTTATCTCTCCCAACAGTCTCATGGAGTAGGCTGGTATAACATTACCCCCTTTATAGGAACCTGGAGACATTACCACTACATTGCTGGGTGTTTTCTGCCAACCAATCAGAAGCAGTGTCTTAGTCTAAGCAATTTTAATCTATTGCATACAACAGATCTGCCCCATCTCCCAAGAGAGTCACAGTTAAGGCATATGTTCCAGCAAATATATCACTATGAAAGCATGTACAATACACATTATTAATAAGTAGCATTACCAAGTAACTGTAATACAACCAAACACATAGGTCCTTCTCCAAGTATATCTCCTCTCGTAATTAAGATGTGTGACCATACAGGTAAGAGAAATTCAGCAAACATGGACTACTCAGTGCATGAGTTTTAGAAAAGCTCTGTTGCTTTGACTAAGAAAAATGTTTGAAAGGAGCATCATAGTTTAACCTGTCAAAATCTCTGCGGTTAACTAAGAGCCATTTGAAGAGTGGATATTAAGCAAAATGACTATACGGATCAGTTGTCCTAAAATGAACAAAGAGTGACTTGGTTAGGCGTCTCTGTAGACTGACTCCTACCCCGTTGAGTTTTGTCTGACTAAATTGGTAATGTTACTTCATTTATGTTTTCAGCCAAAAATAAAAGGAACACCTTCTAAAACTACAGGTGATTTCCAATCCACTTCAGGATATAAAACTTTAAAAGCCAATCAAGCCAGTGGAAAACTGAAAAGATGTCAGAGTCAATTCTCTCTGTCTTATTGATACGGTCTCCGTGCACTTTTTTTTCTTAAAGAAAAGAACTCCCGTGGTCTCTTTATAGATACAGTTCTCCGTAAGCCAGGTCCTGATGTTTCCATGAGGAGTAGGCAGAAGCCTAACATAAGAACCCTGAGGGCCTTTGGTCTTATGTCATCCCTGGGCAATTATGCCATACAGTTATACCAGAAGCCAACACAAGTTCTCCATTACCCCAATTTACCAGAATAAACATTATTTTTCTGCAAAAGTATCTTGAGATCGTACATAGTCATGTCAACAGGCACAGATACAGCCAAGGTTACAGGTTAAGATGTAATCTAGTGCACCTTTGCAAAAAGGACCTTGTAGAGAGAAGACCAGATAGGCTTCTATTTAATATGAAATGTGTAGTCATGTGCCATCACTCTTGACCTATCAAATATATCTATTTGTTATATCAAATACGAATTTCTTGGTTGGACTCTCCTTTATTTTTTCCTTTTTCAGTATTACCTATTGATTATAATATGACCCTGACTTTCTAGAAACACAGTGTATATCAAGACATATGTACAGCACACTGGGAGGTACCTGTTGGATACCATCCTGGCACTTTGGAACCCAATCATAGAACACAATTTGTGCTGGTTTTCACCTACTGTTCTGACTGCATCATGTACCTACCTGGGACATTGGACATGATCTAGCTTGAGTAACAGGTTAGAACAGCATGTCTATATCACTACCAGAGTTGTTCAACAGTCTAGCTCATAGCCAAAGAATCCCCAAAGATTGTATAAATAGATGAGTTATTCACCCCTATCATGTTCACCAGACCTAGTTTGTGACTCTTATGAAACTTCTCAAATAGTGCAGGCTACATGTCAGGTTAGGAACACCTTATTCTGCCTCAGGATTCCTCCTGCAGTTGTCTCTAATAAAGGAAGAACTAACCAAAGAGAAATCTGTGTTGCTACAGTTTTTTCAATTAAAGAATTTTTAAGCCAGGTGTTGTGGCTCGTGCCTGTATGTTGGAAGGCTGAGCCTTCCAATCATAAGTTCAGAGTCATCCTAGGCTACAGAGCAAATTCCAGGATAGCCTGGGTTATATTGTGAGGCTTTGTCACACTTAGTTTCAGTTGTCAACTTGACACAAAGGAACCCCATCTGTGGAACTGCTTCTATTTGAGTGGCAGCACAAATCTACAGATATTAATATAAAGATTTCGAAGGCATTTGACTGAATAGTCATCTAGCAAAACAATAATAAGCTCTCCCTAGGGTGTGCAACCTCCCAGCCCATAGGCTTTGAACACGTTTACAGTTCGTCCCATGGAAAAGGCAGCAAATCCATCAGATAGCACTGGGTTACCTCTATGACCATCACTCTGACTAGTGGCTTCATCACACCCGACAGGACCCTACTGCAAGAATTCTTGCTTCTTGGCTTGTCTACTTGTAGAGGCTTCAAGTAGACTGACACCAAGGTGAAAGGCTCCTTTGGCTGGCTCCATAATTTTCCTTTGTTTTTTATACTACTTTATAAGGTCTTCTTGATCCAAGTCCTGAATAAAGTGGAAATGTCTTCAATAGAATGTTGACTGGCTTGTGCACATAACCACAGGGCCTATGAGTTCATGGGTGCAACAGCCTAAACCTTCATGCCCAGAAGACAGAATTTCCTTTTCTTCTTTCTTCTCCCTGAGCCTTTGGGTGTGGAACAGTTTGATGTAAATCTACCCCTTGGGGCTGAACTCTCAAGAGTCACTTATTCTTGGCACTTCGGTTAGTTAACTACTCATATTTATTGACTCTGTCATTTCATCTTTTCCAGAAAGCGAAAGGAAAGTTAAAATGATGATACACGGTGCTTTTGGAGTGGCTTCCTTTACTTGGCAATATGCACTGAATGCTCTTCTATGTCTTCTCATGGCTTAACGGGTCATGTTTCTTTTATTGCTAAGTAATTCCCCATCGGCTGCATCTACTGTACTTTATTCCATGAGCAAAGCTTACCTGCAGTTATTGATGGGTCTGACTAAAACTGCAGGCTTTGCCATACCACAGTTTCCTGTCCACTTGGAGAGGTACCAGCTTGTGTAATTTCTGGGTCATACGGTCCGGGTATATTTAGTTTACAAGAAACTGTTGAAATTGTTTCCACTGTGGTGATGTCCTTTTTGTACTCACTCACACCAGCAGAGAATTAGAATCCCTGTATCTCCACATCCTATTGTTTGATGTTGCCAGTGCTTTAGATTTTAGATTTAGATTTTTTTAGAGCCACTCTAGCAAATGAGTAGTAACAGCTCACTCTTGTTTGAATGTAATTCCCTGATGGCCAGAGAAACCCCCCCACCCTGCCACCCAGTGGTCATTGCTAATGCAGAGACTCATAACTGATGAAGGTGCTAAGATTAAATCACTATGGATGCTCAACCCTAAATGTGACATCTATGACAATATTTCCTCAAGCCTCAGAGAACATCACAAAAGCAGGTGGGGGGATATAAATCCAGATGATGGGGAGGAGTCCTGTGAACTGCTGTCTTCTGAACATGGTATGGCCCTGACCCTCATGAATACACAGCAGCTGTTTACCTGCACAAGAGCATGTAAGATCAGTCTAGTCAAAATTCTAGTATGGCAGGGGTTGGGGATTTAGCTCTCAGTGGTAGAGCGCACTAGGAAGCGCAAGGCCCTGGGTTCGGGTCCCCAGCTCCGAAAAAAAAAAAAAAAAAGAAAAGAAAAGAAAAAAAAAATTTAGTATGGCTGGGGAGGAACTCATGAGCCCCCCCCCCCCTCCCCTTGGGGAGATATTAGCAGTTGACAATTCCTGTGTGACGAGGATCCTGTTTCTTTGGCAAGAGGTCACTGGTAAGTTGCCTGTGCTTCAGTGGATGTCCCCATACTGATGCTTCTGTGGACAGCACTAATTGGTTAAAAAAATATGGATGAAGATCTGAAGTTGAGAGGAAGACGTGTTAGGAGAGGTCTTAGAGGAGTTTGAGCAGCAGGTAGAGGGGCTATGATTAAAATGCATTATATACATGCTTTTTTTTTAAAAGAAAAGTCTTTAAAGTCATCTGAAAAAAGACTGTGGCTCAGTAGTTAGGAGCACTGACTGCCCTTCCAGAGGTCCTGACTTCAATTCCCCGCAACCACATGGTGGCTCACAACCATCTGTAATGGGATCAGATGCCCTCTTCTGGCACGCAGGTGTACGTGCAGAAAGAGCGCTTTTATACATAAAATAAATAAATCGTTTAAAAAATTAGACTATGAAAGTTAACAACATAGAGACAACATTCTTTTCATATATAGATACCTTGTTAAAATACTATGAACAAAACTGAAGACCTGGATGTATATTGCCTTGGGTAGGACCTCATTATTTTCCACAGAGATTTTCTGGGACTCTCAAACAAGACCATTAACCTGTTTTTTGTTTGTTTGTGAGAGGCGGGTTGTCATTGTAGTGCTATGTGTGATATGCAAAGGGGGCAGGTGTCTGTGGAAGCCAGAATATGACCTAGATTGGGAGATGCAGGCAGGTATAAGCCATCTGGCATAGGTGTTGGGAACCAAACTCAAGCTCCCATAAGAGCAGCTAAGCCGTCTTTCCAATTGGAAGACATTAACTTTGTTTAGAGTAAGGACACCTTACCTTCCTGCATCCCTGTGAACTTGAGTTTTACCTCATCATCTCGGATGCCTGTTATGAACCGTGCCATGGTTTATCTGCATTTCTTAGCAACATTATAAAAGTAGTGAGTTTTTAAAAATCACCAAACTCCCATTTGTGTCTCTTTTAAAGGAATATTAAAATCTGAGAAGAAAGCCACGCCCAAGCTCTCAGGGATGTCATGCCTTCCTGTCCTAATCCCTCTGCTTCAAATCTGAATTTAAAAATGTCCTTAAGTAGTTCCAACGGGATTTCATATTGGCTTACCCTGAAAAGCATGTGTGTACTGAAGCCAGTGATCTGGTTTTACCTGAGTCAAAGCCCCTACAAGATAAAGGAAAGTCTGCAGGCTGAGAGTGATAGCTCAGAGCTCCCTCCCTCCCTGTTGCCATGGAAAACACTCAGAGACAAAGATGGAAGAAAAGCTGTGTTTCTGTTTTGATTCTTGAATTTCACTCTCCCTCGTTGGGATCTGGTTTGAGTTGTATAGGTAGAGACCTGACCTTGGCTTGTTTCTCCACAGTAGACCTAACCACTGACTTTGCCACAGACATCCCATGTTACTGCATTAGCATTTATAGTTAGCCCATAGTTGGCTTGGGTTGATTGCATTTTTGATCCTGTGTGTCTCTGCTATTGGCCTTTTTACTCATTGCTGCATTTAGAAATGACAGAGTGACTTTAGTGGCACAGACATTGTAAAGGAGAGGACTGAAATCAATTCAGGTTACAATTAGGGGACTAGGAAAATGTCTGACGTTACAGGAATTGGCTTCCGTAGCAGGCATGCTCTATACACAGGAACATTCCACCTGCTTGGGATGCAGCCAGGAATACACTTTGCAGGCTGATAGAAACATCTGGCCGAGTGAAGGCTTGTGAGTAGAAATGATAGGTGTGTCTAAAAATCTCTGTGACTTAAGAACTAAAGTAATGTTACATTTATAAAAGTTTTGGATCCTGCCAAAGGCAGTTTTGACCATATTCTTCTCAGATGTAGCGCAGCATTTTTTGAAAGACAGCCACCGAAAATGCTACAGGCAATACATATAGGGCAGTCCACATCCGAGAGAGAGCAAAAGGGTAGACCAGAACAAACTGTCAGGGATCGCGGGCTCCGACCCTTAAAGAGCCTTTCCCTGACCGGGGGACAAACTGGATCTGCTACTCTTGCTGGAAGCCTCCCTTGTTGGTGACAGATGGTGTGATAGCAGACCAGAAGACCCCACAGGCCCATCCAGATGTGCGCTTGGAGCATACGATCCCTCAAACACGTTCTTGTCTTCACACAGCAGGTGCGGGATGATCTCCTGGAAATCACAACCATACTCCTGAACTCAGAGATGCGTCTGTGAAGAGCTGGGAGCCTCAGCCCCTTCCATAGGCAGGTTAGGGATTTATGGCCCACAAACAAGGCTGGTTAGTGTCTAGCAAAGGTAGGTGAGCAGAGGGGAGACATCTGCACCTGAGGTGAGCCTCACTGCTGTCTACTCTGTCCACTGTCCCCACTGGAATAGGACAGCAGTCCACTTCAGAAAAGCTGAAAACCTTACTAGATTTTTGTCATTGGCTTGAGTGTGAGAAAATTCCCAAATGCTTTTCAAAGTCATGGGCCAGGAGGATTTAATAGATCTGCACAGCCCCGAGAATAACGCACAAGTTCTGCTCTCACTGGGCGTTCACTAAATGCATCCAGAGAAGGAAGTGCACATGTTTGCATTAGTCCAAAAGCAGATGTTTTATTCGTTTAACTCATTCAGTGGGATCCTTTTGGGATGTTGGGTATGGTAACAATTAACAGACGATAGAAGAAGTTCATTTTTTAAAGAGTAATTGGCATTGTGAAATAAATTGTAGTGTGTGTGTGTGTGTGTGTGTGTGTGTGTGTGTGTGTGTGTACTTCAACATACATGTGAAGATGAGAGGACTGCTTGGGTGTAACAATTCTCTCTCCCACCTTATGGATCTTGGGAATAGAACTCATGTTCATCAGGTTTAGCAACAAGTCCCTTTACCACTGAGCTAACTCACCAGCCCCTGCACCTTTCTGTTGAATTTACTTTTAAGCCAGGCATACACGTACGTGCCTGTAACCTCGACACATGGAAATCAGAAGCAGGAGGGATGTTAGGCAAGGGAGGGCTACAGAGTGAGACTGTGGAGAATCTATTTTAAGTTGATGTGTAATTGTTCATATGTGTCTACAGTGTACACCTCAATACATACCAGCAAAGTTCAGTGGCTAGGGTTTTGAGTTGGCCTACCACAAAATTTCCATCATCTGTGAACTGTCCGGGCATTTGAAAGGGCTGGTCCGGCTGATCCAAAGCTGCAGAATCTCCATGACACAGGGCACCTGCAGGCTAACTGGGAGGAGTCCGGCAAGCATCCACTATTGATGGCATCACAGAAACCAGAGACCTCAAACCAGACCACTGACTTCTTGTCGTGAGCATTTTTGCAAATGAAGATGTGCGGACAGAGGGGTGTACTGTGGGACACACTGTGCACTGGATATTCCAGTGGCTCTGACCTAATCACCCATCTGGTCTCCCTTGTCCCCAACACTAGGACATGCTCTCCAGCAGTGCTCCAGTGCTGCCATCAGTAAAAGCCAGGGTCAGCTCTCCTGCTCCCATGCCCTCGGGCTGGCTCACCTGCACCCCTGCCTCCAGAGCCAGCTCTACTGTGCTGCCAGTCTAGGCTCTGGCCCACTCCCCAGTGCTGCAGGGGCTCGGCCATTCTCCTGCTCTCACACAGTCTTCTGGTTCACACTGCCACTAGGGCCAGCACCACTGCGCTGCCAGGTGAGGAGGTTCAGGGTCCGCTCCCCCAGAGTGCTGCAACAGGCTCTCTCTCTCCCAGACCCAAGAAGCACCACCTCCTCAGGGCAGAGGAATGGTGGGTCGGCACTCCCCAGCTCTTGTCCTGAGGATGGCTCGCTGCTCTGTAGTCCCTCATGCTCCTGTCAAGGCAAGGTGCAGAGCCAGCTCTCTGAGCTCTGCAGCCAGTGAGGGGCGGGGACAGTTCTGCACAGCCCCTGGACATCCACGTGGGCCCAGGCAACTATCCAGACCAGGGATGTCTCCATGGTTTCTAGTAGTAATATAACCACAGACATAGATACTGACCCCCTGCTTCTGCTTAGCCATGGATCCAGACATGGCAGACTTCACCATGGTCTCAGGTGGAAAGGCTGGCTACTCACAAGCTGCTCTTCTCCTTTGTGTCTCCAGTTCCAGCTCCCTCCACAAGCTTTAAAGCATTCTGTTTCTCTTTCTCTCCCATCTGTCCACCACACACTTGCACATTATAGTGGCTCTGGCTGCAAACAGGTCCCATGGCTTGCTGGTGGGCCTCTGAGTGACCTTCTCTATCTGCCAAGTGGGTCTGTAGAGCCTTGTCTGTGGCATGACCGTGGACAGGTCTACAAACATCTTACCCCTCCCACACCTCGTGATATGGCTGCAGGTGGGCCTCTGCGTGTCTATGACCCACCGGAGCCATGCAACAGCAGGCAGGTCTCTGAGTATCTTTCCCGCCAACGCTTCCTGGCAGGATGGTAGGTGGAACCCTGTGTCTATGGCCCTGCCCTGCCAGGCTCAGAGGACAGATCTGTGGGAATCTTTTCCTATCTGCACTGTGCGGCATGGCAATCAGCAGGTCTCTGGATGTCTCCTAACTTTACTTTAACCTCCACTGCCATCAGCACAGCCCTGGGATACTGTGATGACCTTGTCATTGACCTCAGTAGCCAGAGGTCCCAGCCCAAGGCAAGCCAGGTCTTGCATGATCCTGCCCAGTAGTTTTGTAATTTTTGATCACCTTTAATTCATCATTAGTTGGGTTTTGCCACCGACTCCTGCACCATTTATTGAAGACACCGTTCTTTCTCCAATATATGTTCTTAGTGCCTTTGTCAAAAAGCATTTGTCTACAAGTAGGGTGATTTATTTCTATATATCTCTTATTAGCTTTGTTGCCGTTTGTTGTTTGAATACTTTGTTCATTTGTTTGAGATGCAGTCTGACTATGTACTCTTGGCTGGCCTGTGGCTCATTATATAGAGAGCAGACTAGTCTCAAATTAGCCTGCCTCTGCCCCCTGAATGCTGAGATTAAGGGCGTGTGCCACCATCATACTAATTGGTTTTTATGTCAGTTTTTATACCAGTACCAAGGTTTTTTTTTCAAATTTTACATATTATAATTATGTTGTAATTGTGCAGTATAATTATGTATATAATATGTGTGGTGGGGTACTCATAGGCATTGCATATATAATGATCGAGGACAGTTTTGTGGAGTTAGTTCTCTCCTTTTACCTTTATGTGGGATGTAGGAACCAAACCGAGGTCATCGGGCTTGTACTGCAAGGCCTGCAACCTGGTAAGTCATCTTGCAGACTGTGACTTTTTTTAATTACTATGACTCTGACTCCCTATCTTTTCTTTTCACTAGGATTATTTTAACTACTCGGGACCTTTTGAAGCTCCACACAAATTGGATCCGTGAAAAGCATTATGTCAAGAACAGCCTTAGAGCTCTGGTAGAGATTGAAAGAGATTTATAGGATCTTTCAGAGTATTGCTGCTCTTTCAAATCAAGAATTTAGCTGGGTGTGGCAGTGCACGCTGTTAGTGCCAGCACTTGGAAGGCAGAGGCAGGAAAATGTTTGTGAGATCAAGGCCAGCCTGGTCTACCTAGTTTGTTCCAGGATAGGCAAGACTATAGAGAGAGCCCATTTCAATTAAAAAAATAAAATAAAATAAAATAAAATAAAATAAAATAAAATAAAACTGAGACGTTGTGATCTTGTTCCACGTCGTCTGAGAAGGCTTCACTGGTGGTGGTTCAGATGAATTTTAAGTTTACTTTCGAAGACTTATAAAGAGAAAATCATGAACTCCAAGTAATAAAACATTGGAAATTAGATGGAGAAGCTATTTACATTTATGCAAAGTGTTGATTTAGAGAAGAACTGTAGCGTGAAATAATAAAAAAGGCACCATGCCAAACTAGCGCCCGCTACTCTCTGGTCTCCGTGGTCTCGCTACCTCCAAGCATCCGTGGCAGGTCGCTGCCACGCCAGCCCCATGCTTCCAAATTCCTGTCACTGGCTGGGATGCCCCGCCATTGTACCTTTCTCTGGAACTCAGCTGAGCTGCTGATGAAGAAAAACACCACACAATCTTAGTTTAGAACAAACAGGTAACTCAATCGCTGGGCGCAGCAACTAGCATCCTAATTTTGTAAGCTATTCTAAATATAACTCCTGCAGTGGTGAATCCTGGAGGATCCGCCATCTAAACCCGGGGCCTCTTGCTAGCTACATTTTGTCCTCCAAATTCTCCCCATCCAAAAGCAAGTCACCTTTTCCTTCCTCTACTCCCGTCTCTAACCCGGAAGTCCCGCCTACTCCTTGCCCAGTGATTGGTTCATTGGGGAAGGGTCACAGGAAGTCACCTGAGTATGTGAGACACTCCTTGTCCAAGGCAGCCCCTCTTGGGGAAGTGGAATTAGCATCAAAATACGAACAGCACCAGGGCTCTCCACAACAAAGAGTCAAAGCAGAAGATTATGAAAGCTTCTTATGGGATATACTTAAAAGAAAAAAAAAGGAGGTGTTTTGCAAGCTGTATTGCTTTCTCTGTGTAGGATTGGGCATTAGACTGCTTTAGGTCTTAATCTTTGTCAACTACGGATCATTTCCTTCTGGCTTTAGAAATTGTTGCAGATGCTGAGCTCAGATCCAGACACAACACAATGTGCCTTACGGCTTAGTGTATCTGGAGAAACGCTGACCTGTGGGGACTTGGGAACACATGTGTCTGGAAAAGGAAAAACAAGAATGTTCTCATTTCAGTCAGCTGTTCTATTCACTGAAGCATCCCAGTGGTGGGCAATTGTGGGGTTACTTATTATAGGCAGAGATTCTGTAATTACAGTTCCCTAAAGGAGCAGATAATGTATATTGTACTTGGGATGTTACATGAAATTATCCTTGCTTATTCCAATGAAAGCCTGAACACTGACAAATTCAGCCATCATTTTACCACTGATGAAAATTTTGAAAATGCAAGTTAGTAACCACAGCATCACATTATCGCAAACTAGATTGTTTCCTAGATGTTTTAATATTTATATTGGGCTGCTAACTGAATGTATGGTGGAGTAATGGGCTTTTTTGCAAAGTATATTACAGATACAGGTGTTTTCCGGTAGGAAAGAAGATAATTCAGATGGCTAAATGGGATGATAGAAAATATGTGCTCATGATTTAAGCACTGTGTACTCCCCCTCGGGATAAAGGCAGGCTTCAATTTTCTACCTAGATGAAGAAAAATCGTTGTATAAATATTTAAAAGCACCTCATCTAAATATTTCTCTTGATTTTCTGAGAGTAATGTTTACCTTGGCTTTTAGTTTGGTTACAAATAGATCCTGATAATGTGCTCTTTTTTTTTTTAGATATGTGTTTGTGTGTTTGTGTGTGTGTGTGTGCGTGCGCGCGTGCGCGCACTCGCGTGTTGACTGATTGCAGTCTATGTATCACATGTATGCCTGGTGCCCAAGGATGTTAAGAAGTGGTCATCAGACCTCCTGGAATAGAGGTCCAGATGATCATGAGCTACCACATGGGTGGTAGGAACTGAACCCAGGTCCTCTGCAAAAGCAACAAATGCTCTTAACCCCTGAGCCATCTTTCTAGCCCCATTGTAATTTTAAACCAATTATAAGACCATTTTAAACCCAATAATAATTTTCGTTTTAATTCAGAGAGCATTTAGCAATAACAGTTTTAGTGTTTATCTAAATGAAATTGGTTCTGGTCAATCACTTTTCAAGAAAAGAGAAAAGAGAGGAGGTAAGGAGTCAGGGAGAAAGAACCACTTTTCTTCCTGAATATCTTTGTTTATTTTTTACCTTTTATACCTTTTTACCACTTACACTTTTTATTTTTTTATTTGATTATTGTATGTATATCAGTTTTTCCTCATGTATGTCTGCGTACCATAGGCATGTGTGGCACCCTCAGAGGCCAGAAAAGGGTGTCAGATCTCCTGGAACTGTAGTTATAGACAATTGTGAGCTGCCACATGGAAGCTGGGTATCAAACTCTGGCCCTCTAGAAGAGTAGCCAGTGCTACTGATAAGTAGTTAACCATCCATAACCACTGAGCCATATCTTCAGCTCCTGTCCCCACACAGCAGTAAATTGAGACCTGGCAGGTTATTAACATACTTACTAACTCATCTATTCTAAGCAAAAGATTTTAAAGGAGTATTTTTCATTTAAATGGCAGCAATGATGCTAGCACTCTGTGCTGGTGTAGAATCAAATGGAATAACATGCTCGGCACAGCTGCATGGAGAAGAGATGGCAAGTCATTAGGAGACGCTTCTCAATGTCCGTTTGCCTTCCTTCCACCCTGGTACTCTTAACTCCATTTGTCTAAATTGTATGGCTTATTCAATATTCAGTCCAAATTAAACCTTGTTTAAGGATAATTCCTCCGTTACTTTTATCAAAACATCTTAACTTAAATATTTTAGAATGGAATGTATATATCCTCAATAAGCAAATACCACATCAATTCATAACACACAGCAGGATGTTATCCCTGACATTGTCTTCTGACCCCTTCCCCATGCTGCCACTACCTCACCACAGACTAGAGCACCCACACACCAGGTCCAGCATAGAAACAGCGACAGAAAATAGGACAGAGGATGACACAAAGACAGTCTACCTGCTCTTTTTTTTTTTTTTTAAGATTTATTTATTTATTTTATGTATGTGAGTACACTGTGGCTGTCTTCAGACACACCAGAAGAACGCATCAGATCCCATTACAGATGGCTGTGAGCCACCATGTGGTTCCTGGGAATTGAACTCAGGACCTCTGGAAGAGCGGTCAGTGTTTTTAACCACCGAGCCGTCTCTCCAGCCCAGTCTACCTCCTCTTAAAGGAAAAGTTGGAAGACATTATAGTTTCGCTCTGTATCTCCTGGCCAAAGTTTAGTCATATGGCCACACCAGCTGCTTGGAATGTCACTGTGTGAACTGTCACATGCTCTGCTGAAGGATTAACTGTGACAGAAGGAGAGGGCTTGAAATTTCGACAGGACTCGTGCTTTGAAAGCATCTAAGGATGCTGTCTGTATTTTTTATTTTATATGCATTGGTCTTTTGCCTGCATGTATATCTGTGTAAAGTATCAGATCTTGGAGTTACACACAGTTGTGAGCTGCCATGTGGCTGCTGGGAATCAAACCTAGGTCCTCTGGAAGGCGAGTCAGCATTCTTAACTGCGGAGCCATCTCTTTAGCCCCCTAAGGATGCTTTCTTTCCAGATGCTTATACCTCTTTCCTCCCTACTGTCTTCTCATACTTTTGCTAGTTCCTGCTTTCCTACAGGACATAGCAATACTTAGGAGAATCCAGGTCTTCCTACATGTATTCATTGTCTGGCCTAGTTAGAATCTCTATTGCTATGATAAAACACCAGAAACAAAAGCAACTTGGAGAGGAAAGGGGTTTATTTGGTTTACAGGTGCCATTCCATCAGTAAGGGAAGTCAGGGAAGATGTTCAAAGCCAAGAAGAACCTGAAAACAGGCAGAAGCCATAGAGAAATGCTGCTTACTGGCTTGATCCTCTTGGCCTGATTTCTTATACAAGACAGGACTACCCAGAGACATTGTAACCCATAATGCACTGAGCTCTCCAACATGATTTATTAATAAAGAAAATATCCCACAGTTGAGGTACATCTAGGTTGTTTCTAGTTTCTGGCTCTTAGAAATAAAGCTATTATAAACATAGTCGACTGAACTGGTTTAATTTGGAGTAAAGAAATTACAGTACATTTGCACAATGGAGTATTACTTAGCTGTTAAAAAAATCATGAAATTTGCAGTCAGATGAATGGGACTAGAAAAAAAAATCACCCTAAATGAGGTAACCCAGACAAAGATGTTATGTATTTACTTATAAGTGGATATTACCTATAAAATAAAAGACAATTGTGCTACAAACCACAGACCCACAGAGGCTAAGTAACAAGGAGGACTAAAGGGGGACACATGAATCTCCCTGGGAACAGAAAATAGAATAGATTCGTTGGCGAACCAGCGGCAGGTAAGGACAGAAACAGAAGGGATCAGGTTGAAGAAAAGTAGAGTGCAACTTTCAAAGCCTACTTTTAATGGTGGTTCTTAAGTGCTTTAACCTCCCTTCTAGCCCACCACCCATCAAAGGTAGTGGAAAAGAAAGGATACGGAGGAAGTGGGCTTGTTTAGAAAGGGTGTTTTGGAGCAAATCCCACCTGCACTGTCAGCGGTTCAGTCACAAGTCAGCAGGGGCAGCTCGATCCACTAGCAAACACTTCATGGATATGCCAGCACTCCAGTCCGGTAAGGTCGGGATAGCAGCAGTGGTGGCACGACCTAGCAGAGACCGAGTCCTATTTATACTCCCTCCAAACAGCACGTGTCCTCTATGTGTCCTGCAGTACAGGAATCTGACTTAACAAAACTCCACAGGAGTCTGTGTCAGCTGATCTCACTCTGCCAATCAGCAAGAGCCCTTGGAATCGACAAGAAGCTGCAGCATACCACCAGAAGTCTTTTGGTGTCTTTGTCCCTATGGAGCTCGACTACAAAGTATAAGGTGAACCAATACATGCACGTTGTTAGCAAAAAAGTCCTCATCATATGTACTTTTATGAGCTTGCTTTAGCAGAACATTTTTTTTACTGAATATTTTTATTTATTTACATTTCAAATGTTATCCCCTTTCCAAGTTTCCCCTCTGGAAACCCCCTATCCCATTCTTCCTCCCCCTGCTTCAACGAGGGTGACCCCCCACCCACCCACCCACTCCCTCTCGCCTTCCCACCCTGATATTCCCTTACTCCATGTGTACTCTTTGGTTGGTGGTTTAGTCCCTGGAAGCTCTGGGAGCTCTGCTTGGTTGATATTGTTGTCCGTCCTATGGGTTGCAAACCCCTTCATCTCTCCTTCAGTGCTTTCTCTAACTCCTCCACTGGTGACCGCAGGGTTGGCTGCAAACATCCACCTCTGTATTTGTCAGGCTCTGGTAGAGCCTCTCAGGAGACATCCATATCTGGCTCCTGTCAGCCAGCACTTCTTGGCATCCATAATAGTGTCTGGGTTTGGTGTCTGTATATGGGATGGATCCCCAGGTGGGACAATCTCTGGATGGCCTTTTCTTCAGTCTCTGCTCCATACCTTGTCTCTGTATTTCCTCCCTTGAGAATGTTATTTCCCCTTCTAAGAAGGACTGAAGCATCTGCACTTTGGTTGTCCTTCTTCTTGAGATTCATGTGGTCTATCAATTGTATCTTGGGTATTACAAGCTTTGGGGCTAATATCTGCTTATCAATGAGTGCATACCATGTGTGGGTTCTTTTTTTTTTTTTTTTTTTTTTTGTGGTTGGGTTACCTCACTCAGGATATTATTTTCTAATTCCATCCATTTGCCTAAGAATTTCATGAAGTCATTGTTTTTAATACCTGAATAGTACTCCATTGTGTAGATGTACCACATCTTTTTGTATCCATTCCTCTGTTGAAGGGCATCTGGGTTCTTTCCAGCTTCTGGCTATTATAAATAAGGCTGCTATGAGCATAGTGGAGCATGTGTCCTTGTTATATGTTGGAACATCTTTTGGGTATATGCCCAGGAGAGGTATAGCTGGATCCTCAGGCAGTTCAATGTCCAATTTTCTGAGGAACCTCCAGACTGATTTCCAGAATGGTTGTACCAGTCTGCAATCCCACCAACAATGGAGGAGTGTTCCTCTTTCTCCGCATCCTCGCCAGCATTTGCTGTCACCTGAGTTTTGATTTTAGCCATTCTGACTGGTATGAGGTGGAATCTCAGGGTTGTTTTGATTTGCATTTCCCTGATGACTAAGGATGTTGTGTCTGCTCCAGCAAAAAGTTCCTTCACAAGTCTGCCTTAGCGAAACATTCTTTCACCTATGTCTGATTCAGGAAAATACTCTTTTATGTGTGTGCCCTAGTAAGACATCATCCAGCACAACTGACTTTCCAAAGAACACTTAAGTTTCCATTTCAGTGCTGGAAGAGAGTACTGAAGAGACAACTGGAATTGGGGAACATTTCATGGGTGTGGTAGAAACCTAGTGCAATGGTGTTGGCGCCAGCACCGACACGGTACCGAAAATTGGGCGAAAGCCTACGGGATGAAAGAAACACGCACACACATACAGGTTATCGTGTCAAGCCAGGAGAGGAAGAGAGGAAGAGAGAGAAGAGAGAGAGAGAGAGAGAGAGAGAGAGAGAGAGAGAGAGAGAGAGAGAGAGAGAGGAAGAGAGAGAGGAAGAGAGAGAGGAAGAGTGAGAGTGAGGAAGAAGAGTGAGAGTCTCCTGTAGCTTTATTCACCACTTATATACCCAAGTCTCCAGGTAGAAAATAACTGGGAAGCACAATGGGAAACCCTGCCTCGAGACTACCTGGCTCTTGACTTCGGTAACAAAAGACCGACTAGGAGACCTGAATTAATTAGGGAGAAATCCGAGAAGACCAGCCTAAATCTCCAGGATAAAGGCTGAGGAAGCAAAAGGCAGAAGTAAATTGACCACCACCCAGGTGTGGTCCAGGTGTGTCGGTTCCACATGCATCAGCCGGGCTCAGCAGAGGTCATGCAGTGGAGACACCGGGTGTTTACTACTTGGTCTTTTCTTCCTGTGCCGTAAATACATGGGAGAGGCCTCTGTCCAACAATCCCATGACTTTAACTGTGGCCATACAGTTACAAAGCGACCAGGCCCAAATCCAATATGACTCACTACACAATGGAAACTCCCCATAATCTATGAGGGTAACTATGGTGTGGTTTGAATAGGTATGGCCCCCATAGACCCATATGTTTAAATGCTTGACCCATGGGGAGTGGAACTATTAGGAGGTTTGGCCCTGTTGGAGTAGGCATGGCCTTGTCTAAGGAAGTGTATCACTGGAGGTAGGCTTTGAGGTCTCAGATGCTCAAGCTACCACCAGTAACACAGTATCCTTGCTGCCTGTGGATCAAGATTGCTCCTGTTCCAGCAATATATCTGCCTGTACACTACTGCTTGTACATGCTTCCCACCATGATGATTGCAATGGACTAAATCTCTGAAACTAAGCCAGCCCCAATTATTGTTGTAAAACATGTAAAAAATAAAAAAAAAGTACAGTTGTCTTTTATCCCCAGTAGGTCCGGCACCGTGCCCCAAGATATCTGCTGGATATCTTGCCAGAAGCACATATTCCAATTCCATGGCAGCCCAGACTAGCCGTCCCACACTCCATTACACTTAAATCTACACATGACAGAACACACAACACAATAACCTTGGATCCAATTGATAAGATATAATTGCCCACTTAAACATACAAAGCCCAGTACCATCCATCCCTTAGGAACATTAATAACAACCTGTAAATACACAGAGCGGAATCTTAACGTCTCACCTGCCCTAGCTTCTCTCCCTCTCCCTCCTCTCTCTTCCTCCTTTCCCTTCCAGTCTCCTCCTCTTCCTTCAAACTCTTCTCCCGCCCACCCTTCCTTCTCATCCAATGACAGGCCTCCTTCTATCCTGTTCCTGCCCTCACCTGGCAAACCATGACACCCAATGAAATGTTTTCTTTTATAGGAGTTGCCACCATCTTAGTGTCGCTTCACAGCAAGGAAACCCAAACTAAGACAGTGACCCTGGATATGCCTCCTAGTAGTGGGAGATAGAGACTGAACCTGAACTGGCCATCTCCCGTAACCAGAAAAGGCTTCCAGTGGAGCAAGTGGGACATCAACCCACCCTGAAAATCTTTGACCTACAATTTGTTCTGAATACAAGATATGCTGGGGCAAAAATGGCCTAGAAACTGTGGTAGTGACCAACCAGTGACTCACCCATGCCAAGACAGGGAGCCCACTCCTGATACAGTATTGAGGAACCAGAGGTTAGTCAGACACCTAGGGTAGTACCAAACACAACCATGCCAGCAAACAAACAAAAAAAAGTCAATGGCGTGATTCCTAATGATATTCTGCTATACTCACAGACCACAGTCTAACATAACTGACTTCACAGAGGCTTCATTCAGTAAGTAATATGAGTGGATGCAGAGACCCACAAGCCAAACATTAGGCAGAGCTCGAGGAACCCTGTGGAGGGGAGGATTATACAAGCCAGAGGGGGCAAAGACACCATAAGAGAAAAAAAAAAACAAAAAAAAAAAAAAACAATGGAATCAACTACCTGGCTCAGAGAGGCTCACACAGACTCAATCGGCAACCAGGGAGCCTACACAGGGCTGACCTAGGCCGTCTACATTTATGTCACAGTTGTGCAGCTTGGTCCTTGGCTACTTTTCCTCCTCTTGAGATCCTTCTCCCACTGAGTCGCCTTGTCCAGCCTTAACAGATGGGGATGTGCCTAGCCTTGTTGTACCTTCATATGCCATATTTGATTGAAATCACTGGGAGGCCTGCCCTTTCTGAAGGGAAATGGAGTGTAGGCTTACTTTTTTGGACTACTGTATTGCATTCTATTATCGACTATCCTCCTGATCCTTTTTCCACCCCTCATCCCCACAACACTAGGTAGGAGAGAAAGAAGGTAGAAGGGAAAGAGGTCATAGGCCTTGTTAGCATTCCTTCTAGGCTGGGCCCCACAGTTACCTGGCAACAGCCAAGTCATGCCTAACTTACTATAAAGGGGGCTGTTTGCCCCTCCTTACTCTCTTACCCTCTGTGTTCCTTCTCTCCCCATCCCCCCCTTTCTCCATGTGTTCCTGGCCAACCTCTCTCATCTTCTCTGCCCCCCCCTCTGTGTGTGTGTGTGTGTGTGTGTGTGTGTGTGTGTGTCTCACTGTCTCTCTCTGTCTCTCTCTCCCCTCTGTCTCTCTGTGTCTCTTTCTGTCTCTCTCTATCTCTATCTATCTCTGTATCTCTCTCTCTCTCTCTCTCCTCTCTTTCTCTGACTCTACTCCTTCCTCAACTCCCCTTTCCATGCCCTAAATAAACTCTATTCCATTCCATACTATATCAGCCTTATGGCTGGTACCTCAAAGGGAAGGGATGCCTCAGCATGGACCCCTCAGAGGCACCCACTTCCACCTCACCACACTGTGCTTCTACCAAACATCTCCTTGGCTTTCTTTCTTATTTTATAAAACACAAAAGGTCTCTTTAGACTACTTCCTATTATTAGGGGTGTTGGCTTCCTAGGGGCAAGTCCAGTATTCATCATCAGAATATCCAGCAATCCAGCAATAGCAAAAGCAGCAGCGTAAACCAGCAGCAGCTGCCCCCGGCCCTCTCAGGGTTCTCCCATTTATATCCTCTCCAGAGTCCCCAGAATTAAGCTATCTGAAGCTCACAAAAATCACACCCCTCCTAGTGCACAAGACAATCATAGTTAAGCGCTGTAGACAAACTGAAGCAGTCCCAAATCCCACACCTGGGATTAAAACAAAACCATAGTCACATAACATAACTGGGTTTCTGAAGAAATCCACTACAGAGGAGTGGATCTGGGAGAGACAGGAAGTGATGAGGAGGAACTCTGAGGAGAGGAAGGAGGGGAAACTGTGATCAGGATGTAATACATGAGAGAAGAATAAATTTAAAAAGTTATCAAGGTACATACACACACTGAGGAGTCCCCTGGTAGATCAACCGACTGGGGGGATGGCCCCACATCCAAGAGTGTATGGGCAACACAGATTTCAGTTCATGGATTACCAAAATGAAAAGAAAAAATTGGGAGGAAATGGAGAAGTTGGGAGAGTCTACTTTCAAGGGATTAGAAGAGAATTCTCAACAAATTAATTAAAAACAAACAAACAAACAAAAACTTGGCCAAAAGCAACTCAGGGGTTTAGTTCCTGTTACAACTCTTAGGTAGCAACCCAACCCTGAGGGAAGTCACGGCTGGACCTCAAGGCAAGAACCTGGAGACACAAATACAAAGAGAAGCAACCAAAAAATAAAGCTTACTGCTTACCCTTGGGCCTTGCTCAATCTGCTTTCCTATAGCAACCAAAACTACCCCCTACTCCCCACACCCACACACCACACCCCACACCCACAGAGGCAGCACAGCCCATGGTGGACTGAGACTCAAATATGTCCCAAAGCCTTGCTTACAGGCCAGTCTGGTGTATCAGCTTCTTAATTAAGCTCACCTCTTCCCAGATGAAAAAAAGAAAGAAGAAAAACAGCCTAACCAGGATATTGCTATATTACTATATTACTACATTATTACCATGTGCCAACCAGGGGGCAGTAAAGCTTAGGTGGTGATCAGCAAAGGAAACATTGATGCATCAGTGTGGGTTGTAATTAAACTCAGGTGAGGATCTGTTTCTTGTAAGGAGAAATTGCATTCTTCCATACCATTGGTTGTCACATGACTTGCTTCATCCAATCAAACGTGATTGAAATTGTTACACTGTGTCACGTGCTTTAAGAGCTGTTTGGTACATCCATTGCTTTGCTCTTTGGATTGCTTCACTTCTGTCCAGTTAGTGACTGACTGCTCCTTCACCCTGGGCACCACAGGGAAGAAAACCTAGAGCCTCATCTGGATGGTAGGAGGTACGCTGCAGAGACCTGTCTATAGAGCAGTGAGACATGCAGCTACCTCTTGGACATTAACCACCACAGCCCCATCTGTTGATCATGATGGACACAGTCATTCTAAGGACTGCTCATCTATTTCTTATTGACCTAAGTCACCTCTAGCCTCACTCCAGAAAGAATGTGGAGAGGAGACAAGACGGGATTGAAAGGCACACACACACACACACACACACACACACACACACACACACACACACACAAAGTCCACTCTGCCAAATTAAGACTATAATGTCACCAGCTGCCTATTTTATGTTGATTTCCAAGATGCACTTGACATTTTATTTAGCATTTTTAATCATATAAAACAAAATGTTAAGTGAGGTGATGATGGCAGGAAAAAAGAGCCCCTCAGGTTAATCTATTTATTTATAGTTTATTATAACAGAAATGTCTATCTGTTAAGAAGCAAGGAAAAGACATTCTTAATTGTGTTGTTTCCGTTTTGCACACTGATTTGTTTTATTGGGGGAAGGGAGGACATGTAAGCCATACTGGACATGTGGAGGGCAGACTTTATGAAGCCATCAAACTGGACCTAATAGTGTTTTGTTTTGGTTTTTTATGGGTTTACTTCTTAACTAAAGAATTATTTGACTGAAAGAGAGCTTGTCTTTAGTCTAGCCTTCAGCACATGTTTATGACTCTGGTCATCAGTAAGGTGGGCTTCATTTCACAAGTGAATCAGAACTTTCTAAGCTGTGCATCGCATAAGAGGAAGGCAAATTCAACATCAGTGTTTATCCAGCCTCAGAGCTCTGGCCTTGTGGAAAAATCAGTCACTATTGTTGTGCTATTAATTAATGGTGTTTCTAACCCACCTTGATCATTTAGTTCCCAAATAAAAGACACAATCCCTTTATATTTATAGTAAACCTTAAAGTACTAGAACTGAACAGATAACAAACCTCTATGCTATTGTGTTTGCTTCCCTGTCAATAACCCATGATATAACTTGCCATGTTCCCTCTGGGCCCCTCTTACTCCACTGGGCCAACTCTCATGGCCGTGTTTTCATGATTCACCTAACCCATGATATCATCTCTCCCTTGTCTCCCCTCTCCTGTCTTATCCCCTCTCCCCACTCTTCTCCCCCGTTTCTTCTCCTTGTGGTCCTGCCTCAGACCCCAAGCCTGGGAATTGAAGTTCTACCTACCTTTCTTCTGCCCAGCTATAGGTTATAGGCATCTTTATTCAACCAATAGTTTTAAATTAAGGAGCAAAGTTACATAATAGCATCACTTGCTATATGTGAGGGCACCCTGGGGTCAACCAACCTTGAGGGCCAGTATTTATCATTACAATACGTAGCAACCAACAGAACAAACATCAACACACTGTTGGTGGCAGCATTCCCTGGCTGAGATCCTGGACTGTGTACACAGAGAGGGAACTGAGCAACAGCATGCATCCCGTCCCTCTCTGATTCTTGACAGAATTGTATTGTAAGGTAAGCCCACATGAGACTATTGTCACGCTTCAGTCTCAAAACAGAAAAGCAAGTCTTTAAAAGCAGCCACTAGCTGCATGGGAGATTTCTTCAAATCACACAGCCCCAAACCTTACAGCTCTCTGTCTCAAGTGCACAAAAAAACACATCCTCATTGTCATGCTTCTGTTAGCAAGAAGTGGAACCACAGAAGCTTAAAAGCCAGGTTAGTATATGTTTTAGTTTGGGTTTTATTGCTGCGAAGAGACACCATGACCAAGGCAACTCTTAGAGAGGCAACATTTAATTGGGGCTGGCTTACAGATTCAGAGTTTTTATCCATTATCATCATCATAATAGGAAACACGCAGGCAGAGATGATGCTGGAGGAGCCAAGAGTTCTACATCTTGATCCAAAGGCAACCAAGAGAAGACTGATCCCATACTGGGAAGAACCTGAACCTATGAGGTCTCAAAGCCCACCTACACAGTGACAGGCTTCCTCCAATGAAGCCACACCTCCTCCAATATGGCCACACCTCCTAATGCTGCCACTCCCTATGGGCCAGGTATTTCAGACACATGAATCTATGGGAGTAGGTCTTCCTGTCATGCCCTTGACCCTCAACCTTTCTTCCCTTCTTCCATAAGACGCCCCTCCGTCTAATGTTTCGCTGTGCACCTCTGCATCTGTTTCCATCAGCTGCTGAATGAAACCTCTCAGACAACAGTTACGCTAGGCTCTAGTCTGCAAGCACAGCAGAGTATCAGTAATAATGTCAGGGTTTGGCTCTCTCCCATGGGATGAGTCTCAAGTTAGGCTAGTCATTGATTGCCTCTCTTCTCAATCTCTGTTCCACCTTTTCCCCTGCACATCTTGTAGGCAGGACAAATTTTGAGTCGGCAGTTTTGTGGGTGGCTTGGTGTCTCCCTTCCTCTACTGGAAGTTTAGCCTGACTATAGGAAGGGGAACAAACTAGACATGGAAGGTAGATGGAAGGTTCAGAGAAGAGATGGAGAAGAGAACAGGGTTGGGGAAGTGTCAGGTGTGGGAAGCAGGGGGTGAGGTGAGAGGGCTGGGAGAGAGGAGATAGGGGAGTGTTTCTGGGATGAGTTGATGACTTGGGATGGGGAGAGGTTCCTGGGAGCCTGTAGGCATGACCATAGCTGAGACTCATAACAGAGGGGTATATTTAGGGACTTTTTACTCAGGAATTTCTCTGCAACTATGAACCGGGTTTTTGTCCCTGTTTTGCCACAGCGTACTTGCTGGGTTTTTTGGTCTGAATAGTGCCTCTAACATGGCATCCATTGTGCTAAGGTCTAGTGCTTGTTACAGATACAGTGTGACCAGCTGCAAGTTCTTAACTGCTTCACTTGCCCTCCATGATGAACTGTGCCTTGAACCGTGTTCTAAAATAAACACTTTCTCCTGCTGCTTTTGTCAGGGTATTCAATCATAAACACAGGAAAAGAAGTTAGGACACCTACATATGTCTCATAGTTTAGCAACCACCTTTTAATGGTTTAAAAAGAAACTTCTTTGAAAATTAGAAGTTCTAAGAGCAGGCTATAGAGTCTTTTCATCTCAGGTAACAGGGCACTCATTTTATTCTCAGAGGAGGGAAATTTACCAACAAGTCAAAAGGCTTGTTATCTGTTTAGCAAGTGAAGTCTAAGCTTGGAGTCCTTCACTCTCCTTCCCTCCTCTTTTGTGTGTGTATGTGGATACTACTGGAAATGAAACTCAAGGCCCCACAAGGGCCTTTACCAGTGGTAAAGCAAGGGCTGTTCCACTGGGTTACCCCCTCGAAGCATAAAACTTTGCTGGGCTTCTCTGCTTGTGTTACCCTTTTAACCTCATCTTCCAAGTGTTTCTCACACATCTGTATTACTTGTAACTTGGCAACCTCTTCCTCTTCTTCCTCTTTGCCAATTTCTACTTGTAAGTCTGTATCAAAATTTTAGATAAGAAAATTTCTAACCAATGATTTAGAAACACCATGTGTACAGAGAGCTCTTGGCTTTGAGTATAGTGACAGTAATGCTTTCACTAATAAAATGTCCATTTCAATCCACATTGAAAACAACCCTTGATACATGGCAAATGCTCAATAGAAGATCCCATGGGCCTCTCAGGCTTTGAGACAGACTCCTGGGGACACCCAACCTTTTGAAACTCTTCTTAGGAAAGAGATACAAACCCTTGTAGCTTGGATCTTAGAATCCTGAGTAGGGTTTGTGAGGGATTGAAATGATGAGATGCATACAGAAAGGCTGGGATCAGGTGGGTTATGCCCACTCTGATGGATAGGCCCATACTACTGCAAGCAACCTGGAAACCCAGCACATTTATTATGTATATAGCATCAGGAGTTGATGTGGAGCAGTTAGCTAGTCTCTATATGAGATCTCTGTAGGTGAGCAGTCTCAGGCTGTTAAAATCTAGAAGAGGAAAGCCCCATTAGTTTTTGTACACACTAATCAATTGTCCATAAACACTCAGACTTGGATCAGAGAAGAGGGTTTTGCCCATGTCAAGACTGGCCCTAAAGGAGAATGATTTTGCCAGTATCCCATGGGCTGGTCTTTGTCGGGGCTGTGTCTGTAGCAACAATACACACTTGCTCAGGGGTTTCCTCTGCTCCCTAAAGAGAGGCATTCTATTCTCATTTATGTTTCCATCTCTATGGACCCATAATGTTACCCAGGGTTCATTAGGGTTGAGTTCAGGCATTTCCAGGTTATTGTCCTCTTACCCAAATAACTAAAAATGTGGCTCACACAGATTAGCAAAAGTATCAAGACATCTTTACTCAGAGCAAACTGGTAGCACAGATTAGAGAGGAATACACTATCAACATTGACAGTACGTTATAGGCTGGGATCTCTTTGTATGGGGTCTAATGAATGGAGGGGTTTGTTCCTAGTGAGCATTGTTTGGGTAGTTTTATATCTTGATTGATAGATGGTCATATAATCATTTTCCCACATGAGCCTTCCCATCATGTGTCTGTTTTTAATCATGTGCAGCCCAATTATTCACAAATGTTAAGTGATCAGCAGAGAAGTCTCCCTAAAAATTCGCTTGCCAGGTATAGTTTGTATTACTGACTATGCATCCCAAACCAGGCTGGATACATTGGGGATCTATTTGAATAGAAACTGTCTAAATTTGATTGTTACTAGGGATGGAGAAATAATGTCCTATTGTTCAGAGGGGGGATATGTAAAGGCTGGTGAACGTGAGGCTCCAAAGGGGTTCTGAGGTTGCTAGGTGCAATCTCAGATAGGGATGTATGCATGCAGGTAAAGGCGCTAGGTGACCACGTGCATTATTAAAAGAGAGGACTGTCATCCACAACCCAAACCAAGTCGAGTCCTAGGATGCTAAACTCTTCCCTCAGTACTATTACAAGATGAATTGGGAACTACAGAAGCTTACTTTTTAAATAATCATAATAATACATCCTAAAGTGTTCTGACCTTCAGATTTCTTACCCTGGGAAATTCAATGTGGTAGCCGCTGCTCAAAGCCCTTTCAAAGCCCACTTCTCCCCTGGAGGCAATCCCTTTGTAGGGCTGTGTACTTACTCCACGTACTGCTCACCCTGGATGACAGAGTCTGCAGCCAGCGGTCCTCTGGTTCCTCCCTCAGGCAGTAAGAATTGATAAACACAGTAATTATTAATGAGGTTAGTATCTCCAGGTATCTAACTGACTTTCTAGTGTTTAAAAAAGTAAACGAATATTCTGAGCCTTTCAAGTTTGGGGGTTAACAAGGCTATAAGGCGTGGGTTTCTATCAGGGGCTTGTTGGCCTTTGGTTTTGTTTTTTATTTTTGGCTTACGTGACGTTCTCACTAGAGAAGCAATTCTTTGTGAAAATGTCTAAGACTGTTCAAGATATTGCTAGATTAATGAAGTGTCCTACTATTGTGGGACACAGGGGGCCTGGGAATAGTAACAGATTTATTGTCCCATTATTTCTTTTGTTAGCCTAAGGCCACTCTGGCCCTGGGAGAAATGGCTGCTTCTTCACAAACTTGTCTGTGCTAGGGACTTTTGTTTGTTTGCTTGGTGGGTTTTGTTTTCCCTTTGGGTTTGAGATTTTGTATCAGCATTCAATGAGTTGAAAAACTGAGGCATAATCATGGGCTTAGATTCAGATCCCTTTTTTTTTAATTAAGATTTATTTTTATTTCATGTCTATAATTGTTTTCCATGTATGTATGTATGTATGTATGTATGTATGTATGTATGTATGTATATGTATACCAGGCATGTATCTAGTAAGTGTATAGGCCAGAAAAGGGTACGGAATCCCTTGAAACTTGAATTGCAGATGGTGAACTGCCATATGTATGCTGGAGATGGAACCAAGGTCCTCTGGAAAAGCAATAAATGCTCTTAACTGCTGGGCCATCTCTTCAGTTCCTGGGTTCAAATCTTAAGTTGACCTGAGTAAGTGATAGGGGGTGAAAGCATCTGTCTCACATGGTTTTCAGTACATAATGCTTTTAGAAATGGTTTCTAAGTTTACAGAGAAAATGAGCAGAAAGTCTCTGAATGGCATATCCACTGATGCAATAAACCAAAATGAGCCAAATTATAAGTATAAAAGTAGATTTATTGGGAGCAGCTCATGGGCAGGTTCACTGATCTCACAGGAGGAGGTCAGAGAAGTTCTACTTCTTAAAGGGAAGAGGAGGGAGTAGTGACATGTTGTGAAGCACTGGGATTACAGCCTTATTCGGTGAATTTAGGGCCCTATACTGGGTGGTCCAGTAGTCACTTTGGAATCTGGAACTAGGTATCAGTTTTGTCCAATGTTTTGCATGGCTTTTGCAAGTGCCATCTTCTGGTCAGAGAAGAAAGGCAGGAACATCTTAGCCTTTGTCCCAAAACCTTCAGTCTAATAGTTTCCACTCCAATACTAACATCTCTAGTCCATGTGCAGCATTTATCATCAGTAAGTCAAGAACGGTCCACGTCCTTGATTCAGTTGCAGTTAACATTGAGGTCCATTCTTTGGGCTGAATGAGAGACCCCTTTCCCTTCCCATCTCCCTACATTTTTGCCCTGTCTTTCTACCGTGACTCATAAGGGTTTCTCAATCCAAGTCCTAAGCAGATTGACAGATGCAATGTCAACATCAGCCTTCCAATGGTCATTGTGGTGGTTTGAATGAGAATGTAGCCTTACCCATATGCTCATATATTTGAATGCTTGGGCTCCAGTCGATGGAACTGTTTGGGAAGAATTAGGAGGTGTGGGCTTGTTAGAGGAGGTGTGCTAATAGGGATGAAGTTTCAAAAACTCATGTGACTCCCAATTAGTTATCTCTCTGCCTTGTGCTTGTGGATCAGGATACAAGCTCTCAGATTCTGCTTCAGCACCATGCCAGTACACCTGCTGCCATGTTCCCTGACGTGATGGTCATAGACTCCATCAATAAACCCTTTCTTCTATAGCTTGCTTTGGTGTTAGTGTCTCTTCACAACAACAACAACAATAACAAGTAACTAAGACAGCCTCTCTCACATTTAAGGTAGAAATACAAATCAAGATAATATATTGAAAAATGACCACCATCAAGAACTCTAAACCAATAAGGAAACAATATTGGGTCCAAAATTCTGTTTTAGGGATTGTTCACAATAAATAATGAGGGAGTTAATAAAAACCTAATAATAGGCTGGGTATATAAACTAATCTTTCCAGAGGAATATAACTGCTTAAAGTGAAGCTCTACCAGCAGTGCAAATGAACTCCAGTCAGATAACTCTAAGTTCAAGCTCTACTTGTAACTGAGAGGCATGTGCAGTGGTTTTTCTCTCATGGGTACAGCAGTATTTCTACTCTCTGTATTTGTCTATAAAGAATATGGGACTGAAGAGGTAGCCCAGTGGTTAAGAACACTGGCTGTTCTTCTAGAGGACCAGGTTCAATTTGTACCATCCACATAACAGCTCATAACCATCTGTAACTCCATTTCCATTGGAATCCAATGTCCTCTTTCAGCTTCCTTGGGGACCAGGAATGCACATGGTACAAAGACATACATGTAGGCAAAACAACCACATGAAAAAGTAAAGTAAAATGGAATTTTTAAAAGGAAAAATCTTTTGTTAAAAAATAATATGCATTACTTTTGTCAAGAGAAAAAAACAACTTATATCTTTTATCTTCAAAGAAATCATCCCGAATGCTCTCTATAACAAGTTGCTGGTAAAATTCCTACACAGGGGAAGATATTAGCCATGTCCCCCTTTCTTGTAAGGTCCCAACAACAAATCAAGGCATTTTTCTCTACCTGGAGAAGAGTGGTGAAAATATCCAAAGGTCACTCTGGAGAACCGATGCATTGATTGAACTTCTTTATAGAACATAGGTGAGGGATTGCTGTCAGGGGTGTGGGTGCTTCTCCCCCTAATGAACCATAGCTGAAAAATCCTTTATCAAACAGGGATGAGAATTCCCCATAGCTACATAGATGGAAACACCCACCCACCACCACCACCCACACACACACCTCTATTCTTCCCTGGTCTACATACTCTAGCCCTCCTCCAAGGCTTCATCTAATTAAAGTAAACTTCCATTCAGTAGGTGGTAAGGAACACCTTTATACTCGGGTGAGGGTCTTATGGCATACACCCTTGTGAGGGGATGTAAACAGCTAACAAGACAGCTCAGGTAATCTCTTTGCAAGGGCCACAGCTGAACGCCCCCAAGATGGCACAGAATAGTCACAGCAAAAGTTAAGTGAGGACAGGCCTAAAGAAGGAAGGAGAGTAGGAAAGTGGTTGTTTTCTCTCTCTCTCTCTCTCTCTCTCTCTCTCTCTCTCTCTCTCTCTCTCTCTCTTTCTCATCAGCTAAATATAGCACTGTACTATCCCTGTGCTGGGTTTTCCACTTCTAATGAGGGCCCTGCAACTGTCTCTGTAAGCGTCTTTATTATTCTCTGCAGGCTGGCATTCAAAGACGGTGTTGGCAGAGTGGTTTAAACCAGGAGGCTGAACACATTCTTCAATTTATCATCAGCCAATCTGCAACAACATTCATCCCCACATACACCACATACCCCCACACATACACACACACACACACACACACACACACACACACACACACACACACACACACACACACAGATATTAAAACTTTCAGCTCTGCAAGCCCCTCCATTGCATCTGTGTTGTAGGCTACAGCTGTCTTTTCTCCTGGTCTGATGGTGGACCGTCAGAAGGTTTCGCAGCACTTCACAGGGCACTGGGAGGAGAGGCACTGCTGGGCCAGCCAAGACTCACCCGGTACACATTTTTTTTTGTTTTGTTTTTTTGTTTTTAAAATAAATAAGCTTACATGGGTATTAAAAAGAGAAAAGAAAAGCTAAATGTTGGGGGCCAAAGAGATGGCTTAGAGAAATGGCTCAATAGTTAAGAGCACTGGCTGATATTCTGCAGATACTCTCAGTTCTCAGCACCCACATAGCCCCACCCCATCCCACAACCTTTCCCACCCCACCCCATTATAACATCTGTAAATCCTGTTCTAGGAAATCCAACATCCTCTTCTGGGAAACATAAGCTATTAAAATCTAAATCTCTTATTAAAACTAAGTGTTTTAAAACATGCAAAGCCACTGACTCTGTCTCTGTCTATCTCTTTGTCTCTCCTCCCCTCCCCCCCCCTTCCCCTCCCCTTCCCTCCCCTTCCCTCCCCTCCCTCTCCTCTCCTCTCTCTCTCTCTCTCTCTCTCTCTCTCTCTCTCTCTCTCATCTCTGTGTGTGTGTGTGATGTGGTAGGTCCCAGGGTCATGGACCAGGTACAACTCCAGTTCTATTTGACCTCCTTTTGGGGTGCAGGTTGACGGTATGTCCACACTTCTTCAGGCAATTGACTGCAGGGGGGTTGTGGGGGATCAGAGGTGGTGTAGGCACGTGTAACACTTAAAGCAGATCATTTTGTCACAGTTGCAATTCTGGACAAGCTGTCTGAAGAGACGGCTCACTGATGCCACCATGCATGTGCAGGACTGTTGGGAGCCATTTTGCTGCTTCTCTGAAGCAGAAAACAAAAAAAGAGAGAAAATGTCTGCCTGCCGGGCAGAGTCAAGGCAGGTCGGGGCCTGTTGATAGAAGCATGGAATGATAAGAGGAGGTACACCTGGGGCTCAAGGCTAAGGGACGAAGACTCTATTGACCTTGATGGAAAGAGCAGAGGCTTTGGGGATGGGAAGGATTGTCTTGTGTATATTTTAGTAAATTGTTTCTGTTAGCTTGTGGCCTTGTTTCCCACAATACTGTAAAGTATATAACGCCTAAGAGAATTAAACTCAAGGCTGCCACAGTATTGACTGGACAGCCCTCCCGATTTCTAACCTTTGTCTCTGAGTCTTCTCTTCTGTCTTTCTTGTAAGCATTCTCACACCACCCCTTCAGAGTTCGACTTCGTATGGGCCAGACCAGTACACAGAACCAGATGCAAGGTGGACTTATTCTGGATGTTTAAGTCAAACAGGATACCCCCATCTTCTTGTTGCTTGCCAGTGAATATCAGCTTCTGCTGGTCAAGTGGGATACCTTCCTTGTCTTGAATCTTGGCCTTGACATTTTCTACGGTGTCATTGGGCTCAGCCTCAAGAACCTTTTTCATCATTTAATCATTTTTAAAGTTCCTACTTTGAATATTTTAGTATTGTTTATAATAGATTTGGTTCACTTCCACAATTAAAAAGAACCCCATAGAGATTAAAAAATATATATACCTGAACCAGAAAGATTTGTTAACACATGAATGTTGTGAAAGCTAATTTTATGCCAACTTGACACAAACTATAATTATATGAGTCGGGAGCCTCAATTGAGAAAATGCCTCCGTGATATCAGGCTGTATACAAGCCTGTAGGGCATTTTCTTAATTACTGATTGATGTCAGACAGTCCAGCCCATTGTGTGGGGGAAGACCCCTAACATGGTAGTTCTGAGTTCTATATGACAGCGGGTTGAGCAAACCATGAGGAACAGGCCAGTAAGCAGCACTCCTCCGTGACCTCTGCATCAGTTCCTGCCCCCAGGTTCCTGCCCTGTTTAAGTTCCTGTTCTGATTTATTCTAAGGATGAATAGCAATGTAAAACGCTTAGCCAAATAAACCCTTTCCTTCCCATTTGCTTTTGGTCATAGTGTTTCATCACCGCAATAGTAACCCTAACAATGGCAGCTGCGTTTTAGATATCTCCATCAATTCTTGGGCTGGTTTTGCCGTTTTAGGACTATAAAGTATCTTCCTTAAATGTCCCATTTACCTTGATGATTGTATTTTTATCTTCATGTATCTTTTTAAAGAGTATTGTATTGTTCTTTTACAATCTCATATGTGTATATAATGTATTTCGGTCATCTTCATCCCCATGACCCTCTATCACCCCATCTCTCTTCTGCTAAGGCCCCTCCTCTGCCATACAAACCCTTCCTACTTTTCAATCTTTTTGTTTATTTGCTTTTTTGGGACTTTTGTTTTCCTGTGACAAAAATTTAAAAATTAAAATTCATGAATTTTAAAAGGAGAATATATATACATATATGTATACACACACACACACACATATATATATATATACATTCACACACATATGTATACACACACACACACACACACACACACACGCATTGATGCCATAGTTTATGTATGGTGGTCAGAGGGTGTATTGGCTATTTTTTCCATTGCTATGATTAAACACCATGAATATGGACGAAATCTCATTTGGGGCTTACGGTTCCAGAGAGACAAGAGCCCATCACAATCACGTTAGGGAACATGGCAGTGGGCCGTCAGGCATGGCAGTAGTGAAGCAGCTGAGAGCTCATATCCCCATCCACAAACAGGAAGCAGAGACAACTAGCATCTTCTGAAACTGCCCCCCAGTGACACACTTCCTTCAGCAAGACCATACCTTGCAATCCTCCCCAAAATAGTCACCAACTGGAGTCTGGGTATTCAAATGTCTGAGACTTACGGGGGACAGTTCACGCAAAGCAACACAGAAGATAACTTTCAGAGTTTTTTCATTCTTTCCATCTTGCCCAGGTCTCTCTGTCTGTCTCCTCTTCATAAACCATGCTAACTGGCCCTCCACAACACTGGGCAATTTTTCTGTCTCTGCTCCTCTTGATGCTAAGAGTAGCGATGTAAGCTGCAGCATCTCGCTCTTTTGGGGAGGGGTAGTATTTCTTTTTGTTTGGTTTAAGGGAGGTTTGTTTGTTGCAGGAAATGAACTTGAGACATCAGGCTTCCTCAGCAAGCACAGTTGCACAGCTAAGCGTTCTGACTGGCCCACCCAAAAAATATTAATTGTAAAACCAGGACAAAAATATTTGATTGGCTTTCTTTTCCTGTTTTGAAAATCACCCCCCCAAAGAGGTTATTACTAAGAACCCATTGTCCTACAGTTTACTTTGAACCCTCTGAGCAAGAAGATAATTAATATGAAGGGAAAAGCAGGCATCTCTTATGAAAGAATGTTGTCCCTCGCCATATAGTTTCTGACCACCAGATGCCCAGAAGTATGTGGTGAGCACAGGAGAGGCATCTCTCATTGTTCTAAATTGCACAGGCAAGGACCATGTCTTATCTATAAATTCCTTTGTCTCTTCCAGCACACAGCACAGCCATGACTTCATAACACAGGTCAAACTGAGATTCTTTTATGCAAATAAACAATCTTTAAAACAAGCCTTTCAAACCTGAAAAGCGTGTTTGGCGCAAGCTGTCAGCAAATTGTCTCTTTGCTGTCAGATGTTCTGCACGATTCTTTGTGAGGCTTCATGTAGTGCTATCCAAAAGGGCAGGCGTTAGCCCCAAGACAATATTGAATATTAGTGCACACAGCCACAGCAATCAATATTTTTCTCCACTGGAATTTGACCAGAAGCGAGATAACTAGTTTTTCAAATATGCTTTTTTTTTTCAGAAAGGGATGAAATAAAGATGATTATACAGATGTTTTAAGTAAGTCAAAGCCACGCAGTACACACGGCACCACAGAAACACACACTCTCATAACTCAATCTCATGACTCAATCAGGCGCTCATTTGCAGAAGCAGGTCACATCTCAGCGCTCCGTGAGAGGACTGACATGCTAAATAACTAGTTATCAATGCAAATATGATCCATTAATAAGAAGCTGGATTGGGAATTAGGTTTGCATCAGGAAATCAGGAAGTTCATGGGAAGTTCAATCTAGCAGACCTTGAAGAGAATATTTAAAACATCATGGTTAGGGGGCTAGAGCACTGGCTTCTCTTATAAGGGACCCAGGTTCTATTCCCAGGCAAAAATATTTATATACATAAAATAAAAGGAAAAAAATAAGAAACACACAGACAAGAACACTCGAATGAATCAATGTGGAGGAAAGATATGTGTGTCTGGTACATCTGTGTTCCTGAGGTTTGAGCAACAAAAGTGTTTTATTTTCCAACTTCCCAAAAGTTAGTTGGCGGGAGAATGCCCTATTCAGCTTCATTTCTCAGTCCCATTTAACTTTGCCCTGTTTCCTCTCTCTCGCCATTGGCCGACTACATGCCTTCGGTAGACTCGGCTTCTTGGCTGAAATGTAAGTTTCCTCAAGTCCATAAAGAATCCATCAGGACTCCACTCAATGTCTCCAACCTCTTCACCTCCTGTCTCCCTGCCTGTCTGCCTGTCTTTCTTGAGGGTAAGCAAAGCTACTCCCACCTCTCGCCTTTCAGTTTACAGTTCCCTCTGACCAGAACCTTAAAAGTCTTCCTGTTCCCTGGCTTTGTTCCTGCTCAGGTACTTCGGAATACTTCAGTTTCAACTCCTCCCCTGCCCTTGCTCCCAGTAGCCCTCCATCCTCCAGGATATAAACACCATTAAGGCAAGAATTTCTGTCAGGGTTGCTCCCTGTTGCTCTCCTAGGGCCTATTGGACTGCTTGGAGTTGATGAGACTTCCCGTAGTGAATGAAAGGAGGGTTGGCTGTTACTTTGAGGTTAATTGATTTATTTTAAACCTCACCTGATAAGATGTATTAACAGTTTGTTTCCACATGGTTTTTAGATAAGTGTTGAGATCAAATATAGATCAAACTTTATCTTCTCTACCAGAGCACCAACCATCAATGCTTTATTGAACCAAGGTTTCCCCTCCCCCAAAACCTGTGTCCATTTTCTCTGCTTATCCTGGAGTCAGGGGAGGGAGAGGGAGGGGGTCTATTTGAGCCAGGAAGAGCAGCTGTTTGGATGGAACATCTACATGTTCCATGCCTGGTACACGGATGTTCGCAAATTCACCTGCTTCTGTTGTATGAGTTTGGAATAGTCTACCATACAGATAATTTCTTTCCAATTTGAATTGAAAAATAGGGAGGAAGAAGCCTTTTCCTGGCAGCCTACAGACTGCTGGATATCTGCTGTGTTCCTTTTAAACATTTTAAAGTTCCAAGAGTTCCTTGGAAAGTGCAGACACCAAAAATTAAAACTCCGACAGCTAAACTCCATTCCTCCCTAGAGGGATCAACCCAGGAGGAAGCCATGACGGTATTAGGCTGAACCCTTAAGAACACCATGTTTGGAGGGACAGCTGTGCATCATTGACTACTGGGAACAGAAGAGGGGACCACTCCCCACAGAGGTGACAGTGAGGATGTGCACTGTAACCATGTGGGTTGGCACAGCCTCCTCCGAACACCTTGCCAGGGACAATAGGCCTGATTGCAGACCCAGCTGTGGCAATCCAGTCCTCTCCCGTAACTCATCTCTCCAAAATACAGCCAATCTATACCTCCAGGAATAGCTCAAGTCCTTTTTCAGAGAATGATAGATTTTTGCATTAAAACAAAGCAAAAAAAAAAGTTTGGGTTCCTGAAAATAGCCTCAAAATGAATAAGTCGGTGCTGAGTTTTTTTGGATCCCCCTTTAGATACACTCCTCGAAACTCAAAAGACCCACAATTTTCCACAAGACATCTCTTCTGCCTTGCAGCCTGATAATCACCCAGCCTTGTTGCCATGCTGCCTAATCTAGTCAGCCTGTGGGCTGTGTTCAGGAGCTGGGAGAAGTCCTAGCCTCTTAGCGGTAGGAAGATTCTTATCTTGTGTAGCAGGCTGGACTTTTATACTATAGCACTGTCCCCTCATTAAAAACAATCCATTGAGCTGACAGTGCTCACTGCTTCCACTCTGTTCTACAATCCATCAGCAGGCAGCCTTCCCCAGCTCATTGAGCAAAAGCAGAAATAATCATCTCCAGCCTCATTTAAGGGCCAGCTCTGCCAGTTATCACATAACAGATGAGGCTTCCGGAATAAACTATCACAACTGAGTTCTACAGGGCCGGTGTCTAGTGCTAACAGTGAGATGGATCCGATTGTACCTGATATCCACCACACACGTCTTTTATAAGCAACTATAAGGAAGTAATTTCTAAATGCCATAAGGCATTGATTAAGTAATAAGGCATTAGTTACCAATAAACAGTCTGGACTATTTATTGAGTAGAGTAGAAAATGATATGTTGGTGAGGGCTCATAGAAATTGAGACTCAGGCACGGTTGGAGGAATGTCAAATGAAACCTACTTTGAAAACCATACAGTGATTCCTCAAAGCCAGAGCCACTATATGCTCCAAAAAGTCAATTTCTATGTATACATTGAAAAGAATTGAGCAAGGATTGCTTTGCATTTCTTTGCCTTGTAGTCCAAGCTGCTCCTCACCTCAAAGTGCTCCTGCTCTCTCCTCCCTACAGCCGGGGTTATAGATCTGTGTCAACACATCCAGCATGACGTGAGCAAGGTTTTGAAGAGTTACTCACATGGTCAATTTTGGAAGAGCAGACTTGTTGTTATGCTTACCTTTACCAAGAATTGAAAACTAAGCCTTCCTCTGCCAATCTCGGGGAGACTTTTAGAAGGCAGTGCAGATTCTAGAGTCTGTCAGGCCTTGTGGCGATGTAGAACTCAGATGAGCAGTTCCAGAGCCCCAGTGTTAAGTCCACTGGCCCGGAAGATCAGACTGCAGCAGCAGAGGAAAGCCCACAGTTGGAACACTTGAAGAGAGGGGTGGAGGGTAGAAGGCACTAGATTCGAGAGGATTCGGCAGCAGACATGAATCAGAGCTGAGCCTTCCTCTCAGATTCCCAATTTGTATCAAAGAAGAAGGAAAGTACAACCAAAATTTTAAATAACCTAATTGCACCAAAACCTGTAACCAGTCCATGCTTGCTTCTGCACACTGGAACAGATGGACACAAACACCAGCCCAATGTTGGCTATGTTGTAGAGCACTGTGACCTTCCACGAATGAAGAAAGTTGCCTGTAAGCTGTGAGGTGGAATTCACTGTGATTATATCTGCCAGGTTTCTGCCCAAATCCAGGAGAGGGGCTGGCTTTCAGAGCATCCTCTTCAACACAGGAAGACTCTCAAATAAAATGGATGAGTTCTACAGGAAGACAATGGTCCAACATGGATGCTACCACCAAGTGAAGAGAAAAGGAGGTTAGTGTAACAAGAAGCTTCAGAAGATCCACAGAAACTTCTAGTCTAAAATATATTTTGCTTTTCATATGAGTCTTTTTATGCAAATTTTCTGTCTTGTCAGTTCTCTTATGGGTCTTAACCTTGCCTTTGAGAGTTTGTGACTAATGGCTCCAAATCCAGTCTCACCTACAGATACTTTTAATATTTTTCTTTTGGTTTTTTTTAATCTGTGGGATCCTATATCCTGGCATGCCAGTTAGCACTTAATTACTGTATCTAAAAATGAAAAATTATAATAGGGCATGCCTGCTTATTTATTCACTCCCAAGAGTAATTTTCATTCTAAACACTGTCATGTCAAAGGCAAATCTCAGTAGGAGCTGAGGTTCTGGAGTCACATGCTGGCCAAGCGTGCCTCCTGGAAAGGGGTTGTAGTGCGGAAAGGGGCAGAGGGTCTATGTCTGGTTGACCTTTCTATTCCTATGAAACATCTCGGCTCAGAGGCTGAGCATATGGCTCAGTTGGCAAAGCTACCACTGTGCACACACACGAAGATGCGTTTGCGTCTCCAGTGCCCTCCTAATGCTGAGGAGAATGAAAATGGACACCCTTAAGCATTCTAGGCACATTGATTAGCTCCAGGTTCATTGAGATATTTTGTACAAACAAGGTGAAGTGCAAGAGGGGAAAACACCTGACGTCTATCTCTGGCCTCTACACATGAGCATGTGCACCTCAAACACAAACATAGCCTCAGCCTGGTCTAGGGGCCTCTGTTTTTGGTAGAGTCTGAACTCTGTGTATGTGTGGAGGGGTGGCTCTGCGCATGTCCGTGAGTGTGTGTCTCTAGGTGGTGTGTATATATTCACTGGGTTGTAGGAGAGAGCTGAAAACACCCACTGTTGACATCAAGAACTGGTTTTACAGTCAGGAACGAGCTTTCCAGTTGCAGATCACTTCTGAATCCAGTGATGACAGTGACATCACCTGTAAGCATCAGGGACCTAGGCATCTGCCGCCATGGCAATCGCCATACATTCCCAGAGTTCACCTGGCCCACTTCCCACCACTACCTGCGAGTGGTTAAGTCATAGCCTAAATAAAAGGCAGACTCTTCCTGACCTTCACCCCTTTTCTCTTTCCCCCTTCGTCTCCGTCACCCCCATTGCCACTTTCACCCCACAATAAACCTCTCTCATGTGGAACTGTATTGGCCTGGTGTGGTCTATCCAGATGCGAGCCATGATTCTAACACAACACCCACTCACCACTATTTGAATTTAATAATGGCCATCTTCACCGCATTTTAACACAGGTAGGCCAGCCATTGTATTTTGCTCATATTTTCCCTTAGCACTTGCCTTTCCCCTCTTTTCAACTCTCCCACAGGTCCCTTCCTCCACTGAAATAATCCCACTTTTGATTTTGTGTCACATCCACACATATATTAAAAATCTACCCAAGCATAGATTCAAATGTAAGATTCTACAGGAGAGAACATGAGACCTTTGTTTCCTTCCTCCATTGTCCTTGCTTATTGTCCCCTCTCCCCTCTTCCTTTATCTCCTTCCTCCATGTAACCCTGCTTCTGAGTGTGTGTGTGTGTGTGTGTGTGTGTGTGTGTGTGTGTGAGTGAGTGAGTGTGTGTGTGAGTGTGTGTGTGAGTGTGTGTGTGTGTGTGTGTGCACGCGCACGCGCGCACATGTGTATGTAGGTCACAGGTGGTTGTGAGTTTTGCCTAAGGTAGGTGTGGGGAACAGAGTTCAGGTCGCCTGGAGGATGAGTACTCACTGTTATCTGCTGAGGCATCTTCAGCCCCGGTGCTATGATTTTTAATCTCTATTCTGCATATGAGAGGAACAACATTTGTCTGAGTCTGTTTTCGTTTGAACAGTTCCATCTGTTTCCTTGCAAATGGCATAGTTCTGTTGTTCTTTACAGCAGCCACGTTTTGTCCAGTTTCTGAAGCCTCCTTAAAGAAGAGCAGCAGCAAACCTACAGCTGAGATGCAGCAGAACGACCTGGGTGTGACGGGCGAGTCCCACCCTCCATCCCCATCTTCAAGTCTGGCTTGCTTGGCTGCTTTCTGATGGCTTTAAGTAAGGTGATGGATCTGATGACACAAGCTCTCCATTATGCTCAGGAGCATAATTACGTTATTGCCATACATTCTTCTTGTCTAGTAAGTGGCTCAAAGATAATAACACAAATGAAAATACAATAAAACAAAATAATAACAAACTCGTCTGTCATTCTGTCATCTTAACATAATTCAACACCTTGGTATTTGAGGTTCTTTTTTTCCAATACATTTATGCTGGCCTCTTACTTTGTTGGGAGAATGGTATGAATACAACTTTATATTCTAGCAAGAATTCTAGCATAAATATACAGTTGCTGAAGACAAATTGCTTCTAAAATCTTTACTAAGTGGTACAACGATTCGAGAAGTCAGATGGTTTATAGCACCAAAGAACGTATGACCTGAGAAGACAAAAAAGGGGGGAAGGCTGGAGAGATTGCTCAGTGGTTAGAGAGTGTGTGCTGCTCTTCCAGAGAACTCTTGTACTGTTCCCAGCAAGCATGTCAGGCAGCTCACAACTGCCACGGTGCTTCTTGCCTCCCCCAGCACCCACACTCATGTGCACATCCCAACACCCGGTTTAGCAACAAATAATGACACTATTTTCAATTTTCATAATTAAGTGACCCAAAGGAATTGTAAACTTAGCATCAAAGATAAATATCCATCACATAACAAACAAGCAAACCAAAGCCCTGTGGGCTTCTACGACTGTTGCTTAAGCTTCTTTGCTTTCATGGAAGATCTATAAAAATTGATTCCTCTGCCCTCCATTTATGGTCTCCTCGCAGTCATAAATACTCTGCAGGCTCCTGTGCCAGTAAACTTTTGACTGACCTATATATCATGTTCATAAAAGATCAAGCCACCAAGGTATTGTTAAGCTGACCACGGTCCCCTACTCCCGATAAGCTGTTACCCTGTGATGTCAACACTGGAACTTCACAGTAGGAATTTCCTACGTCTCTGCTGTGACGGAAATTATTTGTGAGCTAATAGATTTTCTGCTAAACCCGCTGAGTCAGCACTCCTCGGTATTGATATTTAATCCCTCTTCTCTCTTCGGTTTTGGGTCCACACCAATTCTCCAATCAAGGCAAGCCAGCATGACGCTCAAGAAGTGATTTCGTAAGCCGAAGGACACCAGGGAGAGCTCATGACATCTCTAGTGCTTTACTGCCAGGCCCAGTAAACAGCTGTCTTCGGAGAGCTCTCCTCTCCACACAGTTCAGCTATTCAGCCAGTAAGTCTGTGAAATATATAGGTATAGTAATGTAGCTGGGAGGTCTGAGCCAACACACTTCTCGAAAGGGAAGTGTGAAATTAAGAGAAGTTTTGAGGCTAATTCTTCAAAGTAACGTAAATACCTGTTTTCAGGCACTAACTGAGATTTCTCTGTAAATATTGTCGGACACAGCAAAACATATACAAAGAAAGGAAAGCCTTGCAGTATCTATTACCACCAGTGTATGCAATGGACAAATTTATCAAGATAGAAGAACCGAGAGATAGAGCATTGGAACTGTAGAGAATTCTACAGGGGATGACAAATTTTTTATTGTTGTGTACCTTCTAGAATTTTTTCAAAATGCATCTAAAAAGTATCTCTTTACATACTCCCAGACCTTCATAAATTATCAAAATTTTGGCAGAGGTCTTAGTTCTCTTTCAGATTGCATTTCATTGAAACCTGCATCTTCTAGAAATATCCCCCACTACTCAGTTCAGTAGTGTTTTCATAATACACAAAATGTGTACAGTGAGTGTGGATTGAAGAGTGTGGCCAAGAAGAGTAGCGCTCCCAATGCATATTGACCTGCAGGAGCTGTGTAATTCTCTGGGATTCACTGGAAAACAAGTGTTGAGCTTCTGCCTCCCATCTGTTACCTCCCATTCGCACCTTTCAAAGTCACAGTGAGACATATATTGTGAATCTGGAGATACAGGAGAAATTACCACAAACTTTAAATTCCAAATCTTTAAAGGACAAAGATCAACTGTTGCATACTTGATGATGTGAAGCTTACAGTGTGCTGTATAAAATGTTCTTTTAAAGTGTATCAAAGGATCTTTGATGTCTTAAAGTGAGATGGTTTATCATGCAAGAAACAATAATATTGAGTAATTACCAAAGGTCCATGTTCAAGAGAACTGAGGAAATCAGCCACCATCAACCACTGAGGCCCTAAATCCAATCCTCTATACATTCTCAAGACATTGCTGCAGGTACGTGGTCTACCCACTATCAGTACAATTCTGACTAAAGAAAGAGGCTTTCCTTTATTCTGTCCTCATTTACGATAGATGGAAATCCCTGGTTTCTTTAGAGACTCTGTTGTGTCATGTGATACTTTTCTGGAATCTGTCTTGTGAGAGGATGTTTTTGCTGAGGCAAACACTTGGGAGGACCTATTATGTTTGGAAAGAGTATAACTGGAACCCAACAGACAGGGAACAATGCTCTTGCATTGATTTGCCTTGCAAGACTTCTCTGGTCTTTGCTTGTTGTGACTTCATAGACAGTAAAGTAGTAAAGGACTAAAGGACTTCTCATGCTTCTTGTATTCTGACTGCTTCTTGCTGCTTCAGCAGACTCATGCCAATTTGGCAAAGCCTCAAAGTTTCTTCTGGATTGAGGCAGTACTACTGAGTCATGTTTGGTGTTCGCTGATTGGAATGGAATGTCACTACTGATGTTTTGGATAAGATTGCTGATGTCCTGACAACATAGATTGTAATGTACTCCCCACCCCCAAAGAACCATTTCTAAATAGGTCCTCATCCCCATTGTCCTATTAACCATCTTTCTCCTCTACCTTTGGTCAGTGGGTTAGAAAGGAGGTTGAAGCATTTAAGTACCCTTATTAAAGTAAGTTCTGAAAAACCCTAAGCCTACAATGTATTTTCGTAACTAAAGACTTTGGTACATATGAGGCCTGAGGTGCTTTCTATATGAGGAGCTTTCTAATGGCTTCAGCACCCAAGGGGGAAAAAACTTAAATTCTTTTCAAATGGTCATAAGAAATCCAACTTCAAAAGCACAGAAGTGACCCAAATCCCGTGGGGAAGAGAGCTGACCACCCAAGAGTACAGACATCCTGAGACCGCAGGACAGACTGCCATCTCTGCACACCTCTGCCCACATTCCCAGTCCAAGGGGGAACTGCACAGTGCCTCTGGACACAGGGATATAGGAACAGACAGCCTCTGGTATCCGTGGTTCTGGTCTGCGTCCAAGACCAAACTGAACCGGTCAAACAGCTCCCTGCACCCAAATCCCGTGGGAGAGGGACTGGACCCTCAGAAGTGTGGACACTCCTGAGAAGTCAGAGGAGACTACCCTCTGCCCACAGTTCAGACCCAAGAGGGAATTGCATAGTGCCAACTGTGCCTCCTGGGTGCAAGGGTCTAGGAGCAATGAGGGGCAGGACCATTGATTCCTGCCCACACCTAGAGCTGGAAGACAGTCTCTAGAAGCGTCACCACACCTGAGAGCAGGGGTAAGACCCACTTTGCTGCTATCAAGTAACCTCCCTGGTGGATTCAGGATACACAGAGGCAGAAGTCCTCTGGGTCAGGGTACTCCCTGTTCCTGGCTCTGCCCAGAAGTGAACTGATACCATCCCACAGGTCCCTGCACCCAAATCCTGTGGGGAAGAGAGCGGACCACCCAGGAGTGCAGACATCCTGAGACTGCAGGACAGACTGTCACCTCCGCACACCTCTGCCCACATCCCTGGTCCAAGGGGAAACACAGTGCCTCTGGACATAGGGATATAGGAACAGACGGCCATGAGTACTTGTGGTTCTGGTCTGTGCCCAGGACTGAACTGAACTAGCCAAACAGCTTCCTGCACCCAAATCCCATGGGGGAGACAGCTGGACCTTCAGAAGTGTGGACACTCTTGAGAAGTCGGAGGAGACTGCCCTCTGCCCACAGTCCAGACCTAAGAGGGAATTGCATAGTGCCAACTGTGCCTCCTGGGAGTGACGACCTGGAAGCAATCAGGGACAGGACCCTTTGATTCCTGCCTGTGTCTACAGCTGGAAGACAGTCTCCAGGAGCGCTGACACACCTGAAATCAGAGCACCTGTTCTCAGGAAAGGCTGAAAGAAAACAGGAAAACAGTTCTACAGGAGTGCTGACACAGAGGCCTACAGTATGGTCAAGTCACTCTCAGAAACAGTAAAACAAGCAAATACCAGAGACAACCCAATGGCTAGAGGCAAGCACAGGAAACTAAGCAACAGAAACCAAGACTACTTAGCATCATCAGAGCCCAGTTCTCCCAACAAAGAAAATACTGGATATTCAAACACACCAGAAAAGTTTAAAATCACATTCTTAGATTTTGATGGACGACTTTAAGAAAAACATAAAGAACTCCCTTAAAGAAATGCAGGAAAACACAAGTAAACAAGTAGAAGCCCTTAGAAAGGAAACACAAAAATCCCTGAAAGAACTACAGGAAAACACAACCAAACAGGTGAACGAATTGAAAATGGAAATAGAAACAATAAAGAAAGGACAAAGGTAGACAACCCTGGATATAGAAAACCTAAGGAAGAGACAAGGAGCCGTAGATACAAGCATCACCCACAGAATACAAGAGATAGAAGAGAGAATCTCAGGGGCAGAAGATACCATAGAAAACATCGACACAACTGTCAAAATAATATAAAGTGCAAAAAGCTCCTAGCCCAAAACATACAGGAAATCCAGGACACAATGAGAAGATCAAACCTAAGGATAATAGGTATAGAAGAGAGTGAAGACTCCCAACTTAAAGGGCCAATAAATATATTCAACATAATTATAGAAGAAATCTTCCCTAACCTAAAGAAAGAGATGCCCATAAACATACAAGAAGGCTACAGAACTCCAAATAGATTAGACCAGAAGAGAAATTCCTCTAGTCACACAATAGTTAAAATGCCAAATGCACAAAACGAAGAAAGAGTATTAAAAGCAGTAAGGGAAAAAGGTCAAGTGACATATAAAGGCAGACCTATCAGAATCACACCAGACTTCTCGCCAGAAACTATGAAAGCCAGAAGATCCTGGATAGATGTCATACAGATCCTAAGAGAACACGAAAGCCAGCCTAAGTTACTGTATCCAGCAAAACTCTCAATTAATAAAATGGAAAAACCAAGATATTCCATGACAAAACCAAATTTGCACAATATCTTTCTACAAATCCAGCCCTACAAAGGATAATAGATGGAAAACTCCAACACAAGGAGAGAAACTACACTGTACAGAAAGCAAGAATATAATTTCCTTGCAATGAAACCGAAAGAGAGACAAACGAACATAATTCCACCTCTAACAATGAAAATAACAGGAAGCAACAATCACTATTATATCTTAATATCTCTCAACATCAATGGATTCAATTCCCCAATAAAAAGACATAGACTATCAGACTGAGAGAAACAAACCTCAGAGACAAAGACAGACACTACCTCAGAGTAAATGGCTAGAAAACAAATTTCCAAGCAAATGGCTCAAAGAAACAAGCTGGAGTTGCCATTCTAATATTAAATAAAATTGACGTTCAACCAAAAGTCATTAAAAAAGATAAGGAAAGACACTTCATATTCATCAAAGGAAAAATCCACCAAGATGAAATCTCTACCCTAAATCTCTATGGTACAAATGCAAGGGCACCTATATTCATTAAAAAAAAAAAAAAAAAAAAAAAAAAAAAAAAACACCTTAATAAAGCTCAAAGCACACATTGCACCTCACACGATAATAGTTGGAGATTTGAACACCCCACTCTCATCAATGGACAGATCATGGAAACAGAAATTAAATAGAGACATAGAGAAACTAACAGAAGTTATGAACCAAATGGACTTAACAGATATTTATAGAACATTCTATCCTAAATCAAAAGGATATACCTTCTTATCAGCACCTCATGGAACCTTCCCCAAAACTGACCATATAATCGGTCACAAAACAGGCCTCAACAGATATAGGAAGATAGAAATAATCCCATGCATCCTATGAGATCACCATACACTAAGACTGGTCTTCAATAACAACAATAATGACAGAAAACCCACATACACACAGAAGTTGAACAATGCTCTACTGAGTGACAACTTGGTCAAGGAAGAAATAAAGAAAGAAATTAAAGACTTCTTAGAATTTAATGAACATGAAGATACAACATTCCCAAACTTATGGGACACAATGAAACCAGTACTAAGAGGAATACTCATAGCTCAAAGTGCCTGCAAAAAGAAACAGGAGAGAGCATATGTCAGCGGTTTGACAGCACACCTAAAAGCTCGAGAACAAAAAGAAATAAATATACACAAGAGGAGTAGAAGGCAGGAAATAAACAAACTCAGGGCTGAAATCAACCAAGTAGAAATGAAAAGGACTATACAAAGAATCAACAAAACCAGGAGCTGGTTCTTTGAGAAAATCAACAAGATAGATAAACCCTTAGCCAGACTAACCAGAGGTCACAGAGAGTTTATCCAAATTAACAAAATCAGAAATGAAAAGGGAGACATAACAACAGAATCTGAAGAAATTTAAAAAATCATCAGATTCTACTACAAAAGACTATATTCAACAAAACTGGAAAATCTGGAGGAAATGGACAATTTTCTAGACACATACCAGGTACCAAAGCTAAATCAGGAACAAATAAACCATCTAAACAACCCCATAACTCCTAAAGAAATAGAAGCAGTTATTATAAGTCTCCCAACCAAAAAGAGCCCAGGTCCAGATAGGTTCAGTGCAGAATTCTAACAGACCTTGATAGAAGACCTAATACCAATACTATCCAAACTATTCACAAAATAGAAACAGAAGGAGCAATACCAAATTCCTTCTATGAAGACACAATTACTCTTATACCTAAACCACACAAAGACCCAACAAAGAAAGAGAACTTCAGACCAACTTCCCTTATGAATATTGATGCAAAAATACTGAATAAAATTCTTGCAAACTGTATCCAAGAACGCATCAAAATGATCATCCATCATGATCAAGTAGGCTTCATCCCAGGTATGCAAGGATGGTTTAATATACGAAAATCCATCAATGTAGTCCACTATATAAACAAACTCAAAGATAAGAACCACTTGATCATTTCACTAGATGCTGAGAAAGCATTTGACAAAATTCAATACCACTTCATGATAAAAGTCTTGGAAAGATCAGGAATTCAAGGCCCATATCTAAACATAGTAAAAGCAATATACAGCAAACCAGTAGCTAACATCAAACTAAATGGAGAGAAACTTGAAGCAATCCCACTAAAATCAGGGACTAGACAAGGCTGCCCACTCTCTCCCTACTTATTCAATATAGTACTCAAAGTCCTAGCTAGAGCAATCAGACATGGAAAGGAGGTCAAAGGGATACAAATTGGAAGGGAAGAAGTCAAAATATCACTATTTGCAGGTGATATGATAGTGTACTTAAGTGACCCAAAAGTTTCACCAGAGAACTACTTAACCTGATAAACAACTTCAGCAAAGTGTTGGGGTATAAAATTAACTCAAATAAATCAGTAGTCTTCCTCTATTCAAAGGATAAACAGGCTGAGAAATAAATTAGGGAAATGACAACCTTCACAATAGTCCTAAATAATATAAAATATCTTGGTGTGACATCAACCAAGCAAGTGAAAGATCTGTATGACAAGAACTTCAAGTCTCTGAAAAAAGAAATTGAGGAAGATCTCAGAAGATGGAAAGATCTCCGATGCTCATGGATTGGCAGGATTAATATAGTAAAGATGGCCATTTTGCCAAAAGCAATCTACAGATTCAATGCAATCCCCATCAAAATTTCTACTGAATTCTTCATAGAGTTAGAAAAAGCAATTTGCAAATTCATTTGGTATCAGGGACCGGACTGCGGGACTAGGCAAAGCTAGAACCCTACCCTGAGCAGATTCCTGAGAAGGGCTTGACCTTTTCAAAGAACTGTCCCCGGAAGACTGTTGCCTCATTGTCTTAGGAGAATATCTTGCAGTTTAATGATTCACCTTATGTCTTTGGGCATTTCCCAGTGCTCCCCCCTCCACCCCCCACGCCCTAAGCTTCAGTTCCTGCTTCAATTCCTGCTTCAGAGCTTTAAATGCTGTACATTCCTCTCAATAAACAGACCTTGACAAGGACACTGCTTGGTCTCGCTCCTGTTTCTCACCCATTCCTCCTCAGGTTTGGATCCCCCTTAGTTCCTGTAAATTACGAAGCCCCTGCGGGGGGCAATTTGGAATAACAAAAGCCCCAGGACAGTGAAAACTATCCTCAACAATAAAAGAACTTCTGGGGGAATCACCATCCCTGACTTCAAGCAGTATTACAGAGCAATAGTCATAAAAACTGTATGGTATTGGTACAGAGACAGGAAGATAGAACAGTGGGACAGAATTGAAGACCCACAAATGAACCCACACACCTGTGGTCACTGGATCTTTGACCAAGGAACTAAAATCATGCAATGGAAGAAAGATAGCATTTTCAACAAATGGTAGTGGTTCAACTGGAGGTCAGCATGTACAAGAAAGCATGATCCATTCTTATCATCATGTACAAAACTTGAGTCCAAGTGGACCAAGGACCTCCACACCAAACCAGATACACTGAACCGAATAGAAGAAAAAGTGGGGAAGAGTCAAATACATGGGTACTGGGGAAATTTTCCTGAACAAAACACCAATGGCTCAAGATGAAGAATTGATGAATGGGACCTCATAACGCTACAAAGCTTTTGTAAGGCAAAAGACACTGTCATTAGGACAAAACAGCAACCAACAGATTGGGAAAAGATCTTTTACCAATCTTACATCTGATAGAGGGCTAATAACCAAAATATACAAAGAACTCAAGAAGTTAGACTCCTGAGAGCCAAATAACCCTATTAAAAAATGGGGTACAGAGCTAAACAAAACATTCTCAGCTGAGGATTGTCGAATGGCCAAAAAACACCTAAAGAAATGTTCAACATCCTTAGTCATCATGAAAATGCAAATCAAAACAACTCTGAGATTCCACCTCACACCAGTCAGAATGCCTAAGTTAAAAAACTCAGGTGACAGCAGATGCTGGAGAGGATGTGGAGAAAGAGGAACACTCCTCCATCGTTGGTGGGATTGCAAGTTGGTACAACCATTCTGGAAATCAGTCTGGAGGTTCGTCAGAAAATTGGACCCAGTTATACCTCTCCTGGGCATATACCCAAAAGATGCTCCAACAAAGACACATGCTCCACTATGTTCATAGCAGCCTTATTTATAATAGCCAGAAGCTGGAAAGAACTCAGATGCCCTTCAACAGAGGAATAGATTCAAAAAATGTGGTACATCTTCACAATGGAGTACTACTCAGCTATCAAAAACAATGGCTTCATGAAATTCATAAGCAAATGGAATGAACTAGAAAATATCATCCTGAGTGAGGTAATTCAATCACAGAAAAACAATGTACTCATTGATAAGTGGATATTAGCCAAAAAGCTCAATTACCAAAGACGCAATCCACAGACCACAGGAAGCTCAAGAAGAAGGATGACCAAAATGAGGATGTTCCCACTCCTTCTTAAAAGGGTGGAAAATATCCATAGGACGAGATATGGAAGCAAAGTTTAGAGCAGCAACTCAAGTAACGGCCATTCAGAGGCTGGCCCACATGTGGCCCATATATACACAGCCACCAAAACTAGATAAGATTGATGAAGCTAGAAAATACATGCTGAAAGGGACCGGATATAGATCTCTCCTGAGAGACACATCCAGAGCATGTCCAATACAGAGGTCAATGCTAGCAGCAAACCACTGAACTGAGAACAGGATCACCTTGGGGGGAATTAGAGGAAGTATTGAAAGAGTTGAAGGAGCTTGCAACCCCATAAGAACAACAATGCCAACTAACCAGATCTTCCAGGGACTAAGAAAGACTACACTTGGACTGACCCAGGGCTCCAACTGCATATGTAACAGAGAATAGCCTTGTTGGGGCACCAGTGGAAAGGGAATCCCTTGGTCCTGCCAAGGTTGGACCCCCAGTGCAGGGGAATATGAAGGGGCAGTAAGGGGACTGTATGGGGGGAATATTCATATGGTGGAGGGAGAGAGGAGGGGATGGGGCTTATGGACAGGAAACTGGGAAAGGGAATAACATTTGAAATGTAAGTAAAGAAATATATCTAATAAAAATTTTTTGAAAAAGCACAGAAGTGTCACAATAATAATTATTATAGAAATAGATACACTCAGGTTTCTTGATGACGCCTGTGTTGTCATGACACTGAGAACTGGGCATAGGCCTGTGAGATTTAAGAAGAAACATATACTCGGGTCATTCCTGTTAAAAGAATGCCACCAGGGCTTTACTGAGATCTCCTTATATACAAGAGGCAAAGCTGTGGAAAAAAAATAAAGCAGGTGAAAATTTCCAACCAGGAAAACAGAAAAAATATGTGTTGTGGAAAGTCCGGGCCCCAAAACAGAGGCGTAAACAACTTCTTAACAACAACAAGCTGAAAGGCTCAGCAAGGGGTAAGGTTGTCATGGAAAGTCCTGGCCCCAAATCAGGGGCCAAGGGTGTAAACAACTTCTTTCCATAGCAGGCTGAAAGGCTCAGTGAGGGGGAAGGGAAACACCCCAAGATAGGACCCAACAGTATGTACAACTGAAACCTGTCTATGCTAAGAAAATACTTGAGTTTTGACCAAGAGAAATACCTTTGAGGAGGAGGCCTGCAGGGTATGTGGGCATGCACAGCTAGAGGGCTATTCAGAGTGTATTCCTTAATCACTCTTAACCTTTTTTGTTTGTTTTGGTTTTGGATTTGGTTTTGGTTTTTGTACAGGTCTCTCATCGAAGTCAGGATCTGGACTCAGATCTGCACTCTTTTGCAATAAATATCACATTCACTGAGCATTCCGACTAGCTTTAATACATTTGGCGTTGGGAGTTAGAATTTAAGTTTCTTTTTATTTATGCATACACGTGTATATCTCTTTGTCTATTTGTGCACAACATGTGTGCAGGTGCCCTCAGATACCAATTAGACATCTTATGCCTCAAAGTAAAAGCCCCAGTGCCAGGAGTGGGTTACAACTTGTTGAGTCATTGTCCAAAGCAGTCCTATACACACCACCAACACCGCCAAACATCACAGGCTATTTTTTTTTTACCATGCTAGATCTTTTTTTTTTTTTTTTTTATTAACTTGAATATTTCTTATATACATTTCGAGTATTATTCCCTTTCCCGGTTTCCGGGCAAACATCCCCCCCCTCCCTTCCTTATGGGTGTTCCCCTCCCTGACCCTCCCCATTGCCGCCCCCGCAACAGTCTAGTTCACTGGGGTTCAGTATTAGCAGGACCCAGGGCTTCCCCTTCCACTGGTGCTCTTACTAGGATATTCATTGCTACCTATGAGGTCAGAGTCCAGGGTCAGTCCATGTATAGTCTTTAGGTAGTGGCTTAGTCCCTGGAAGCTCTGGTGGCTTGGCATTGTTGTACATATAGGGTCTCGAGCCCCTTCAAGCTCTTCCAGTTCTTTCTCTGATTCCTTCAACGGGGGTCCTATTCTCAGTTCAGAGGTTTGCTGACATTCGCCTCTGTATTTGCTGTATTCTGGCTGTGTCTCTCAGGAGCGATCTACACTTCTGCACTTCTTTGCTTCATCCATCTTGTCTAATTGGGTGGCTGTATATATATGGGCCACATGTGGGGCAGGCTCTGAATGGATGTTCCTTCAGTCTCTGTTTTAATCTTTGCCTCTCTCTTCCCTGCCAAGGGTATTCTTGTTCCCCTTTAAAGAAGGAGTGAAGCATTCACATTTTGATCATCCGTCTTGAGTTTCATTTGTTCTAGACATCTAGGGTAATTCAGGCATTTGGGCTAATAGCCACTTATCAATGAGTGCATACCATGTATGTCTTTCTGTGATTGGGTTAGCTCACTCAGGATGATATTTTCCAGTTCCAACCATTTGCACAGGCTATTGTTAAAGCTATCAGTTGCTCCCTACAACCTAATGGTAAGGCCCTATAGCTTACTTACTTATGTCTTCAAACACAGAGAAATCAAGCTAGTGCCTAAGTAGAAGATTAATCTCTACCGACTAGCATTTGTGGTGCTAGAAAGTATTCTAAAAGTTCCAGAAGAGAAATGAAATCATCAATATCACCTAGCTACAGACCCTGTGACCTTCAGCAGCTACCTGCCTGACAGGTGAACTGGTGTAATAGTAGGACAAATGGTGTAGGAGTAAACAACTACTGATTTATTGGATTTAAGCCCCACTCTATGAGATGGGACACATACCAGATGCTGCTAAAGTAAACAAGAACCTTACAGCAGATAGACGATGGGCCTAAAGGGAAGCCTATATTATCATTCTGCTAAAAGAACGTAGCAATACAATGACTGCTAAAGAGCACAGGGACTCACCATTTGATGCTATGCAGAGACTTTGAAGGTCTCAGTACTAAACAAAATGCCTTCATCAAACTCCTCTCTTCAAGGCTCGGGGATCTATGTGGAGAGGAGGCAGAAGGATTCTAAAAGCCATAGGGGATAGATGACTACAAGGAAACCTGTTCCTGACACAACAGGACTGATGCACACATGAACTCACAGAGGCTGTGGGAGTATCCACAAGACCTACACATACGTGATCGAGCCAAATGGGGTCTCAGCTCTGAGACTCAGTAATGAACATAGTGTCCCACCCCTGACCAAAAATCTATTGACAATTGATACCTGCTGGCAAAAGGAAAATCGATTTTCTCCAGAGGAGTTTCTTTGACTTGTTAACTACACTTCAGGGCAGGTCCTGTGCCCAAGAGTAGTTGGCCACCCCAGAAAAAAAAATTGTACTTTTTGTGGACTCTGTTTCATTAGGATTTGTTTTGGCTTTTTTTTTCTTATTGCTCTTTGTCTTGATGCTTGACTTTTGGGGGGGTTGTGTTTGCTTTTTGTTTTTATATTTTGTTTCTATTTTTTATTTTTTATTTGTTTGTTGAAATAAAGAGAAAGAACATAAAGTTTGGTGGATAGGGAGGTGGAGGGGATCTGGGAAGGGTTGGGGGAGGGAGAAATGATCAAAATACGTTACATGAAGGAAACCAATTTCAATTTTTAAAAAGAAATCCAAAAACATATAAAGGGAAAAGGGCTCCACTTCCTTTAAACATCACAATGAGGGGTGCTTCTGTATGCTTGAAGTATGATAGAAGGTACTGCCCAGTCTTTAGGACTAGACTATTTTAAAGAATAGCCTTAAAAGAGAGAAAGAACATGTTTTGAAGTCACTGCTGTTGTTTGCGTTTGACATCTGTTAGGCATTAAAAAATGATGAACAAAAAGAAAAAAGATCAACAAATACCCACAAAGATTTTTTTCCCCCTTGGACTCTGTCCCACATTGGTTGGAATCTATGCGGGGACCATTGCCTATTACCAAGTGCTGGAAGTCAGAGTAAAGGAGGGAGAGAAAACTGGGCATGTAGGAGTGGGATGCTTGTAGAAACTTGTGGACTTTTGTGGGATACTTAGATGAGACAAAGCAATAAATCGAATGATGAATTTCATGCTGTTTGTGTTGTGATACCCATCATTCAGGACAAAGCAGTTTAACACCTCAGGACTTCCTTCTCAAATCTCTGCAACAAAGAAGTAAATCATAATCCCTACTTTAAATCCAAAGCCTTGGAAACACACACACACACACACACACACACACACACACACACACACACACACACACACACACACACACAGCACTTCTGTATGCATTTAGGAAGCAACTTGTTTTTACCACTGCAGTTCCTTCTAAGTCGAAGGCATGGCTTGGACTTACATCCTCAGCAACCTAATAGAAGTGGCATGTAGTTCCTTTGTGAGTCTCGGGTGGAGTGTATGGGTAGGAAATTATGCGCCTGTATTACACGGGCAATTAACCAGCTTTTTTGATCGAGGTAGTGACAGCTGCTAATCATGCCTTCTAATTCCCTCCCATTCTAAATTTATTATTATTACTCTTGCAGCAATTCTCTGATCCCTTTCCTTTCTCTCGGTTTCATTTTGTTTTTCCTTCAGAAAATTCTCACTGAACTCCTGACCCCTGCAGGAAAGCTGCCTCCTCTGAAATACAGGCTTCCTCTCTTTTCCTCATTCTGGTTTCCTGATCCGAGCTCCCTCTGCTGACCAAACAGCCTTGTTTCAAGACAATATTTAGAGACTGTGGTCTACGCTCTTCTACACTGTCCTAGTTTGCTCTCTAGTACTGTGATAAATGCCATAACAAAAGCAATATCATCGGGACTCCAGGAGGAAAGGCTTCTCACAGATTATGGTCCTTTATGAAGGAAAAAATAGGACAGAAGCTGAAACAGAAGCCATAGAGGAAAGCTGCTTAATGACCTGCTCTCCATGGCTTGCCCAGCTTGCTCTTTGTATAACCCAGGACCACCAGCTCAGGCATGAAGCCATCCACAGTGGATTGAGCGCTTCCTTGTCAATCACAAATCAAGAAAATGCCCCCAGCAACTTGCCTACCAAACAACCTTATGGAAGCACATAGGTTAAAAAAAATAATAATAAAGTAAAAATAAAAACCTTATTGTGTACATTCCCCTGAAATTAACTGTTCCACATGGTTTTAATGTTCTCTCTGTACCTAGCCACTGACACATGACACATGGGAGACCCTAATGATTCCAAGTGAACACACACTCATTCTAGACAATATTTGTGCTGTGATGCTTTCCAGAATAACTTCAAGGCCTGGTGAGGATGCCCAACAGAGAGCTACCCCATTCATAGTTTATGTGTGTGCCCAGAGGGCACCAATAAGGGCCTCCCTTCTTCACCCCTTACACCACATCTTCCAGAACACAGTACTTCAAATGCAGACACAGCCAATGTCCTTTTGAAGGCAAACCCTGCCACCTGAAGCACATCGATTTAAACCAAGCTAATTTTGTGAAAGCCCCTGAAAAAATAATTCCCACTGTAAAGAAGGATCAGCTGGCCTGCTTAGGGGACTCTTGCATCCCTGATGCCTGTGATCCTGTGATATGATCCAATCTGCCTTTATGGAGGGCTGTCTGCTGAGTTAATTGTATGCACTTCTTTGTGCTCTTCTCTTATGTTTATTTCATTGCAATATTTACAAAGGGACTTGTGAAATAAGTCACTATGCAAATGGGAGCACGCATACAAGATCCAGAGCAATATTAAAATTCATTAACCTTATTTACATTTGAAGCATTATCATGTATATTTGAGCACAGTGCACCTGCCAAGAGGGATGTTAGGCCACATCAGCAGTCCACTGAATAATCTATTCACTGTCTTTATTTCCTTGTCAAGTAAAGTAAAAACTTCCTTATTTTGGACACGTTCAAAAGTCACTCCCAAGCTACTTTAAGCACCAGCAGTTCTTATTTCTAGAGGAGTCTAACACAAATTTCAAGTTGTCTGTTGACATTTGAAGGATGAATTTCCTTGAAGAAAATTTCCCATCTTTATTAAATTTGAAGTACAATGTTTCACTTATCACATACTTGGAAATGAAGGAGACCAAACTCATCCTTTTGGATGCTGACAAAAGAAAAATGAAAAAAGATTTGCCTGCCTGGAACTTTCCCTCATCTCCATTGTCTACAAAGAAGGAAAAGGGAAAGAGAATGGAGATTTATGAAGGCAAAAGAAACATCCAAAAAATTTTTTCTTTATTTATTTCTTTTGGAGGGGGGAAGCAGTCAGGTTGAAACAAGAAGATTGTCACAGTAACATTTAACATTCGCTAGAGCTATGAGAATAGAATCTGTTGCCACCCAGTTGGCTTTGGGTTATATAGTGGGGAGTGGAGGAAGAAGAAATGTGATCAATAAGTGCTTTCTGACAGGATAAATCAAGTAAAGGGTGGGTTTCGTTCAATCAATACCTTCTTGGGTTTATTAATGCAAGTTAACAAGTTGGAGAAGATGGGAGACTAGCACGGGAAGGTGGAATCCTATTGCTACAGTAGTAAGAAGCAAAGAAGCCAAGTGTGTGTGTGTGTGTGTGTGTGTGTGTGTGTGTGTGTGTGTGTGTGTGTGTGAATAGAGTGGAAGTTAAGGCTTTAGGATGCATAACTTAAAGAATGAGGTGAACCTCCACATCATCTAGGATGTGCCCTAGACTGAGAATGCAGCTTAACAGACCTACCTTGGAGGAAGGATCCAGGTTGGCAAAATTGGAAGGATTTGTCTGGATCAGGGTCACTAAAGAAAAGTTTACTTGGACAGGAGAATGAGATGAGATGCCTAGCCACCAGACATACTCTTATAATGCAATAATGTAGTTGGGAAAGTAGGAGTTCCCACAGTTCACATTAAAAACAATTTTTTTAAATCATCAAAATCTTCACATTTTAATTTTTAGTACTGGAACAGGAAACTGACCAAACAAAACTGTACTTAAAACTGAATTATAAGTCAGATTGCAGACAGAAGTTCTAGAAAAGGTAATGCCAGGACTGACCCTTTGGGTTCTCATGACTCACCAACCACAGTCCCTGAAGGAGCTCTTCAGATTGTAGTTTGAAAAACACTAGGTAACCTTAAGTCTATCATCAACCTTAATTTTTCATTCAGAAGGTGGATCTTACTTTGTAGAAGAAAAAAAATATACAATTGTGATACACTGACTGAATCCTACGAAGATAAGAGGGCGGACTATATTTTGATCCTCAAATTATAGATGATGGAATAAGAACTATCAGCATAATTCATAACAATGCAAAGAATAACATAAAGTTAATACTACATGGCACTCTCTTTTGTCAGTCAGCCAATTAGCGTATCTTCATATTTGGCCTTCGTTCTATGTACAAGTCTACAGAGATTAAGTCCATCGCTATTCTTAGCTTTTTTTTTCTGTTTATTTTTTCCTTAGGGTGAAGAGAAGGTAGACCAGATGTACCTTTATGTCTTGGCTTCAAAATTAAACTGCTTGGAACTGGGTCCCATGGCATAAATGTTTTTACAGCTACATGATTTGATGTTTAGATTTAAGACCTTATATCACTAACCAGCAGAAGGTCGCTATAAAAAGGAAGCACATCAGTGAAGAAAGACAATTCAGAATAGAAATATATGTAGGTAGCACATTTGGCCCAACAGATGGGGAAAATGGAGATACTTATGTGGGACTGATTACCCCAAACAGACCCACTTCCCTATGTCTTCCCTAATGTTTATAAAGCTATATCTTTAGTTTACCCATTGTCTCCACTTAATATGTATTTCTTTCCTCCTCATCTTAAATATAATTTTTAATTATCAGTTCTCCAACATAAAATTAGAACAATCACCCTCACTCAATTCTTAGCCTTTTTTTCAGCTATACAAGATTTAAGGAGATTCCTGCAGGATTAACAATTAAAACACTTAAGGACAGGAATAGAATGAGAACCCATGGTCCTACTAGTACTAGAACATCAGTCTACTTCTCTTTACAAACATTTCTACAATCTTTGACATAAACTCTTTAAATAGCAATCCAAATGCTGATAAAGAGATAAAAATGGAAATGTTTAAACTTTTATTATATATATCATGTGATTTTATTAAACTCTACTTTAATTTTTGTGATTAACTGACAACTTCATGCATGTATATACTATTTTCTCATTATTCTCTCCTACACACCCTCTTGTATCTCCTTCCCAACTCTATTAAGACCATCCCCTATCCCTATAATCCTTTGACTAGATTCCTGTCTTTTGGGTTAGTTTTGTGAAACATTGAATTTCACTAGGACTATCTGTGTGGCTATCAGATGAAAACTTATAGTCTAATGAGATTACAGTTGTTATGCAGCCAACCCTTAGTGTGTAATGGATGCTACGATCTGAATTCAGTTTCTCATGACCGTATAAGCAAGCACGCCTACTGACTCTATATCTCCAACCCTCATTTTCATTTTTTTCAAGTTTAATGCTATGCTTAGGGTTATGCCACATGGGAGAGATCCAGTTAGACTTAAATACATTGTTAAAATAGACTCCAGAGCTGGCTCAGAGCGTCAAATCTGATAACCTATGTTTGAGCCCTGGCTTGGGACCCATGTGGTGGAAGAAGAAAACCAACTCCTGCAGATTATCTCTACCTTCCACACATGTGCCATGGTGCACATACAAACACATACATACATACATACATACATACATACATACATGCATGCATGCATACATACATGCATACATACATACATACATGTAAAACCAATTATACCACAAAGAATCAACATAAATTTATTTATGGCATACCACCTTGTTTTTTTTTAACTGAGCCACATGACCCCCACACCTGACCACACAAAAGTATAGCCATAAACATGCCCCAGAAAAAAATTCATATGATAAAATAGGGAATTAATTTCACTTCTAAAAGTCATATATTTTAAACAAAAGGTTAACCAAGTCCTACTCCACATGCTACCACGCAGGTAATAATTATTCTCTAATGGAAGCAGTACTATCACCAAATCCTCCTTCAGCAGATACCTCCTTCCATCCTTGGGGACAGAATTATAACGGAGTCATGAAGCAGAGAAGATTTAAGACACTCTCTGGCAGGAAAAAAAAATCAAATCCGACCTAATTTAAAGGTAGGTACATTTCATTTTAAAGACCTTTTTATGAAAGGGGAAAAACAGGTCATTAATTTTGATAGCTTTTAGTATAAATAGATAAACAAAGCATACATATATATATATATATATTATATAATGTATTGTGGGATTAGTTGTAGAAATCATCTCTTATAAATGCTAGAAAATCAACCTGCTAGAAAGATCTGCTTTCTGTGTTTTTCCTCTTACATACTTATCTGATGCTGGTTATTTACATTCTAGATTACTGGTGGCAAATCTTCATTTTTAACTTTGAAAAGTCATATACCTTTATATGAGTTGGAGAGCTTGTTGTGTAGTGAAAATGAATAAAGGGAGATTGGTTGCTTCAGACTGAGGCTCCTGTCCATAAAACAGATTAACTCAGATTTAGAAATGTAATATTAGTGGTTCACCTCGGGCTCCTGGGAGGAAGGGACTACATCTTAGATGACAGATTGATTTGAAAAACAGAACGTGAACTTCTTAATTTACCACTGCAGGACAGTCTCTCTGGAAAAGATCACCAGAAGAGAAGTCACAAATCAGGGAGATGCTGATTGCCTCGGATTTGGGGGAGGGGTGTGCTTTTGGTTCGCCTAACAGACAGAAATTAGTCTACAGAGGCGATTCTCCTTCGTTAAGCTACCTCAGACACACCTAGGGACTTGTTAAGACAGATGTCTAAAGCCACCCCTAGCATTTCCTAATCTGTGGGTCTGTAATTGTATCCAAGAACCGATACTTTTACAAATCCCCAAGTGAGGTGCAAGCTTTGGGTCTCAGGCCAGTCCAGGGAACTGTATGAATCACACTAGTACAGAAACAGACCTTTTCCTCAGCATAGAGTAGTGTCGGTGTGTAGAACTGAAGCCATTCTCCTGAAGAACTGGATTCGCAAACCTTTTACTTTCCCAGTAAGAATTCTTCATGAGTCAACTGGGGACAGCTTTACCTGCTGACATAATTCTCAAAAAACTTACCATGAACTGTGAATGCTTTGGATTACACTTTTCTGCCAAACCTATTTGAAAATGTTACTGTCTCACTATAACCACAGGTTTCAACTGATCTCCTAAATGTATGGCTTTGGTGTATATTTGTTTTTGTTATTTCCACACATTGAACAATAAATATTGTCAGCTTCTACTCCCATCCTCGGCCTTTTGCTAATTTCTGAATTTGGAAACGCCTCCTAGAATAGTAAAAGAGCACATGTGTCTATAATCGGGAACAACAAAACAGAAAACCTGGACTCCTAGAAGCTCTCTCCCATGTGCTTACTCTTCCCAAGAAACCTAGCCTAGATCATTCCAGAGTGACTGCAGCTTTTCAAACCTGAAGGCCATGATCTTGATCTTGCTTCCTACGCTGCCCTTCTGTGAATGTCACTGGATTTAGTCCACGTACTCGTCGCTGCACTATAGGAAGGAAGAATTCCCTGAGTCTTCTCACCTGTACAGTCAGAAAGAATCACAAATGTAGGAGGAGGAAACGATACCTATCCCAGAAATCAAGAGCTTGTCATAAGAACCTCAATATCCCTGGCTAACACTATAAAAAACAACTATTTCCAACATTCAAAAGGATGGACAGGTTTTAGGCATAAGTGTAACCTGCCCTCTCCCCCAAACTGGTATTCTATTACAGAAGATGGAGGGGGAACTCATTTTCCAGCATGTACTTCAGTGTTGGACTTGAATGGCCCAACATGGACTTCAGCTCCTGCAGTAAAAGAGCATCAAGATGGTCCTTGGAGTGTTCAGCCTAATCAGCCACAACTTGACCTAGTTGCAAAGAAAGCACGCAAGTACTCTTCGCTTCTTCTGTAAGAACTTCCGTATCACCAAGTCATTAATATGTGATAATCAAAAACTCAAGAATTGTGAACACAGCTGTTCACAGAAAAAGGAGAAAAGTGGTGCCACCAAATGTTCCTAAAGCCTTGTGTCAGACGAGGAGGGCTCCACACAGGGCATTCCATTCACTTCCCTTCCTACATGCCATGCCTAGGCAATGGGCCAGCTACTAGAGTTGCAAACTGCAATGAATGTCATCCCTAATCTCAAAGACAAAGAGAGGGTGTGAGGCTGACTATATGGAGAAGGAGGGGCATGGTCCTCTGTTCCTTGTCCTATCTCCATTTGCCACATTCAGGGAAGTTGGTAGCTGTAGGAGAAGCAAAGGTGTTGTGACAAGGCCATAATGGCATTGAGTTCCTGACCATGGCAGCAGTGATTCACTGTGGAGTCACTGTCTCCTTCTTCTCAAGAGAAAGCTGCCTCCAAACCCATTACATCATGGTGGTGAACGGTCTCAGCTGGCACCCGCTCTCCTATGTCTCCGGGGGAAACTAAAGCAACTATGCCTTTACTTTTCAGTGACATGGGAGAGTGGCGAGGACAGTCACCAGCCTCATAGAACTGGTTTTGGTTCCAGCACATGCACACACTTTGACTGTACCAGACAGCAAGCAGGAGAGTATCAGCCACCACTAGTTTCTAGCATGCCGAGTTATGAGTTTCATCTGACAGCACCTCCTGATACTCATCCTCCTGTAACACTTGGACCTTCTCCATCAAAGCCTGCAACGTTTCTCCTTAAGGATTTGTCTTTGAAGAAAGACTTGTTTCTCATCCCAAATCCAATACTTCAGATCAGTCCCAGTATGCAGCCAGTCTTTGCAGAAGCTGAGGAAAAGCCGTCTTGCTTTTATAATAAAAGGAGTTGGCAGGACCCAGGAAAAAGAGCTCTTCTCTGTAGGGGAGAGTCTGAGCCTCAAATACACAGCAACTGAAGTAGAAGCTGACTTCATTAGAATCCTCCCGACCACCAAGCTCACTCCACTGTGTACCTATAGGAGGCAAAGTCGGCCACAAAGGAGTTCATCTGACTGAAGTTGAAACATAAGAATATTATTTCAACCTTAAACTGCCAAGAGAAAGGCTACCAATGAGCTTGCCTTGTGCACCTGCTCACACCTGGGATTGGGCAGCAGTGGCTTCCAGAATGCTGTGCTATATGCCTTGGGGCTGTCTTTCACCATGACTAACCAGTCCCAACCAAGTCTAGCACTCATCCTTTCATCTACAGACATAACCAACTCCCGAATGAGAGTTTTCTCAGCCCAACATAGCCCAAGATGAAAATGTCCACATTTTGTTTTTATACTATCATGTTAAAAAAAAAAGTTCCTCCCAGGGAGTCCATTCCTTTAATCTTTGAAGTCCCCCAGATCTGTGATCTGTGTTCTCCTCTCTCTCACATCTCTCTCTCTCGTGTGTGTGTGTGTGTGTGTGTGTGTGTGTGTGTGTGTGTGTGTGTGTGTGTGTGTGTGTGTGTGTGTGTGTGTGTATCCACCAGGGTACCTGGTCCTGTGTTTTGAGCATTGTAGGTGTTCAATAAATATTTTCTAAAAAGATAAATGTCTCATAATCCAAAGGCCACCTTGGGTATAATAACGGCTGGCTGATTATCTGTCAATTCGATCTTCCCCATTGCACCCTGTTCCAGAATTAGGATTAGAAACAGCCTCCCTGGGCACACGAAGGACCTCAGCCAAGAAAATCTTGGCCTTGATTTCAACAACCAACATCCTTGGGACCTATGCTTGGAACGCTGACAGAGACTCGATACCAAGAATGGAGCCAAGCCATTGTCTGATGAGGCCCTCAAGGATGCAAGGAGAGGTGTGCCAGATTGGTGCAGCTGTTTGGATCCCTTCAAGCCATCGTCTCCTTGATTTGTCAAGTCAATCACAGCTGCCCAAACCCTCCTCAAACTGGTGACTGAGAGCACTGTAGGACTGTTCCATTATCCTATTAGGAATACATCTATTCCTGCGTCCATTCCAGCAGGCACATGGAAGTACTCATCCATCACCCGTGAGGGTGCTAAGTTAAGGTCTGCTCACTCATCTCAAGGTTCTGCTTTACCTTGAGAAGAAGCATAAAGCAGCAGCCCTCAGCTATCATGAGAGAATTCCTGATAGGCTTGAATGCTATGGATTGTCTCCTTCAAAAGTAAAGACAGGTTTCTGAACCCTTTCCTGGACACTTTCTAGTGGCATAGACACATATCTTTCCAGGAGGACCCTTCCTGGTAGTTTAGATATGGCTGCGTTTTCCCTCACAAACCTTTGATACTGCTCAGATTTTCCTGGGTTGATGCATTTGTAGCTGGAGTGCTTGCTATGAATGCTAAGAATGACAGAAACTTACTGTCTTAGCACTTCTGATAGCAAGGCTACCACAGAAGACAGTCATCTAGCCAGGACTTAATTCAGGATAGACAGGATAATGACAGGAAAGAACATGAAGTCAGTTCCTGTCTTGCTCTGGTTCTTGGTGACAGTAAAATGCTACAGGCGGTCTTTGGCACACAAGTAGAAGGGACATATGGTATGCTATTAGCATGGGTTAGGTTAAAATGCCTTTCTAGTACTGAGGTGATACAAATATTTGCATCTGTCTTGGCTGCAGCTGAGGACTGGTTCTGAGGCAGGCTGGGAACACTCATTCTGGCAGCCTACCCTCTGGTTCCATACTGCGAGCCTCCCCGAAGATTCACTAAGCTACTCCCAACTCCTGTGGGCCAAGCTTTTGCTTAGGCATGCAGACGATGTCTATTACAATGAAGATGGGTGACTAGTGTGTAGCGTCTTTACAAAGGGGAGGTGTTTCTTCAAAGGTCCTAACACTGCAACTTGGTTCCTAGTAGCTTGAGTCTGAATTGATGTCCAGGGCACAACCATCAGGCCTCTAAGGGAAACACAGAGATGACTGAACTCCCAGGGCACCCAGTGATGGAAGGACAAAGCAGAGTCATGGGACCAGGTCTTCTTGCTGAAGACCAAGCAGCCTTACACTGTGCTGTTGCTCTCAAAACAAACAAATCCCTCTGCATTGCCAACCCAGCCTCAATGCTGTATTTTGTATTCTCTTAAAGTAAGTTTAATTCTATTTAGGTAATACTATATTTAAAGTATGAGCTGTACTTACTTGCCCAAGGAAAACCTTTCATGTCATTTCTCATTGTCACACAATATAGATCAGTACTAACACTGCAACTTTACAGGTCGCCCGTGACAAAAGCCTAACAAAACTATAACACCATTTCCATGTGTGGCTAGTTGGCAGTGGTAATCTACTTCTCTCCTCCCTCCCACTGAGTTGAAGTCTAAGAATCAGTTGTATTTGCTCTGGAAGGCATTTTTTTTTTTCTGGAAGGCATTTTTGACCCATATATCTGTCACTTCAAATTAATGTGACATGGTAAAATATAAAAGGAATTCATTTTCTTAGGGAGAAATAACTTTTTTAATTTTATTTAATCTTTCTTTATAGTCCAGACTTTATCCCTCTCCCAGGCCATCCTGGTCCACCCTCTGACTGTTTCACATCACATATCTCCTCCCCCTCACCCCCATCTCCACGAGGATGTCCTTATCCCCACACCCCAACCCATCAGACCTCCTGACTCCCTGGGGCCTCCAGTCTCTTGAGGGTTAGGTACATCTTCTCTGAGTCCAGAACTGGCAGTTCTCTGCCATATTTGTATTGAGGGCCTCATATCATCTGATGTATGCTGCCTTGTTGGTGGTCCAGTGTCTGAGAGATCTCAGGCATCTAGATTAGTTGAGACTGCTGGTCCTCTTACAGGGTCACCCTCCTCCTCAGCTTCTTTTAGCTTTTCCCTACTTCAACCACAGAGGTCAGCAGATTCTGTCCATTGGTGGATAAAGGGAATTTATTCCTTCACAAAAGATTCAATAGAGGCAACCCTAACTTAAAATGAGTTGGTGGGGAGTCAGGAGGTTTTACACAATGACATTGCAAATGTCACAGATACAAAGGAAGACTTGGAACTCACATTCAATTGTGCTTAAATCTCAATTCAGATTCTCTGTCTAAATCTTTCAGTTCTCTATTTAAAGGCACCTACATTGGAAGTTATGGAAGATGCAGTATAAACATGCTTTATGCCAGAAAGAAAGGTTATCCAATCAGCAAAACAATATCTAGAACATGCCCAAACCCTACATCATGACATTGAATGACTGCTCATTCACATTTTATAAGGCATTTGATAACATGTGTAAGTCATTAGGCAGCCCCTTTTGTGACTGAGTTGACTTTATGGGTCTGGTCACATCAGATAGGAGTCCAGCTACTCTGATTCCACTTGTGGTCACTCTTCTAGTCATGAAATCTACTTGCCGAAAATGATGCATAGCCCGTGGTCCATCTCAGGATACTATTAGTTTAACATTTCCAGACCATATTCCATGACATGAACTCTTTCTACTACTAAGAATCAATTACTATAAGAAATTTCTTGAAACTTGGCTGCCTTAAGGAAATCCTGGATTTCCATTGTATCCTTCCTGTGCAGAAAGTCAACGCTACATGAACCTCTCCATTGTTCTACACACACTAACTTTTGATGCAGAATGAGAAGACAGTGGTAACTTCGATGATATGCTACAGATCACAGCAATCACAGCGGGCTTGGGTGAGGGCCTGAGGATTTCTGTACTAGCGTCTGTTTGCCCCACAAATATCTGATCATTCAGAATCCTTTTCCAACATGATAGAATATCCCTTAGTCTCCATATGCAACATTGAGCGTCTGTTGTGCACCAGAAACTATTCTAGAAGCTGGACCCACAGAAATGAACAAAACAGCAGGCAGCCATGCTGAGGTGACAATCAATAGGATTATTCATTCTTCCCACTGAGCTGCTGAAGAAAAGAAGGGGAACTCCCATCACCCATCAAGTGTGGCCTTCCACAGAGTGTCCAGGGGCAAAGAAAGTGTCTACTAAGTAGACTTAAGAAAAACCAAATCAAATCAAAGTCTTATTTTCAAAAAGAATATTCTGACAAAATTTGTTGATTCTCTTCCATAATAGGAGAGGTTCAGGTTGTACTCTGTTTTTCTGAACTTAATTTGACAAATATAATGACCTCATTTGAATTATGTCTCCACCACACATAGATAATCCTATATATCCCAAAAGGAATTTTGACAAGTGAGTACTCCTTTTTGTTTGGGGGTTCCTCCTAAATATATATGTCAAACTTAGAAAGGTGAATTCCAAAAGATGATGTCAGAGCTTCTGAATCAATTTTTAAACTTGTTTTTTTTTTTTTCACACAGGAATGTGAACACCGGTTTCAAAGAAAGCAATGGGAACAGTCAAAGATCAAACCATAGAAAAAGAAAATCCCATCCAATCACAGCATAAAAGGAAGAGTTGCTAACTCTACACAATCATTTTGTAAACACCCTGTAGACATTTGTGCCCATTAACCAGAATCATTTGTCTTCTCCCTAGCGCAGCTCCTAGAGGAACTTGATATTTAAAATGCTATTTTTATTCTTTTGGCTCATAAATTATTTTAGCACAGAAATCTTACTTTAGGAAATATGTGACTGCCCCCATTGCGCCAGACTTTGTGCTAGTGACTCCAGGTGGCTCGGGGGCAGGACACCATCCAATCTTCACACTGACTTTTCCCCCTGACAAACAGAAACAGATGTTCTCTTCCAACTCTCCTTCCACACGGCCTCAACTTTTCGCAGCTTTTGGGAAGAGAGTTGCCATGCGGCGGCATTCAGAACTCACTTCCCTGTAGCTCACAGATGGAAATTATTTTCTGGGAACAGTAGAAGAAAGGAATCTGGCCTCAGTGAAATTGGATCATCTGTTCGGGCATGTTGTCTTGTGGAGCTGGTGACCGTGCAGTCTGCTTGTAGAGCTGCAGACATGGTAACAGGAAGTGACAAGGAGGGAGAGGATGACCTGGCCCCTCCTCACCAAGCCTGTCCCTCTGGGCTCCCAGCTGCCCCACAAGCAGAGTAATTAAGATGAGCTCGTCCACAACCTGGGAACCTGGTTCAAAAGCTTGCCCTGCTAAGTAAAATGGGAGTTCAGTAGTGATCTCGGAGCTACGACTCTCGGTGTCGTTTTGGCCAAAAAGTAAAGCAGGGTGAGCCTGATTTAAATAATGCACTTGGAATGCTAAGCGTGCACCAGCACCAGTTCCTCAGTTGTAACAACTGGACCACCCTGGCAGGCAAGTGGGTAGTGGAGGATGTTACATACCGTGCTAGAGATGGGGGCTGAGGCTAGTGGAGGGAGACATGACATAAAATGTGACAGAAATCTGTTCTTTCCAGTTTTGCTCTAAACCTAAAATTGCAATAAAAACTTAATTCTATTTTAGAAATACAATAATCTTATGAATGTGTTCTTTAAAAATATATTTAAGAAATTACAGCAGCTTCAAAGCCTAATGTTCTTGGGGAAAACTGGGATGGGGCCAAGAGTTCTCTCTCTTTCTCCCTCCCTCCCTCTCTTTCCTTCTTTCTTCCTTTCTTTCTTTCCCCACTTCTCCTTTTCTTCTTCTACTCCTTTGTGTGTGTGTGTGTGTGTGTGTGTGTGTGTGTGTGTGTGTGTGCGCGCATGCCCACTCAAGGATATAGGTGAGAGGTTAAAGTTGAAAATGCCTTCTCCTACTCTCCACTCCAGTTTTGTTGTTGTTGTTGTTGTTGTTGTTGTTGTTGTTGTTGTTGTTATTGATGTCTTATTTTTTATTTGTTATTTTATTATTTTACATTTCAAATGTTAGCCCCCTTCCCAGCTTTCCCTCTGCAAAACCCTTATCCCATCCCGCCCCCTGCTTCTATGAGGGTGCTCCCCCACCCACCCACCCACTCTAGCCTCACTGCCCTAGCATTTCCCCCACCTGGGACATCGAGTTTCCATAGGGCCAAGGAGCTCCCTTCCCAGTGATGGCAGCTGCTATATATGCAGCTGGAGCCATGGGTCCCTCCATGTGTACTCTGGTTGGTGGTTTAGTCCCTGGGAGCTCTGGAGGGTCTGGTTGGTTGATATTGCTCTTCTTCCTATGGAGTTGCAAACCCCTTCAGCTCCTTCAGTCCTTCCCTTGGGGCCCCCGTACTTAATCCAATGGTTGGCTGTGAGCATCCACATCTGTATCAGTAAGGCTCTGGCAGAGCTCTCAGGAGACAGCCATATCAGGCTCCTGTCAGCGAGCACTTCTTGGCATCAGCAATAGTGTCTGGGTTTGGTGTCTGCCTATGGGATGGATCCCCAGGTGGGACAATCTCTGGATGGCCTCTGCTTCAGTCTCTGCTCCACTCTTCATCCCTGTATTTCCTTTAGACAGGAGCAATTTCTGGGTTAAACGTTTTGAGATTTTTTTGTTTTTGAGATAGGATCTTTTCGCAAACCTTGTGCTCTCTAACCTAGTAAGGCTGGTTGCTTAGCAAATCCAGGGTTCCTCCTATAGTCTCCCCAGCACTGACTGGGATTATAGGCATGTGCCACCCACCTGACTTCTCACCTGGGTGATAGGATCCAAAACTTGGGTCCTCAAATTTGCACAGTAAGCACTTTACCAACCGAACTGTTCCCTCAGCCCAACCCAGGCATTCACTTTCAATTTCTTAGAACGATGTAAAAATCAAGACAGTAAATGGGAAAGGTGTGATGTATTTATCTGATTAACTGACAATGCTTGGTCCCACAATCGAACACAAAGCATGAGTGCCTGTTTGCCCGAGCCTATAGCATGCTCACCCACTTTGTGACCTTTCAGAAACAAAATAGCAGAACATAGAAATACTCTTCTCTCTAGACAACTGCTAGCCAATCACTTAGAGGAAGCTAAAAATATGAAGCTCAGTGTGATAACGCATACTTGTATTCCCAGCATCGGGAAATGGGACCGGGAACATAGGACACTCATGCCAGCCTCAGCAACATATGGAGTTCAAGGCTAAGCTGGGCTATAGGAAACCCTTCTTTAGAAAGAAGGAGGAGAGGATCGAAGAGGAGGAGGGGAAGGAGGAGGAGGAGGAGGAAGAGGAGGAAGAAGAGGAAGAGGAAGAGGAGGAGGAGGAGGAGGACAAAGAGAAATCAAAAGCTGGTTTCGGTTCCTTTCTTTTCAAAAATTAAAGGTAGAGTTCCCATCGTGCACTTTTTCTCCTCCCCATCTGCTGACTCCCTAGATGAAGATGCCCTGTGTGACCACACTTGCTGAAAGGGATAATTTGCTGGCCCCAAAGGACTTTATGGAATCCTGAAAGAATATGTTATGAGATGGGTCCTGAATGAGGAGCATCTGTCTGCCCCAAGAATAATGCTTGTGGCGGAGAAATCACCATAAATGGCTTTAACAGAGACCAAATGCGTCCATTTCAATGCAAAGCTTTATCACTCACCAAGGGAATTTAGAGGCGAAAAGGGAAAAGGGGAGGGGGAGTGAAGTCATTTCAGCAGGGCATGGTTCATAACTCTTTTATTAGGACCAGCAGGTCAAGGTCTTGAATAGCTGTAAGGTGGAAAGGTAAAATCATTGTTAGCCAGATACGTTCAAAGGATGCAAACAGAAAATTGAGAGAGAATAATATCCGCACGTTAGAGATATTATATTTAAAAGGTGATTTGGAGAATTAGAGGGCAAGGCTTATGTGATTTTTGCTTCATCACAGTAGAATGTGATTGGTTTCATTTCATAATTAAAATCTCCTGGGCAGGACTATGGTCTGATCCTGATAAATCCAAGACTTTCTTCCTCTATTCAAAGAAAGGGCACTAAAAAGAATTAGAATGTACTAGAAGCACTATAACAAACTTTTGTCGTAGAGGAAATAAAGCCATCAGACCGGCTTGCTGGCTTGCTGCATATTGACCGAATCCACAACAAATCATTGGTAATTCAAGCCCATGTCTGCAAAACCTGCCTGCGTGTATAAGGATTATACGTACCATGTGGCAAGAAAATGCCTTCACACACTGGAAAAGGTACATTCTTCTCTACCTCTGAGATGGAAACAATTCCATCATAAAACTCAGTGAATTAAATCACAGTGTAAGACAATACGACCATCCCCAGGAGGGATTTAGATACCCAATGGGGAGCCTGCTATAACCAGCTAGACAGCTGGCAAGATGGCAGAGAATACCGATAGAAGACTAATGTTAGTGGTACCCTCATCATCTGCCCAATGTCCTGACACCAGCGAGATACTCTGGCTTGGAAAATTAATCTGTACTTGACCGCGATGCTCAACCACAGTAACTGCACCCATCCCTTCTTCTCTGCCTCCTTCCGTGACTCTGTGCTAATCAAGCTCAACCCATTCCACACAGAAGTTCTTGTTCATTCGGCGTCTTATGGACCGACGTGCATGCGCTTTGGTTTGAATGATGCTGCATAAATAGCATAATACAATTAAATATGGCCTGGCATGTGAGAAAAACCGAGCCTTTTATCTTACTCTGTCTCGCACGCTATTCTTTTCAGATCTAATTGCATGCAGACAGTTTCAATCTGGAATAGTCTGAATATTACCTCGGCTGCATCCCCACTTTGCTCGTAATGAGAGAGCCATCGCTTTCATCCTCAGCATATACCGCACTCAAGCATCCAAACCCTCCTCCGAATGATTGACTGAGCCATAAAGGCATCAGGATCCTATAATTGATCTGTCTGAACAATATCAAACACCCACGGAGAGGCAGAAAAAGATCTCAGCACTATCTCAATGGCAAGAATGCCTGTTTAATTGGGTCCAACAACTCCCTTGCTTGGGTCTTAGCCTCTTGGCTATGACGCCACTATACCAATGACTCTGAACTCTTCCCTACGCACTGCCCCCTGATTCTACTTGATTTAATGATGGGTTGTTACCTTGGCCAATATTTGGTGCGCCCTGTTTGCTGCTTCTTATTTGAACACGTACCTTGCAAGGTTTGCCTCTTTGGTCTTGGCAAACAAACCTGCATTTGTTGAATAACAATTCAACAAGGATCTCTAACTTCTGCCACATCCGTTGTTTTGTGCCCTACCCCCACTGTACCCCCAGGTCATCTTGCTGTCTTTCATTGAAGACGTAGACTATAATTTATCCCTTTTGCTAAGGCCACAGGAAACTAGGTCCCTCTGAAGCCAGTTAGAGCCTCCTGAGCTGATTGGAGACGCAATAAACTGTTGCCCACCATCAGCGCACTTCACCTCCTCCCCCCCCTACTTGGAGCTGTCAATCATTGTAGGAGCACTTTTACTGCCTGCATGTTTCTGCTTATAATCAAGTCATTACAGCAAATGTTGCTTTTGTTAAAGAAAAGCCGGGAAGTTATAAATAGGTTTGAAGATGTGTTTTCTTCTAAGAATGACAGATTCTAATAAGTGTTCTTTTTTCCTTGCCACCTCGGAAGGGCCAACAGGAAAGGTTGAAGGCAATATTTCTGTATCGTGTTTGGAGGACCGGTTACCTAAACGTACAAAAATGTCAAGACTCAACAAACTCTACACTTATAACTGAGAGATTTCATTTAATTAAGTGTATATTTAAAAAACAGTAATTATAAAAAGATAGGTATAGATAGCGGAGACAACTAGACAAAAGAAGCGACCATCCCCCACAAAGCCTAAGTAATCCACATGACACACAAGTGTTCCTATTTTTCTAATTTTACACCTAGGATCAAATTATCTAAGCCAAATATAATTTGGAGGTTTTGTCTCATTCAGAGATCATGGGTGCAAGATTCTAAAGGGTTGGCCTGTCATCTAAGACCTGCAAAGAGTTTAATCACACGGCACAAATTATCACTTTGACATGGCCATAGGAAAAGCAAACAGCTTGATCCTCCCCAACCCCTCACCCATATTCACACAGTGAGAGACAAGAGGCTTGGTTTCCGGGGAGAATTTCAAAAAATCAGCATCCTCAACAAGTTTCTCTTTGCTTGTCATGGAAAATGATGCAGGTGTGCATGGGTTTGAAGAAACCCCAAACCCAGGGGTAGCAAGAAGGCTTGGGCCAAAGAGAATGCTATAAAAGACATAGGGGGAAAGTCTCAAATTCTGTGTTTATAGGGATTTTTAAATGTTTGTTTCCATCATTGAGGAAGGATGGCTTCAAGGTGAGAGTGAAGCTTAGCCTCTGCTTGTAAATCAAAATCACCTAACAAAGACGAAAAGAGGGAGAAAACAAGTTTGTGGGTATTATTTCTGCCTGATGGGAATTCTAAGAGGAACACTGTTGTTGTCAAAGTGTTACAATGTGTCAATCACATGCCTTAGAATTAGCAAGATACCAACCAAATAGAATACTGGAAGGGCTTGCATTTGCCTTGACAAGGGTACACTGCTCAACATAAACACTGAGGAGAGCCAGTGTGAACAAGAAAAATAAAACCATCCTTGGATGAAGGTCATGCTCAGATGCTGTGAAGAAAAGAATTCACACTGTGAATTCATGCTACATGTGATCAAGCCTCAGTTGTCAAAATTAGTGGTATATAGGAATGGGACATAAATTCCAAAATAGGTAATCTAGAAACATTTTTTCCAAGAAAAAAATTTTATTGATTATTTGGGAATTTTACATTGTGCACCCCAATCACACTCACTTCTCAGGTTCACCCCCTTCCCCGGCAAAATAACAACAACAAAAATGTCTGATTTGTGTTGGCCCTTATACTCACTGGAGGATGGTCAAACTCCCAATGGCCAGTCCCTTAAAGGAAACTAGCTCGCCCTCCAGAAGCTGTCAGTTGCGGAGAGGGAGAAGAGGGTTGTCTCAGAAGCCTTTTATGTCCCCCTTTCTCAACTGTGAGTCTCCAATCATGGACACAACTGCAAAAGTAGCTTCCTTGCCCTTTGGAGTCAGCGTCAAGACAGACCTCAGACATTCACAAAGTCTCCAGCCTCAGCATGTGCCACGGACCTCAGCATGGTCTCTGGTGGTAGTACAGGCCCTATTATACTACCTACAGTAGTATATCCGTGCGGCCCTCTACTGAAGCCTGGATCACTGACACCATCATAGACCTCAGCAGCAGCACAAGCTAAAGACATCACATGGTCTCTGGGGCAACATGGACCAAGGACACCAATACGGTCCCTGGTAGCAGACACACCCATAGATATCAGTGTGGCTTCAGGTGGCAGCAAGACCAAGGATATCTGCATAGCTTTGATGGCAACAGGGCTCACATCAACACCTTACCCCCCCACCTCCACCCCCCCACCCCGCCTTCCTTACTGCAGCGGCAACAAGGACTCCAACATGGCCTCAGGCAGCAGTACTAGCTGTTCACATCAGTATGGCTCCAGCGCAACCCGGACCACAGACACTAATATGGCCTCCTGCAGCAGCACAGACTACGGCAGGGATCCACAACAGGCCTTGGACTTCTACATGGCCTCCACTGGCAGCCCAGATCAGAAGCTTCAACCCAATCTGGGCAGCGGACTACAAATATCAACACGGCCTCCAGGAAGCAGCATGGACCACAGGGTTCTTTCGAGCGAGTCCAATCCAAGAAATTGAACCGTTCTTTATTTCACATGTCCTGTCATGGCTCGGAGCGGGCATATGCTGCCACTGGCTGCACGTTAAGGGGCTGACTCTGCAGGCTCCAGCCTGTTGTACATCACCCCGCCAACCCCACTCAGCAATGACTTGTTGCCGGTCTCCTGTAGCCTTCTCTCACGTGTGTCTCCACTGTAGTGTCTCTAATTCTGCCTTTCTCTACCCTACATCCACGGTTCCGTTCCTTCCTCTTTCTCACCTTTCCATCTCATATTCATTCACTACTTACAGTGGCCTTAGAAATCCCAAAGTGGGGGTTGGGGATTTGGCTCAGTGGTAGAGCGCTTGCCTAGGAAGCGCAAGGTCCTGGGTTCGGTCCCCAGCCCCGGAAAAAAAAAAAAAAAAGAAATCCCAAAGTGTCACACAGGATATGTTTTTCCCAAGCAGCCTCACATGCAAATATTCATTGCAAAGAATCGTTGATATTGTTTAAGATTTCTGATTTGGGGCACAGCGTAAATACCGGGCTGTCACAAAGACTTGTCTCGTTTATACTGCAGTTGTCCAGAGTCAGGGTGATCTCGTAGCTAGGCAGGATCCTTGCCTGAGCTCCAGGTTGCTGTATCTGCTACCTTGAGGTTCCATGAGCTTGACCTTCGTGTTTGTAGCCTCCAGGCAGCGCCTCTGCCCTGTGCTCTCTGACTCCTAGCCGTGAGAGCAGTGCAGGCCACAGCTGTAGCAGCCCCATACTCAGCCTGGCCACCAGGCCTAGGGCCAGCCCTATTCACTATAACATTTGGTTCTGGCACACCAGCTCCTCCCTGCGGTTCAGCAGTTCATAGAGGAATAGATGTTGGGGTGGGGTTCAGCACTTCATAGATGGAATAGAAGTTGGGGTGGACTGACCCAACACGCTGGATCCCAGCCCGCCTGGGCCTCTTCTCAGTAAAAACAAATTTTTATAATCAATTTTAGAAGGCCACACACACACACACACACACACACACACACACACACACACACACACACACACACATCTTTTACATTCCCATGGTCTTAACATTTTCACCAAAAATTCACAATGTGGGCTCCAGATGAAGGGTGGACTCAAAGAAGCCAAGCTTCAAAGAATGTGCGTGTGCACTCCATGACTCCAGGAGAGTTCTCACTGCACTTTCCAATGGTGTGGAAATTATTTTAAAGAAGCTCAAATGGATGCTCCTTTACTGAGCCTAGCTAGCACAGACAGTGTTTATTTGGATTTAACAAATTGACCATTCCCCTCCTGTAAACTAGAAGGCATTTTTAAATCCATTACACTGAATTCTATCTTGTCAGTTCCTGGTTATTCGAAAGACTACTGCCTAGCTAGTCAGGTAGACTACGTGCTTTCAATGGTATAAAAGAATCCCCCCATATTAGTGATCTTAAGATATCCAAACTCTGGGAAATATACAGTTCTCTTCCTAAATAATTAACTGCCTAGTTTAAGTACCCCATATTTTTAACACATTCTATTCAATATGTAGACAGCATGGAGCAGAGTTTTCTGTGTACATCAACTCAGTCCTTGCTATAACTCCCCCAGTGGAGGTGTACCATCATAAAACAAAGTAATTATAGCTCATAGATCATAAATAATACAAAGTCACATCACTAATGAACTCAAACTCAGTTCTTTTAGAAGCTCAAGTCCATACTATTGAAAAGGCAAATTAGATAACAGTTCACAGCAGGATACTCATGTGGTAAAGACATTAACAACACGAAAGCATGGACCTTTCCATATCCAGAGAAGACATTGCTATGTGTCAGCATTGTTTCTTCACTTGGGGAGCTGATGAGTCAGAGCAGTTAAGAACCAGACAGATAAATAGTCTACCTGGCTTTGAACTCTGCTGGCTGGCAGTACCAGCTAGTTTTATGACAACTTGATACGAGATAGTTATTTAGAAAGAGAGGCTCTCAATTGGAAAGAAAATGGCTCTATGAGGTTTGTCTATAGTGCATTTTTTTTTAATTATTGATTGATGTGAGAGGGTTCATTGTAGGTGGTACCATCTCTGGGCAGGCAGCCGTGGATGCTATAAGAAAGCTGAGCAAGTCAGGAAAGAGCAAGCTCACAAGCAGCACTCCTCCATGGCCTCCGCGTGGGCTTCTGCCTCCAGGGTCCCGGACTGTTTGAGTTCTGCCCTGACTACTTTTGATGATGAACTGTGGAGAGGAAGTATAAACAAAATAATTAATAGTTTCCTATCATAGCAATAAAAACCCCAACTAAGACACTGGCTTATGTGAACTTGTTTTCTGCATCTATAATTGCCTTATAAGAAAAGGCACCAAGTCAGGTTATAGTGGTTAATCTAAGCACTCAGGAGATAGTGGCAGGCAGATCTCTGAGTATGATACCATCCTGCACAGGACAGCCAGAGCCTATACAATGAAGCCCTGTCTCAAAAGACAAACAAACACACAAGCATAAAGAAAAGAAAAAGAGAAAGAGAAAGAGGGGGGCAGCAACCCAAGGTATTGTTATCAAAGACAACAGATGTGGACTCCATCTTCAAATAAATTGATGATATAACGAATCTTACTTTTCAGGTCCAATGAGCGAAAGTTCCCATATCCCAAGACTAGACCATCACACTGAGGTTTGCACATAGTCTAAGTAAATAGAAGAAATTAGCCTTTGAATAAATATTAAATATTTGGGAGATGTTACATTCTAGGAATTATCAAAAGTGGCTTTATTTTTATTACTTCAGTTAATCTGCTCAACATCCTAACCTATAAAGAAGGCATAATGATTCTATCCCTATTTTATATGTTTAAAAATTCTGGCCAAGAGAGGTTAAGTAACCAAGACCTGCCACATAAGACTAAATCCTCCTTCAACATAAATGGCTCAAGAAATAAGGTGTCTTTATCATGGTCACATATAATTAATATGTCTATCATCACTCAACCAGCCAGTTAATGAAGAAACCCTTAAGATCAATTCTAACTCCAGAGCCCTCCTCACTAGTCCACATGCTATCAATATGATTCAGTTAGATTTCTAGGTTTGATCAAGTCACCTGACTTTAGGACCTTCTTAATCCATCTCCAAAGGCTGGGGCATCTCTAGGTTCCAGCAATGATCATGAAGAGGCAAGAAAGACATCAGCAAATTCCAGGTCAAGATGCAGATGTTGTTGGACATGGCCCATGATTGTGTCTCAACACAGGCTGCTTGAGTGGCTTTCAGCCCTGACTGCACGTTAGAGTCACCAAGGGATCTCTGAGAAATTCACTCCCAGCCCCCATTAAATCAGTTTGTCCAATGGTGGAGTCTAGAAATGACAACTGTTTTGAGATCTCACTCATTGATTCTTTTGAATCCATTGTTGGGACCTCTGAATTAAAGAGGTGGACACCCATAGATCAGAATAAAGACTTAGTAGAAGACATATAAGCAAACCTTCTACTAAACTCTCCAAACTAATGCTCTTCATGATACCATACTCTACATCTATTTATTTCAGCTTTGTTTAAAACAGGATCCTACTATATTGTCAAGCTCAGGGGTTCAGGTGACCGTCCCACATCAATCTCCAAAATGGCTAGGGCGACAGACTCAAGTGTCACTATGTCCAGATTGCTCTGCATATTTTGAAATTAAACATGCAAAAATAGTATTCTTAAATGTACATGATTATATACACCTATTTTTTAAAGTGAAATTCTGTGGGAAAGCAGATGCCTAGCATGTGCAGGACCCGAGGTTCAACCCTCAACACCCCCAAATATAAAAGAGAAAACCCTTAAAGGAAGACAGGTTAATCTTAGCACACACATATGTATGTATGTGCATGCATGTGATAATCATGCTTGCACATACCTTTTATTCCACTAGAGTTCTATGTCCTTTTCGTTGAGTTTTCAGGCAAAATTAGCAGCAACCTTTTATTAGTACCTCGCATCCCCTTGGAAGTGCACATGCAAGCGCCCATGCATTTGTGCACAATGACAAAGCTCTGTCAAGCTAAGGGCTCACCTTTGCACCTTTCTAAGATCTGCCAGAGGTAATGTAAGCTACTGACAGATGAAAATGCCAGCCCTCCAGGTATAGTCATATATTTGAACCAAAGAAGTAAATGTCCAAGACTCTGCTGATCTCCCATGATCGTTTAAATTGGAACATTTTAATTTTTATCACAACTTCTGTGGGGTCTTCATAGAAGCATGCACTTAATCACTTTTCTTGTTACTCAAAGAATTTAGTATACAGAAATGAAAGGGGAAAAGTCAACCATACTTATTAAGAAATTTAAAATAAATTGAACATTCCTTCCATGTTTTTCTGAATGACTTCCCTCCATAAATTTCACCTTTTGCTTGCCCCCCCCCCGTTTCTATATGGTGTAATAATTACATGCTCCATTAACTTCTAAAGGGTTAATGAAAGGTTACGGGAACAGGAGTTAGGTAGGGAGGTGGGAAGAGAAAGCAGCAGTCTGGTCTCTCTTGGCACATAAACCGAATGAATAGAAATTTCATGGAGAGGAAGTGAGGCACCACCCTCCAGGGGAGGTTAGAGTCACATGAGGTTGTGTCTTAGACTCACATAGAGACACCTTACAAAAACCCTTCATCTGCTCTCCTTTGCATAAGCAATAAGAAGACACAGAATGGTATCAGGAAAACACACCTAACTCTCACTCTAGCGGTGTATAAAATTGAACAAATTACACAACAAAAATTAAGATTAATAAATAAGGAAATTAAACAGTCTGGCTTTACAGACCTGTGAACAGTGTGAATCTGAGCACATTCCACATGACACATCCGGTTTCATTTTAGTATGTTAGATGCTCAACACTGAGGAGGCCGACAAAGCTTAGGAAGCGCAAAAGCCTATACTAGGTGCCAATTGAACATTAGCAACCAACATGCACAGGATGAGCTCTGAGGATGCCCCCTGCCTTCCTCCTCCTTCAATAGGACAAGCAGGGGATATAGCTCCATACATGCTGTGCTTTGGAAATCTACTGCTCAGGCTTGATCTCACTACTCTCTCTCCAGCATCAAAATCTGGCACGTGGGTGGGGGGCTGGGAGGTTGTCATGAGAAATCACAGTCATAAATGTTTTTTTAATTAGATTTTTAAATTTACATTTCAAATGTTATTCCCTTTCCCTTCCCTCCCAGTTTTCCATCCATAAACACCCCCTATCCCAGCCTCCCTCCCCCTTCTTCTATTAGAGTATACCCCCACTCATTCACCCACCCCTTCCCACCTCCCTGCCCTGACATTCCCCTACACTGGGGCTTCCAGCCTTGGCAGGACCAAGGGCTTCTCCTCCCATTGGTGCCCAACAAGACCATCCTCTGCTACATATGCAGCTGGAGCCATGGGTCTGTCCATGTGAACTCTTTGGATGGTGGTTTAGTCCCTAGGGGTGCTGGTTGGTTGGTATTGTTGTTCTTATGGGGTTGCAAGCTCCTTCAGCTCCTTTAATCCTTTCCCTAACTCCTCCAATGGGAAGCCCATTCTCAGTTCATTGGTTGGCTGTGGGCATTCGCTCTGTATTTGTCATGGTCTGGCAGAGCCTCTCAGGAGACAGCTATATCAGGCTCCTGTCAGCATGCACTTCTTGGCTTCATTAATATCGTCTAGTTTTGGTGGCTGTTTGTATATAGGCTGGATCCCCAGGTAGGGCAGACTCTGAATGGCCATTCCTTCAGTCTCTGCTCCAAACTTTGTCTCCATCTCTCCTCCCATGAATATTTTTGCTCCCCCTTCTAAGAAGAACTGAATCATCCACTCTTTGGTTGTCCTCCTTCTTGAGCTTCATGTGGTCTGTGGATTGTATCTTGTGTAATCTGAACTTTTGGGTTAATATCCACTTATCAGTGAGTGCATACCATGCGTGTTTTTTTGTGATTGGGTTACCTCACTCAGGATGATGTTTTCTAGTTCCAAATGTTTTCTGCCTTGTCCCTTAGCCCCATCAGAAGCCCATTGCACCCCTAAAGCCTTTATGGTTTCCTTACAAAGACCTGATGAATGAGGACCCAGATTATGCCAGGAGATGGTGGCATCTGCCTTTAATCCCAGCAGAAGCAGGTAGAACCCCAAGTTTGGGGCTAGCCTCGTCTAAAGGGAAATACAGAGAAACCCTGTCTTAAAAAAAAAAAAAAAAAAAAAAGCAGGCTTCCACATCAGAATAATGTGACTGCTCTCTGCTCAACAGTTATTTCCAAAAGGATGCGCACCATCTCCAGCAGATAATTCACTTCATCAACTTACTCAATAGTCCAGACCCAAAATCACCTTCTGGAGCTCTGTGCTATAGGCCGTGACCACTGGGAGTTTCACAGTTCCATCTACCAGAGTCCCAAACTTCCTTCAGACTTTATAATCCAAACCAGCAAAAACAATAATAACAATAATCCAATCCAGCTAAATCAGGTTTCGTCTCCAATGCCAAAGACTGGCCCTGTCTCCTGGCATTTCTCTTTCTTCCATGATTTGACTCTACAGAACGTCTCAGGACTACAAACAGTAGACCTTAATTAGGCCTCAGTAGGACCGAGTCTGAGCTACCACCTGAGAAAATATATTCCACCATTACACAAGAATGCAGTTCGTCAGGGCTGGACATGAATCACTTAGCAGCATTAAATATATGTTTCCCCAAAGTTCTGAACCATTTATTTTTAGTTCACAAAAGGACACATGTGGTCTTTAGCAGTATTAGAATATGAATAGAGAGATTCATGATTTGGTAGTTTTTCAAAAACGGACTCTTGAGTGTTTGTTTTTTAGAATTGCACTGCCAGGTGCAGATTCACTGATCTTATAAACCTCCTCTGCTTGTTCCAGGGATTAGGAAACTCAGAGAGGAAGAGAGGCTTGCTGACCATTCAAATCATGCAGTCATCTAAGGCTCAATATGTGAAGCAAACTCGGTGTTCCCGCTTCATTCTGTTTCCTCTCAAAGGAGCCGAACAGACTCGTGAAATAGAGAAGAGCAGAAGATCCATCTTCTCGGGTGACCAGGAGACCTGCTGAAGAAAACAGTCCCTCTTCCAAAAGGTAGGAAAGCAACTAAGGATGAACGTATTGTGTATGACCTCTACTCGGGCGCTAGCTACTGTAAAACATTTTCCTCCTTTTATAGATATAATTACATTAAAGAAAATACAAACAAAAATGTAAACATATGTATCAGATAAATCTAAAGCCATGGTTTGTATAGAGGAGAAGAACAGGACTCCTTGTTTTACCAAACTTCCCTAAGGGCTCCTCTGACATAATGAGCTCCCTCAGGATTAGTAACACAGCGGAGCGTGGAGAAGGCACAGGGTCTGTGTACTCGGTATCAGTTTGTCTGCATCCAGGGATGCAGAGCACACACCCAACAGGTAACACGCAGCAGATGAATCACAGGTTGGCAGCCAGATCCATTGTGAACCTCTCCCCCCAAGTCTAAGAGAAGGAGCCCAAAACAGGCGGAATCAAACTTGGAATGCCCCATTTGAACCATCCCGGGAGACACTGAGAGGCAGCACCTCCTGGGTGACATGACTCACTAGGTTAAGCCTCTGAAGGACATTGCATTACTGAGAGAAAATGGGAGAAAAAATCCCAGGCTGTTCTCCAGATGTTGCATTCCCCAAAAGGGACAGGAACGAGCCAAGGCTATTTTGTGCTGTCCCCTCCCAACTCCCAACTCCCAACTCTGAACTGCATTCTACAGTTATTCCCCAGACCTGCAAGCTATCCAAGAGAAGGAGGACTGTCTGTGTAAGCCCTAGGCTACCTGGAGAGTGATCCTGCGAAGCTGTGCTTGTTTTGGTCCACCAATTACTCTTACGGCAAAAATAAATAAATAAATAAATACATACATACATACATACATACATACATACATACATACATACATACATACTTCACACAAAACTTGTCTAGGGCTATGGTTGAATTCAACATAGCCTAAAACCTAGACCTGAGAAACTTTACTTTTTTTAAAAAATGAAAAAGATCAGGGCACGATGACACATGCCTATAATCCCAGTACTAGGAAGACTGAGGGCCAGAGTGGCGGCACCTCAGCTTTGAAGTAGCCTTTCATCAGTGATTGTTGTCTGAGACTTTATGGTGTTGTTCTTTTGAAGGATTCTCAGAGCTTTAGAATAGCTTAGACTAGAGACCTGGCAAACCAGGAAGTCTTTAAGGTTGAGAATTGCCTAGGTCTTTCAAGATAACCCCTAGATGAGATAAGGGGTTTGGTACTGGGGGAGATTGACTTGCTAGCCATGCCTTTATCTAGGAAGCTTTCAGGTTCAATCCTTGAGAGTCTGATCCCACGGCTGCTGAGAAGACTAGATTCATCCTGCATTGTCTCTTTTTTCTTTATTGATCAATGAGTTATCCTGCACCAACAAGTAGGGATAGTAATATAGTATGTCCACAAATACCCACCATACAAGAGGGGTGGCTGGGACAAGCTCACAGTTATCTCCTGGAAGCTAGAAAGACTGCGAGAATATGTACAGAAGTACAATTAAATGGTAGGACCAACCAAGAAAGAAGGTCATTTCTATACCCAGGGACTGGCATCCCCAGGAGATACCTCTGGTAAACAGAGTATAAGGAATGTTTGCTTTCTTTGGTCCAGACATGTCCTCCTAATAACCAAAATCTATCAGCCTAATTCAAAGGCTGGAAGTGACAGATAGCTGCTAGGGACATACACCTAGAGCCCAGTCCATGACTGTGACTATTTGTGTATTTAGATAATCAGAGTTCACAGGACATTAGCAGTGATATTAATTGAGGTACTAATGTACTTCAGTCCAGCAAAGAGTGGGGAGAACTTATAATTAGCAGAGTTTTGACAAAATTCACTCAATGATCTCAATTGCTGCTTAGGTAAAGAACAGTTAGTTAGGGTCCATTTAGCATCATCATAATAAGGCTCATTTGTGAGCCTTACCTGGCTAACCTATGGGTAAAAGTAATGGGAACCTATGAGCTTAAAAACATCGCATTTGTTATCCATGTTAATTATAATCCTTCAATCAAAAGACCAGCATTCACATATCTAAAATCCAAGTGCATAAGTAAACCTTAGCATAATGCAACTGGTGACCTCCCAAAATTTGGACAGTGCCCACAAACAAGGATAGCTTAATGTCTGACCTGCCATTCAAACCAAACACTACAGTTAGACCAAAGAATCATGACAGACATACGTGTGCATATAACTCAAATAGCCAATTTTCTTTGTATAGTATATAACCCAATTCACAAATATGAGTAGAGAATTTCACTGGTAAGAGAATCTCTTTATCTTTCTGGTACTGACATGTTTTACCCCATTTGTAGCATAGGGATTTAATGAAAACTTTGGGGATGGGAAATATTTTTAAGTACTATGAAGTTTATTGGTGGGGTCAGTGAGTTTGTTTAAGTATTGTTACCTAGTACATTCTGTGTGGGGGTGATGATGAAGTATTTTGGCATTAAGAACAAAAGAAATTTTGCCCAAGGCTTTTCTCATTTGCAAAATGAACTGCAAACAAAACTCAAGATTCTTATTCTATAATCCTATTATGGGCTCAACCAGCCAATAAAAAGTATCCAGCTGGCTGCCTGAAGTGGGGTCCAGCATACTTTATTCTGTTGAAATCCTTGCAATTAATCACTTTGGCTCAATCATTTTCAAATACTCTTTTATTTTGTCCTAGAGAGACCCACCCTACATGATTATTTTTGGAAGAAAGTGTCTTTTCTCTCAAACAAAAAATTTCCATAATAAGATGAAAGGCAGTGTATTGAATGTGGAAATTTACAAGGTCTGGGAGAATCTGTTATGTCCAGCAGTAATTTGGTTTTACATCTGTGTCCCATCTAGACAGGAATAGTCACCCAGCCATTAAATAAAATACCAAACTTTCAAATTGTCTGTGAAGACACAGCAGTTCATTTGAATAGAGTTCATCCAGGAACATTGTTAATATTGTTCTCAAAATAATAACACATATTCATGGCAGTCAATTTTTAAAGTGTGCTAGCAAAAAGAAAAGGGAAATGAAATGATCCAATGTCCCTTCTGCTTCTCAGAGATGGCTTCTGAATATTTGATCTGTGATTGCCCAGTCTTCCCTCTCCTTATGCATGCATGCATGTAGTTATGCATTCAACATTAGCTTGTAGGAGATATACTGTAGAGACTTGAGCTGAGAGGCCTTTGCATTAATCATAAATCTCTTCATCTTCACCATGCACAGAGAGATGGTGGTCTCTGTCTCAGGATGGTTTGGGGTTGGTTGGTTGGGGTTTTTTCCCCCTCATACTCTTTAACTCCTAACAAATACCTGGCCTAGATTCTGACTCCCACCCCAACCCTGCCAGTTTCCATTTCCTCTCTTCTCCATCCTCTCAGTGAGCATCTTGTTTTGTTTCCATCTCTGTCAGCTTGTCACATCCTATAAACCCTTGACCTAATTTTGTTTTTGAGATGTTTGGTGAGGCAGGGCTTGTTATTGGTGGTAGAGGCTTGGTTTGGGTTTTGTCTTGATTTGTTGTCTACTTCTGTGAGAGTAAAAGGTTTATTTGGCTCACTGTTTACAGTCTACCATCAGGAAAAACCCAGACAGGAAGTCAAGAGAAGAACCTGGAGGTAGGAACAGAGGCAGAGTTCATGGAGGAGTGCTGCTTACAGCTTGCGTCCCATGGCTTGCTCAGCTTGCTTTATTATACAACCTAGGACCAATTGCTCAGGAGTGGCACCATTCAGAGTGGACTGGGCCCTCTGACATCAATCATTAGTCAAAAACAAGGATGCAGCAGCAGTGTCTTTAATGAGATTCATTGCTCTTGCTAAGAAAGTCAAGTGTTCAGTTCCCAGCATTCATATGGTGACTCACCACCATCCATTAAGTTCAACTCCAAAGACCCGATGCCCTCTTCTGGCAGCTATGACCAGCACAGATTTGGTTTGGGTTTGGGTTTGGGTTTGGGTTTGGGTTTGGGTTTGGGTTTGGGTTTGGGTTTGGGTTTGGGTTTGGATATTGATGTGTTCATAGAAAGATAAAGAGAAGATATGTCCAGGTTTCAGCACCAATGTTGTATTTATAAAAGGTAGAGAAAGCAGGGATTATTTCCTATAGAGGTCTGAGGAAAGGGGGTGCCTTAGTGGGTCCATTAGGGCAGAGAGAGAGAGAGAGAGAGAGAGAGAGAGAGAGAGAGAAAGAGAGAGAAAGAGAGAGGAAGGAGGAGGAGGAGGAGAAGGGGAGGGGAGGGGAGTAGAGGCTGGACATGAGCACATGGAGAAAAAGGGGGAGGGATATGGGGAAGGGGGAAGAGCAAGAAGGAAAGAGAGTAAGAGAGTGAGGAGGGGGCAAACAGCCCCTTTTATAGTGTCAGGCACACTTGGCTGTTGCCAGGTAACTGTGGGGATGGAGCTTAGACAGAATGCTAACAGTTATTCTCAGACAAGATCTCAGTATATAGCTTGGGCTGACCTGCAGCTTGAAGTATGCCTTCCTCAGTCTCCCATGTACTGGTCTTATAGGCATGTACCACCATAGCAGGTCCTTTCATATCAACTCCTGCCTCTACCCCCACCCTCCCCTTCAGAGTCTACATCTTGCTCCACTGTAGCTTCCTCCATATGCTCTATCTGGACATCTTTGCCTAGTGCTAAGCCTCCTAATAGTACAATGTTCCTGGATAGGACTCTTTGACATCCTGTCTCAATTCTCTAGTTTCTTACATCCCTCTACTAATAGGAATCTATTATTAGATATAGACATTTTATTATTAGATATATCATCAGATATATCTATTATAGATATTAGTAGATATAATCTACTAATAGATACAGACAGACAATTCTTAAGGATTCTGATCTCAGCTGAGATCTGAGTCTTCTTATTCCTTTCTGAAATTAGAAGGAATTTTTTTTATTTTTGAGATCATAATTTAATCACATTTCTCCCTCCCCTTTCCTCCCTCTGAATCTTCCCATATATTCCTTGAAACTCCAAATTCATGGCCTCTTTTATTGTCAATTGTTATTGCATGCATATGTGTATTTGTTTACATATTTGTGTGTGTGTATATATATATATTCCTAGACTTAACCTGTTGGGTACATATAATGTAACTTGTATGCATATTTTCAGGAATGTTTGACTCTGGGCAACCAACTGGTGCACTCCTCCCTAGATAGGTCCACCTCTCCCACCCCCAGCTTTACCTAGATGCCTATAGTTCTTTGTGGAGGGTTGAAGCCTTGTGAACTTTGCCCAATCTGGCATGTTCATTGGTGTCATCCTTTTTCAGCTTGTGTTTGGTCCATCGTGTTGGTGAGACTTTATGTGTAGAGCTCCTGATGTTATTAGGAAGGATGATCTCATGGTAGACTCCCTGATCCTCAGCTCATACCACTTATCCATCTCCTCTTCTACAATGTTCCCTGAGCCTTGAGTGCTGGAACGTTTTGTATATGCATCCACTGGGATTGGGCTCCACATTTTGATTTGGTTATGGTTTTCTGAGGTGGTCTCCATCTGTTGGAAAGAGGTTTCTTTGATGAGGGGTAAATAGTACGCTGCTCTGTGGGTATAAGGACAAATTTTGTAGGTTGTTGTTAGGGATTGTGCTGGCTGAGTAAATTAGTGATTATGGATTCTCCTCAAAAAGCCATGTTTTCACTAACATTGATCTGTTCGTTAGGTCTCCACTAGGGGGTTCTTCGACTCATTAGTAAAAGAATTTAAGAATGAACTCAAAGTGAAGCTCAAAGACAATTTTGTTGCATTCGAAACAGAAAAACTCCAGGGCAGGCACACTGTAAACCTCATCAGTGTGCCAAAGGAGAAGCATGGAGGAGAGACAAGGAAAAGCCATGGACAAGCAGCCACATGATGGGGTGGGAGGGAGAAGGGGTGGGGGGACTTTAGAGAAAGAATAAGGAAGTCCAAAAGGCTGGGGAAATCCAACATGTTAAGAGAAGACTGTCATAAGCCTTTAATCCCAGCACAGTGGGTAGAATTAGGAAGCTACATGGCTACAGCCATGAGATTCAGTATCTCGTTAAACACTTAATTATCTTTCCTATCTCTTTCGAATGTTGAACTTACCTTTTTAGGGTTGGTTCCTTGCCAACTGACTAACCTGGCCCAATGAAAACATTAGATCTCCACCCAGGTCAAAGATGTTATTACCTTGACAATAGTGGGCTTTTATTGCTACTCTAACATGGATGCTTAACTTTATAAAGATGTAAAATATGATTTCAAAGCACGCACGCACACGCACGCACACACACCTCAAAATTACAAACTGTTCAATGAACACCTAACTGGAGAAAGGATGTAAGGATTTGTTTTTTTCCTCTCTTTCTTCCTCCCCTTCCAAATAACAAAATGTACAGCAACTTAACACAAACCGAGGAACTCTGTTGGAGAAGAATGAAAATCACTCTAACGACCGCTGTCCTGAGAGGGGATTTGATGCCTGAGACACTCTGCAGAGCTTATGATTGTGGATTTGAATGGAAAAGGTTGCTGATCGTGAGCAGGGGACCCACAGTGATGCCACAGTGGGGTATGAAAAACAGTTATCTGGGAAAGGAAAATGAGTGGGCTCGGGGGGGCTAGGCAAATATCATCTCTAATTTTTAAACACCAAGTATGATGGAGCTCTCAAAATCTGGAAAGGAAGGAAGGGGAAGCTGTAGTTGTGCTTTATAGATAGGGAGAAGGAATATGTTTAGTGGATGTGCAGTCACGTGTGAGGGAAGGTGGTGCCCCGTGGGCCCATGCTGAGGCATCCTTCCCCACATACACACACCGAGGGACCAGCCACACAGTGCCAATATAGTATAGAATGGAGTCTATTCGGGGCATGGGGAGGGGAGTTGAGAGAATAGTAGAGGCAGACAAAGGGAGAGAGAGAGAGAGAGAGAGAGAGAGAGAGAGAGAGAGAGAGGAGGGAGAGAGAGGGAGAGGGAGAGGAGAGGGGAGAGGGAGTAGGGAGTAGAGAAGTTGAGGCAGAGAGGCCAGCCCTGAGCATGTGGAGGTGGAGGGGAGGGAATGGGGAGAGAAGGGGAGCAGAAGGGAGAGGACAGAGCAAGAGTAAGAAGGCAAGAGAGAGGAAGGGCCAAGCAACCCCTTTTATAGTGAGTTAGGCACACCTGGCTGTTGCCAGGTAACTGTGGGGCAGAGCCTAGACAAAATGCTAACAGTAGAGTTCCCAAAGAACTCCCTAGTCATATCCTAGGGCTCTAGCTGAAACACAGAAGACCATCCTAGGATCTTATGACACTGGATGCTACCCATGCATAGAGATCCAACCATAGCCGTTAAAAGTGGAGTTTGTTAGCCCTGGGGTGAGGGGAGGTGACCCACCTCAAACTCAGTCACATAATAAACTCCCAGCTGTCTTCCATGTCCAATGGTAGAATATGAAGCTCAATGAAATAGAAGAGGGGACTGTGTGAGGGGAAGCAGAGGTCTCAGAGGAGTGGGGAACAATGCTGTAGCAAAGAGTCGTGTGTGAATCTGATGACATATCTACAGAGGAACATTTAGACTACAGCGGACCGTAGAACAGCACATGGCATGGTTGTATTCCACTGCCAGTGAGAGCTATGAACTCAAGTCCTGTCAGGAAGAGAGCTCTGTTTCCTCTCTGATTTGTAATCACTTAGTCTGTTTCTGATGTCATACATTCATAGCGGCCAGGAGATGGAGAGATGAGACATTGAGAAGAGGACTGAGGGGTTAAATAATGAGCAGGGTGAGATCACAGGGATGAGATCAGCAGGGGACTGGCTCGGTTTGTGACGAATATTTTAAGACTGAAGTCAAAAGCCAAGAACAGGTGTTTTTCCACTTAAGAAAATAGGCATCCGTTCAGGACCACAGACCATGATAAAAAGCACAAGCAAGTCTTCATGCTTCCTTGCAATTCTTCAATGCAATGGATCAAAAGACAATCCACCCAGTCTGAGTGGATGCAAATGGCCCCCAGCCTATAAACTGGTAGAGGGACCTTGCTGTGCTTGCAGCACCGTCTCAGTGGCTACCAGGTCTCAAGTAGCTAAATTTGAGCTCAAGAGAAGTGTGGCCAACATCAGAGACCACCGATACGGCAACACTGGCCAGCAGGAGTCCTGCCATCTGGTGCAGTAATATCAGCCAGCACTCCTCTATGTGAGGCAACTGTGGCAGCGTGACATACCAGGAGAAATCAGGCAGCAGGAAGTGTCCAGAACACCTGAGGGAATCCAGGCCCCTCCATTAAGTAAACAAGGAGACTGAACAGGAGTTTCCTGAGGAGGAGGGGTGGGGGAGAAGAAGCAGGCATGCCCTTTAAAGTGCACAATTAAAAAGCCATCAAACTCCGTTACTTCAAAAACCAAAGTGAATTTGTCAGGCCACTTGTACCAGCCAGCTCGACATCTAAAGCTTGTATAAGGTTCCTGCAACAATGTTGGGGGTGAACAATACCAACAGTGAATTTGCTAAGTACAATTTGCCTTGGAGAACCTGAGCCCCAGGGAAGATTGTGGCAGAGATCCCTTATTGGAGTCTCACACTGTCTGCATAATTTCTTAATGTTCCTGGTTGCCTTAAAAAACTCTCACAAGACAAAAGGACAGCAAAAAAAAAAAAAAAAGAGGGTTGGGGATTTAGCTCAGTGGTAGAGCGCTTGCCTAGGAAGCGCAAGGCCCTGGGTTCGGTCCCAGCTCCGAAAAAAAAAAAAGAACCAAAAAAAAAAAAAAAGAAAGAAAAAAGAAAAGAAAAAGTAAAATGGGGCTATCCCCTGAGGAACGAATGTTTGCACACAGAAATGAAGAATTTTTAATTTCTTACTTATAAAATATTTCAGCTACTAATGGACTCAGTATAGACTGAGCCAAGCATAAGGTCCAAGCAAAGAAAACTAAGCCATAATGGATACTTGCAAATAACACAAGTATTTGCAAAAATATCTCAATATCGATATTATTTACATGACTCTCTAGTTGCAATTACAAAAGGGTTAAGAGATAAATTGTTGAATAGTTACTCAAAATGACCTAGAAGCACACCCCCCTCCCTTTGTGTTTAACTTGTCAAAATCGCTAAGGATGCATTTAACCGAACTCCCACTTGGCTGCATTAAACTCTTTGTAGACGTGTTTGCCATCATGATCAGAGCTTTGAGAGTACAGCTTCGTAAATATTGTATCAACAAGAAGCTTTAGCTGACTTTGAGAGGAGGCAAAATTGTCTTCCTCCAGTTGAATGGAAGGAAAGTTTCCATGTATGTCCACAAGTTTTGACAAATGTGAGAATTCATCTTGACTCATTCTTATCCAAAGCTTCTAAATTCAAACTGTGAGAAGCATTAAGAATTGAAACCCAGCCTGTTGGTGTTGTTTTGTGACACCAGTCTCAGTAATCTACAGATGATTCAGCTCATGTGTTTGGGAAAATACAGGAAGATTTAACAAGAAGGATGCCATTTGGAATTGCATATTCCTTCTCCCATGGTTGATCACTTTCTAATGAGGTGATCTTGTCTTTCTCCTTGCTCCAACACATGTGCAAACTATGGTAGAGATTTTCCTATCATTGTTTGCCTTTCAATATTTAAAGTTACTTCAAATTCCCCATGGTATTAACTCATAGGTAAATGAGGATAGGGCATTATGATTTGCTTTAGAGGTGCCAATTTTTACCCACTAAGTTCTGTGAGCCTGATGCAATGTAAATGGCCCAGTGATAGCCTGTGGCTGAACATTACTTTTATCTCTCAATCCGAAAAGGAGAAGGCTACTGGATCTGAAGAAAAACACAAGAATTGGAGGAGGGCAGAGATGGAATACAAATATGCAACCATCAAAACGTCTTGAAACCATTTCCAGAAATAATTGGCAGAGTAGTGCCTCTAGATGTTGAAGCCAAATTAAATTTCTTCCAAAAATCATGGTTTCCATGGTTTCGGGTACTACAGTGTAAGGTATGGACTGACTTGCAGGGAAAAGACTGTGTGTTAAGTTTAAGACAAAAAAACAACCTGGCGATAGTCATCATTTGAAATCCTTCGAAAAAGAACAATAATAACAATAATAATAATAATAATAATAATAATAATAATAATAATAATCTTACTTTTGCAAGAATCAGCTGGTTGTATCTATTGGTTAACAAAAACCACTGCTTCCTGCTCTGAATCTTTAGGCCTATCCCGGCACTAAAATATAGGCCCTCCAGATGTTTCTTAACACATGAGGAAGAAATTCATGCTGTACACACATTCCTAAAGCCCAATGAGAAGTCTCAGAGTCACTTTCCCAAGAGAATCTAAAGTTCTCTGGTGGACTTGAGTTTCTTGTTGTTTAACATAACCAATGGAAGTCTAGATTTTGTCTTCATCTACACTGTCTACCCTGTACTGGACTCCAATATGGAGTTGTTATGTTCTGAAAAATCTGCCAGTTGGTCAGTGAACATTAATTGGACGGTGTTATGTCAAAAGGCACTCTGACCATCAAACTACAAAAGTAGTGAAGAGTCCTGTCTGGGAAGAGATCAGTGCATTGATCCATCTTGGAACAACTAACAGTTCTTTCCAATGCAGTGAGCTGAGGAGTGGTATAATCTCAGACAGAATGATATGCATAAAAGCACAGCTGTAAAAATCATGGGAAGCCAGGAATCCTCCTGAAGTGTACCCTTGACATGTGTGTCAGTCAGTAGTAGAGCAAGGGGACAAGGAACCACTTCCAAGAAGGGAACAGGAAATAATTTTAGCTAGGGGGACACAGAGTTCTCAACTTAGTATGTCCACAGCACTTAACACCTGTGTCACAGAGGGGAAACCTGGAGAAGAGGAAAGGTGAGAACTGTGTCCTCATTCATCTTTGCCCTAGATCACTGTAGCATGCTAATACACATTGCTAGTACATATACATAGAGATACTGCTGAGTCTGTGTCTCTAGAGAACCGGCCATGTTCAAGAATGTGAACTTCACTCTGGAAGTCCACCATGACGGTTGGCACTCATCATCATCATCATCATCACCATCACCACCACCACCACCACCACCACTATCACCATCACCACCATCATCATCAACATCATCATCATCATCATCATCATCATCATCATCATCATCACCATCATCATCATCAGTTAAAACAAGGGAATTCCAGGGAAAAGAGCATTTCCATCCCAAAGCAAGCTTTCCCTAGGTCTTTCCTCTAAGGGTCATTGCATCTTCTAGACCTGCCTCCTTCTAATCTGTTGTTGTTAGCTTTCATGCAGTTGAATGCCTCCTAAGGTAACACACATTGCATGCTATAACTATAGCTATATCACTATATAGCAGACCTAACATTTGAGAATGTCATCAAACTTTTGGGCAATATCCTGATGCCATCATTTGTCTCAGAGGGACAGGCATCTGGGAGTCCTAATCTAGACTCAGGCGAGGGGGCTTTGAGTGTGCATCTTAGAGCTTTGCCAAAAACCTTGGGCAAAAAGGAAGCAGTCCACAAAGTACAGCTACAATCCTGACAGTTTAGGGTGTAAGGGAAGATGGGTGCTTCTGAAGTGTAAGACACGCATGTTACTTATTAATAACTGATAAGTAACTAGGAGTTAGAATCTGGAGCACAAAACTACAAAATAACAAGAGTCTGCAGGTCATAATCAGGGCTGATGTAAACTGAGGGGCCATGGGACAGTTATCCAGCACTGCTGTAGTTTATGTCTTTTGTCCCTGCTATGAGATGACAGTTAGCTCCCGTATAAGAAAGGAAGGAAGAGCGGGGTCTATGGTTGCTCATGAGGAAGTCATGTAGAAAGTGACGCAATCAGTACCCTACAGAACAGGTATGAGTTGGAAAGCACGGTGGATGGGGGTGACCACAGTGTGTGGCCCCGGGGAGAATAACACATGATCATGTATCCAGCTGGGCAGAGAAGGCATGTAAGCAGTGTTTGTGACTCTTAACTGTGAAAGATGAGCAATTTCAATGAAGATGACTCCAGTCTTCAACCATACAAGGCCACTGGGCAGGACCACAGTCCTTATTCCTCTCATGCAAACTAATTCATTCTCTTTCTGTGTGTCTCTTCCTTTCTCATTTTTTTAATGAATAGATCTACAGTCTCTCTTGCACATTCTTCGTCTGCACCTCCTTATTCTTCACAAAATTGAGATAACAAACTCTATTGCCCAACACCCCATAGCTTGAGTTAAATCCAACAGGAATGAGGAAAGTCTCCATTGATCCACAAATGCCCCTCATTTAGATGATAAGTGATAGAATGCAGTGTCTTTTATCAAAGGAAAGAATCTTGTATGGGTGATGGCCTGGGGCTTCATTTGCTTGCTTGTGTTGTTATTATTAATTTTTTGCTAGAACAAAAGCAGAAGCTGTCATCTTCTGCCCTTGGAAATGACACCTAGTAACTGGCCTTCCTGGAAATCTTCCTGCCTCTGGGTTTTATTCTGATTTTGGGTTTGTGTAGTTAGTGGTTGTCTTGTTAGCCTCATTAGTGGTGATTACTTTGGTTTTGTAAAGCCTTAAGTTCTGAAGTAAAAAGTACTTTATACAATTTTTACATCGTTCATAGTTAAATATAAATTATATATGTATAATATATTTGTATATATTATATATTTGAAATATGATTATATGTTATATAATACATGGCATATTTTATATAATAAATATGTACATTATACATTTATATAATCTATATAATATAAATTTATAATATATAAAACATTTCTATTTTAATGTAATTATGTTAATATATAACTAGTATGTTATATAATCAAATAAAAGAGAACGATCTTATTATTTTCTGTCCTGTCTTATTTTATTTCCATGTAAATATACTGTCTCATTTGTAAAACTAATAGATTGTTTTTTATTTCTAGGCATATATGAACCTAATATTTCAAATCATAGTACTTAAATAGCAAAGTCAGAATGAATAACACAGTTCCCTCAAATGTTGACTTCTTGTTGGAATCACTTTTACAGAAAAAGGCCAGGGCTGGAGGATGTCTGGAGCAGGTGTTAATAGGGGTTCGCCAACCTGCATGGCATGCAACAGTCGTCAGGAGTGCAGCTACAGACGACATGTTTTTATAGGCTGTTTGCTTTGTTTTAGATCAGCTTTTAAAATCTAAGGAAAGCAGAAGGAAGGATTAAAGGTTCATAAGAACTTTTACAAGCCTGGACAGAGAGAAAAAAACTTCAGGATGTTATGAGGTGTTAAATAAATTAAACCGACTAAACTCTTGGCCCCATTGTCACGATGGCCTTTACACTTCTCACAAGGTGGACACAATTAGGTGTTAGCCTGACTCAGAACAATAAATTTCCAACTTCCAAACAGGCTCATTGACTTGGAATGGATTGAGTGGCCACAGAACTCTACCTCTAATCAGTAGTGGTTTTAACATTTATAGAAGTATGTATGAAGAATTAAAAAGCAAATCAGAAAGGGATGGAAAGGTGTATTTAAAATGCAGATTTTTTTTCATGTTCTCCATTACTGAACTTTCCCCACGAGGGTGGTCGTAAACAGACCCAGAGGCAGAAAAGAAGAGGCATGTATGCTTGCTGTGCTGTTTAGATTAATTTATGTGTTTTATGTGCACGGGTGTTTCCCCTACATGTATGCCCTGTGCCTAATGCATGCCTGGTGCCTACAAAGAAGAGAGCTTTGGACCCTGGATAGGAGACTAATGAATGTTGTGAGCCATCATGTAGGGGCTGAGAATGGAACTCTAGTCTTCTAAAAGAACCAATGCTCTTAACCACTTAGCCACATCTCCAACTTAACAATTCTCAAGTATTACTGAGAGGACAATCTCTCATGGCATTTTAAGTGGCTCAAAATGGACACACAACCTTAGGGTAAACATGTCTGTCCATTTGACTATGTAAGTCAGCCTGCCAAGGAGCTTCCATGCTGTCTGCCATATGATCTCCTTTATCAAAACCTTTGAAACATCATGTACTGAAGAGAGAGCTACAAGAACACCAAAAGTAGCAGGAGAGTCCATACGTGATATTGTTGGGCAGGAGGTTAGCTCGAGTAAGGACTCTCAATCTTCCCCCCACCCCAAATAGGACATAAAGAATAAATAACAGGTAGTAATTGTTTCTCTAACAAGGACTAGTTCAGGCCCCACAAAGGAGGCAAGGAACAACAGGTTGTAGTGGTCAGCTCTAGCTGGATCCAGCTTCAGGACTTCCACACAATATGCACAGTGCAGCTGTGGCCTCCCTTAGCGATCTTTTCAACTATAGTTACAGAGGCTGGAGAGTGCAGTGGTTAAGAGAATCTACCTCTCCTGCAGAGGCCACATGTTTCTAGCACCCATGTCAAGTGAATTCTGGAAAGAAGAGGGGGGAGGGGGAGGAGGAGGAGGAAGAGGAGGAGAAAGAAGAGGAGGAAGAGGAAGAGGAAGAAGAGGAGGAGCAGGAGGACAAGGAAGAGGAGGGAGGAGGAGGGAGAGGAGGAGGAAGAAGAGGGAGAAGAAGCAGAAGTGAAGAAGAAGAAGAAGAAGAAGAAGAAGAAGAAGAAGAAGAAGAAGAAGAAGAAGAAGAAGAAGAAGAAGAAGAAGAAGAGAAGGAGGAGGAGGACATTGACAACATTGGGGACAACGAGGACAATGACAACCACACCCTTCCATCAGGGCATGCACATGCAGAGAAAGGGATAATCACAGGGAGGAGAGATAGAAGTCCTCCATCTTCGAAGAGTAACATCCCTGCTCCATTCAACCCTTACACATTAATGCTTCTCTTCTGGGAGCATAGGAACTGACACTGTGGCCAAAGTCAAGACCAGAAGAAACTGGAGAGCTCTGCATAATGGAACCAGCACTGCTGTAGCCTCATCAATTTGGTAAAGACAAAAATGAACATGACTAGCCGACATTCCCAAAGGTTCCACGTGACACAGGCGAGATCTATGAACACTCAGGGAGAACAGATCTCTCCCCTCATTCCTGCTGGGATGCAAGGGGAAGAACCAGAGACTGACTGCCTTGATCTCTCCTCACAATCACAAATGCTTCAAGCCATTCTTTTCTACAAATTTTGATATGATTACTTCAGGTTATATTTGTAAAACTCAGTGATGTTAATAATAATAGAATAGTATAAATCATTAACACAACAAAGTAAATTTTTAAACTGACTAGTAGAAACCAATAGAATAGGAAAATGTTGCTAAGTCTGATGAAAAGAGAAGTATATAAAAATAATTTTAGACTAAGATAAATGACACATTATATGACAGGTAAATAATATTATTTTTAATTTTAAGACAACATATAAATCTTTATATTATTAAATTTTAAAGTCTAGGGTGACTTCCTAGTCTCAGCCTTGCCCAGGTTATGGGCACACTGTAAGTCATTATCTTGAGCACTTTGTAGTTTATACAATTAAAGACATAGTCTATATCATGAGGACCACATATGGAAAAAACTAGTTAGAAGTGTAAAGCACAGATAATGTTTAAAGAGATATCCATCATTTCAGATCTAAGTCTTCTGAGGGCTGTTTGGAAGTTTGTTTGTTTGTTTGTTTGTTTCTAACCCTTATTATGAAGCTCTGTGTGCTCTGCTGAAACATTTAAAAGTTAGAGATGCTTTTGTATAGACACTGTTTGCCAGGCGTGTAAGCCTCCTGCCAGTCAGAACATCTGAGAATCCTAATGCCTCAGGTTCCACACCAGCTCAGTTAAATACACAGCATAAATTCACCTCCACTGAGCAGACTGGGAGAAATGGCATCACAGCATGCGAGCAGCCCAAGATCTTTACGAGCACCAAGCCCTCTGTGGAATAGCTTTCAATGCTCAACACAAAACAATGGCTGCATTTGTTCTAATAAAAGTCTATGACTTGTGGACAAGTCGGAGGATAATTTTTCACTACATCAATTTTATGTGTTATGGAGTCTAGACTGAAGGCTATAGATGAGAAGGAAAGCAAGTAGACTATTCCGGGTCTCAAGAAGGGTTGGTAATCCCAACCCTGGGGAGGCTAAGGCAGGAACATTGAGATACTGAGATCTTGAGGCCAGCCTAAGATACATAGTGAGTTCCAAGCCACCTTGAGCTGTATGGCAAGACCTGTAAAACAGAAAGGAATGGAGGAAGGGAAGGAGGGAGGGAGGGAGAGAGGGAGGAAGGAGGGAGGGAAGGAGGAAGGGATTAAGAAGAAGAAAACTAACAAAAAAGAATATTCCAGGCCAGTGCCTCTGACTGCAGCCAGACACTCAAGCACCCTCCCTAGCTACAGTGACCCAGGGAGGCCAGAAGAAAGGCTGAAGAAAGACACGCAAGCAATGGCCCAGGGTACCACTGAGATGAACGAATGAGTGGTGGAGAGAGGGAAGGGAAGAGAAGCCAAAGGGTCCATGCACTGTGAGGAAAGGCGGAACTAGAGACTCAACAGTGGAGAGGAACTGGTGGATATGAAGAGTCCTAGAAAGGTCCTGCCCAGGCTGCTACCAAAGGCCATGTCTGGGTCCATGGTCCTGTTGCAGCTGGGGTCTTTGTTAATATCTGTGGCTTGATTTACCACCAAGGCCAAGCAGATATCCATGGTTTGGGCTGTCGCCAGAGAACACTCAGATCAGCAGATTCCTGATCAGCATATCCCCCCGCGGCAGCGTATCTCTCAGTCGTCAACATGGTCTCTGGCTGCTTGCTGCTGGGTTATATCTGTGTCCCGGGTCCTATGGCAGATGGGTCTGTGTTGATGTCCCAGACCCATGTTAGCACCAAAGGCCATTCCTATGTCCCTGGTTTGGACTGCCTCCTAAAGCACTGGGCTGAGCTGGCCCCACCCCTCGCCTGGGCAGCACAGAAGAGCTGACCCTGATGGCAGTAGAGTGTGTGAGCTTGCCTGAAAATATGAACTTGGTCCTGCCCCTTGTCTGCCATGGGGTGGTGTGGGCAAGGGAGAGATTCCCTCCCCCTTTGCAGCAGGTGAGAGAGCTGGCCCTGAGGTCAGAGAGCTGGGCGAAGAGAACTGTCTCTGTTCCTCACTGGTTGCAGCACTCGGGAGGGCGGGCCCTGTACTTTGCCTGGGCACAACAGTAGAGCTGACCCTGTTGCTGGAGGAGCAGGACAGTTGGCCCTGAGGGTTTGAGCATGGGAGAGTTGGCACTGACTCTTGCCAGCTGTGGCATTAAGCTGGGCAGTTCTGGAGAGCATGTGCTGGTAGTGCAGGTGCAAGAGAGCTGGCAGACTGACCAACTCAGCTGCCTCTCCAGGCCTAGATCCAGGGCTTTGAGTTGACCCACCCCAATATCTATCCCATATATGATCTGCTGGAGCACATGAAAGGGCCTGTCCTGCAGACCCAGAGCTTCAGGATCTCCATGACACAGGGCAGCAGCAGGAGGAATCGCTGTGAGGATCCAGTATAGATGGTGTAGTGGAAGCCAGAGGCCTCAACCAGACCAATGACTCATTGCAAAGAACATTTGCAAGTAAAGAACCGTGAACAAAATGGTGGACTCTGGAACACACTACAGCTTCCATGACTGGATGTGGGGTTGTTGTTGTTGTTGTTGTTGTTGTTGTTGTTGTTTCATTTTCTTTTATTTTGGAGTAAAGGTTGCAAGGGTGGATGCAAAGAGACAGGGAAATGAGTGGGATTAGGGTGCATGAATCAATAAAAGTTAAACAACAAAAGAATATTACAGGTTTGTGACACCGCATCTCTGAAATAGATGTTTCAGGGAAGAGGCATAACAAGGTGAATATGAACAAAGTACATGACAAGCTTGACATAATTGTCAACTCAACACTATACAGTGAATATGCCCCCAGTGAAAGGAATGCATAGCAAAAAAAAAATAAATAAAATAACAAATTACAATTATCAAATTATAACCCAAATCATAAAATAACTATTCCTGAGACAATGCTCACTGACATAAGTTTTGGATAAATACTGAAAAAGGACATGTCTACTGTGCAGAAAAAAAATCTTTGCACAAACCTATCCCATGCTACAGAAGTGAGACAAAGCGCTCACACCTAAGTGTAAAATGGACAGAGTGATGCCTTTTAAAGGCTGTAGTAAGAGGAAGAAGCCGAGCTGGCAAAGTTCATGGTGAGACCCCGATAACACCCTCATTCTGGTAGTCAAGCCTACAGCAGCTACCATGGTGAGGAGAGCACTGTGCTTCTACAGTTCCCAACACCCAGGACCCCAGTCTAACCAGGAAAACACAGCAAACAAGTCCCTTTTGCAAATGCCTGCTCATTTCTGCTCAGAGCCATCATAATAACAAAGCAGGTTTTGTTTTGACGTCATAACTCTGTCATAACCCAGAGCAACATAGTGGGTATCACCTCCTACATCCTCTTCCAAATGGACGCTGGACCAGAAAACAACGTTAAGTAAAAATGAAAGAAAAAAGTCTGGTAATTAAACGTAGACTTGAGTTAATGGCAATGTATAAACATTGGTTCATAAATGCATTCACCATTTCAACCATGAAAACAACCACCCAGAATGGAAGCCTGTGCCTGCAATCCCAGTAACTCAGAAGGCTTCGGCAGAAGACTGGAGATTCACTGGAGTCCGTGGATTTGAGACCAGACTGAGTAGCAAAGCAATATGCTAACTTTTAAAGGGTCTTAAGAATCTCCCTTTCTCTCTCTCTCTCTCTCTCTCTCTCTCTCTCTCTCTCTCTCTCTCTCTCTCTCTTTCCTTTAATAGGATTCTGGGATTCTGGGATTTGGGTGATAAAATACAGCTTAATAAATTAGCTAGATAAGGATTACTATGGAATTCAATTCCTTCGTAGTTGTCTATGTTATCTTGGTGCTTCTAGCATCGCTGTTGTCCTGCTGATGGGAACTTACTCACTGCTTCTGTGTTTAGTCCCTCTCTCTAAAGCAGAGAGCCTACTGTTTCCCATATGAGGAATAAAACCAAGGGGTCTTATGCATGCTCCCTGGGCACCTTGCCACTTTGAAAATAAAGCAGTGGTGTCATCTTCTACAAGGCAGACGAATCTTAAAGACATTACGCTAAGTGAAATAAGCCCACCACAGAATCAGGAACCCTGTACAACTCCACTTACATTTCTGAAGTTACTAAATCCAGAAATAGAAAAATAGTGTTGGAAGGGAGCAAGGATAAGAGTTGTGTGATGGATAGAGAGTTTCAGTTTTTTAAGGTAAGAATTCCAGGGTTCTAGTCTATACAGTCATGTAAATTCTCTGAACTCAACCCTTAAGATAGAGCATTTAATTCTAGCACTCCAGAGGTGGAGGCAGTTGGGTTTCTGTGAGAGTAAGGCCAGCCTGGTCTACAGAGTGAGTTCTAGGACAACCAGGATTATGTACACAGACCCTGTATCCCAAAATTTTATTTTGTATTTTTATGCCACAGGGTTGGTTTTTTACATTATTAGAATTAGAAACTCTGAGAGCAAAGACAGAAAGTGTCATAATATTAACACCATTAGGTCTTTCTTTTTGAAAAGACATGGCGCAGGTAGTAGAGATAGCACTGAATAAGTGAAGCCCTGCGTGTTTTGACAAAGGCACAGCATCCTGTGTCCCTGGTCTGTTCTGCCTCCTAAAGCCCCACCCATGTGCATCAGCGACATGGAGACCAGTGTGTCCATGGTAACCTCACAAGCATCAGGGACATGGAGACCACTGTGTCCACGGTAACCTCACAAGCCGTTACCCATATGAGTCAGGCTCAAGAGGAATGGAAAGCAAAGCTTTCCTCAGGAGGCCCAGGATACATGTTTATGAATGATTGATCAATGCGTACAGAGATGGGGACCTGCAGCTTCCTGCCCCTGGATGTTTACAGCCTGCGACAGCTCAGCAATCATCACTTTTCCATTAATTTATCAGTCAATTTTTCTCCCATTTTCTTGTGGACAAGTGGTTGTTATGCCTTTTAAAAAATGTTGTTGTAGTAGATACTAAAAGAATTTAGAACTTGACAAGGGGCCTGAATATGTCCTCTTCCCTGTCCTTACCCAGAGAACACTCTTGTCTTCTGGGCCTTCACACCTAACATGTCTCTGGTGCTAGAGGTGATCCCGGGAAAGAGTGAGAGACTGGGAACCAATTAACTTAAACCAGATTCTGGGTCAGCGCCTCTCTTGTTGTATAGCTGTAAACCAACTACCCTCACTGTTTGCATTCCTTTGTCCATAAAATTAAACTGTTCTCATGGGCTTATTTTGACCATAATGTGAAAAATACATATGAAATTCACAATATAAAATAATATATGTAAAACTCATCAGAAACATAATATTTTCTTAATAAATGTCCATATTCCTCCTCAGTGCAAGATCAGGTGTTCAAATCCTCTTCTGCTGGCAACTGTCACATTTGGATACTAATGTCATTCTGCACTCAGTCTCTGTGGTGATGGTACCAATCACTTCTCAGCCACTGTCACCTGGATACCCTAGCCACCCAAGATCCCACTCCTAACCATGGCATTGCATCGTCTGGACTCAATACCATTCAATAAGTGAAAGCTTTAACATTTTTATTAAAATGAATGCAATGGTTTCCATCCCTGTAATCAAATCTTCTTTTACTTTATCAGCAGCATTGCTAATTTCAAGCTTTCCCTTACAAAGTAAAGTGAGCTTCAGGTAGGCGTCAAGGGCTGAAAGTCCATGTAAACTCTCCACAAGGGTCAGCTTTCCTCATTTGCGTGGAAGCAGAGAGTTACTGGTTACCATCCTCTGCTGAATCATATTTTTGGCACAACCATAATGTGATTGCACACCACAGCCAGCTTCAGCAGGAACACGCCAAGGTCTCACAGTGAAGCAAGAAATAAGCATTGTGCATAGGATGGAGGGATTTGAAAGATAATGTCTCAGACACCTTTATCAAGGGTGAGGGAGACATCTCAATGGGAAAGGTACTTACTACAAAAGCACGAGGACTTGAGTGCAAACCTCCAAAACCATTTAAAATCAGGCATGGTCATGTGTGTCCCATGGTTGCTATAGCAAGATGGGGAACAGAGACAGGAGATTCCTAGAAGCTTGTGAGTCAGTTAGCCTGACACTAATGAGTGACAGACAAAGCACCTGCTTTAAACAAGGTGGAAGGAGGAGCATCTCTCTCTCTCTCTCTCTCTCTCTCTCTCTCTCTCTCTCTCTCTCTCTCTCTCTCACACACACACACACACACACATTCACACACAGAGGCATGCTCACATGCACTGGCACATGCATATGCACACACAGAGAGAGACAGAGAGACATACACACAGAGAGAGACATGCATGCATGCACTGGTGTGCACACATACACACAAACACATACACAGAGTCATGTATACATGTAATGCTATCAGTGCCACATACACACACATAGACACACACACTCACAGAGGCACACAATGCATGCATGCATACACACACTGACACGTGCACATGGGCGCACACACAGACATGCATGTATACACTAGCACGTGCACACACACACACTCTTTATTAATTAAATACACAAGTACTTCTGGAATGTTTACCTTGTTCCCTGGTAAACATGACTCAAGGAAATGAATTTAAATAAAAAAATCCATGCCTTCACACAGCTCATATCAGAGTGGAGAGAGATAGACAACGAGAACGAGCTTAAGTAAATTATAAAGTACTTTAATGCAGAAAGGAGGATCAGAACTATAGGGAAAGTGACCTCACTCACACAGGTTGTAAATGTTAACATGTTCTAGAGACTGCCCCTGATTCCTGATAGTTGTCTGAACAGGAACCAGCTTTAAACAGAAGATGAATGTTTCTGATCAGTATCATGTTAAAAGTCTTGGAACAATCAGAAATTCAAGGCACATACATAAACATAATAAAAGCAATATTCAGTAAACCAACATCAAATTAAGTGGAGAGAAATTTGAAGCAATCAATTCCACTAAAATCAGGGAAAATCCAAGGCTGCCCATTCTCTCCCTATCTATTCAATATAGTACTCAAAGTCCTAGCCAAAGTAATTAGACAACAAAAGGAGGTCAAGGGATACAAATTGGAAAGGAAGAAGTAAATGTATTACTATTTGCAAACAATGTGATAGTATATGTAAGAGACCCCCAAAATTCTACCAGAGCACTCCTACAACTGACAAACAACTTCAGCAAAGTGGCTGGATATAAAATTGACTCAAACAAATTAGTAGCCTTCCTCTACTCAAAAGAAAAACAGGCTGAAAAAGAAATTAGAAAAATGGCACTCTTCACAATAGTCACAAATAATATAAAATATCTTGATATGACTCTAACCAAGCAAATGAAAGATCTGTATGAAAAAAACTTCAAGTCCCTGAAGAAAGAAATCAAAGAAGATCTCAGAAGATGGAAAGATCTCCCATGCTCATGGAATGTCAGGATTAATATAGTAAAAATGGTCATCTTACAAAAATAATCTATAGATTTAATCCAATCTCCATCAAAATTCTAAATTCTTCACAGAGATAGAAAGAGCAATTTGAAAATTCATCTGGAATAACAAAAATCCAAGGATAGTGAAAACAATCCTCAACAATAAAAGAAGTGGGGGAAATCACCATCCCTGACCTCAAGTTGTACTATAGAACAAGAGTGATAAAACCCACATGGTATTGGTACAGAGACAGACAGGACGATCAATGGAACAAAATTGAAGACCTAGAAATAAACCCACACACTTATGGTCACTTGATCTTTGATAAAGAAGTCTAAACCATGCAGTGGAAAAAAGAAAGCATTTTCAACAATGGTACTGGTCTAATTGGAGGTTTGTATGTAAAAGAATGCCAATTAATCCATTTTTATCTCCTTATACAAAACTCAAGTCCAAATGGATTAAGGACCTCCGCGTAAAACCAGACACACTGGATCTATTAGAAAAGAAAGTGGGAAGTAGCCTCAAACACATTGGCATAGGGGAACTTTCCTGAACAGAACACCAATGACTCAGGCTCTAAGATCAACAATTGACAAATGGTACCTTATGAAACTGCAAAGCTTCTGTAAGGCAAAGAACACTGTCATTAGGGCAAAATGGCAACCAACAGATTGGGAAAAGATCTTTACCAATCCTACAACTGATAGACGGATTATATCCAAAATATACAAAGAACTCAAGAAGTTAGACTGCAGGGAGACAAATAACCCTATTAAAAAATGGGGTTCAGAGCTAAACAAAGAATTCACAGCTGAGGAATGTCGAATGGCTGAGAAGCACCTAAAGAAATGTTGAACATCCTTAGTCATCAGGGAAATGCAAATCAAAATGACCCTAAGATTCTACCTTACACCAAGCAGAATAGCTAAGATTAAAAACTCACTTGATAGCAGATGTGGTCGAGGATGTGGAGAAAGAGGAACACTTCTCCACTGTTGGTGGGATTACAAACTGGTATAACCACTTTGGAAATCAATCTTGTGCTTCCTCAGAAAATTGGAAATAGTTCTACTCGAAGACCCAGCTATACCACTCCTGGGCATATACCCAAAAGTGTTCTACTATATCACAAGGACACATGCTCCACTATGTTCATAGCAGCCTTATTTATAATAGCCAGAAGCTGGAAACAACCCAGATGTCCCTCAACAGCAGAATAGATAGAGACAATGTACATTTACACAACGAACTACTACTCAGCTATTAAAAACAAAGACTTCACAAATTTTGCATGCAAATGGATAGAACTAGAACCCCTCATCCTGAGGGAGGTAACCCAGACCTGAGAGTACATATATGTACTTACTGATGAGTGAATATTAGCTGAAAGGTTCAAAATACCCATGATATTCACAGACCATATGAAGCTTAACAGGAAGGCCAAATTGTGGATGCTTCAATACCACCTAGAAGAGGGAACAAAATAATCATGGGAGGCAGTGGGAGGGGGGGACCTGGGTGAGAGAGGGAAAAAGGGGGGGCAGGATCAGGTATGGGGAGAGACAGGAAAGAAGTTCAAAGAGCCAAGAGAATGAATATAAATATGTAGCATTGGGTATGGGGAATCACTAGAAAGTCCTAGATGCCTGGGATGCAAGAGACTCCTAGGACCCAATGGGGATGACATTAGCCAAAATGTCCAACAGCGGGAAGATAGCGCCTGAAAAGACCACCTCCAGCAGATAGACATGGCTCCCAGTTGAGGAATGGGGCCACCCACCCATCTCAAAAATTTTAACCCAGAAGTGATCCTGTCTAAAGGAATTGCAGGGACAAAAAATGGAGCAGAGACTGAAGGAGGGGCCATCCAGAGACTGCCCCATCTTGGGATCCATCCCATCCACAGACACCAAACCCAGACACTGTTGCTGATGCCAAGAAGTGCTTGCAGACAGGAGTCTGGCATGGCTGTCCTCTGAGAGGCTCTGGCAGCACCTAACTTAAGACAGATACAGACACTCACAGCCAATCACTGAGCAGAGCCTGAGGACCCCTATGGAAGAGTTGGGGATGGACTGAAGGAGCTGAAGGGGATTGCAACCCCATAGGAAGAGCAACAATATCAACTAACCAGACCCCTCAGTGCTCCCAGGGTCTAAGCCACCAACCAAAGGGCATACATGGGCTGGTTTATGGCTTCTGAAACATATGTAACAGAGTACTGCCTTATCTGGCATCAGTGGAAGGGGATTTGCTTGGTCCTATGGAGGCTTGATGCTGCAGAGAAGGGGAATGCTAGAGAGGTGAGGTAGAAGTAGGTGGGTGGGTGGGGGAGCACCCTCTTAGAGGCAAAAGGGATAGGAGATGGAGTAGGGATTTGTGAAGGGGGACTGGGAAGGGGAACAACATTTGAAATGTATATAAATAAAATAATTAATAAAAAGGAAAGAAAACATGTAAAATTGACAGAGAAGCATGTTAGAAAGACAAGCAAGAAAAAGGCTAAGAATTAGACAGTGCCCAATTATTCTTTTGGGCACCACTGCAATGAGTGGCCTCTGTCTTACACCCTCTCTGAATGACTCCAGCCAAGACAGCAAGTTCCAAGAGGGTTCAGCAAGTTGGGCTCTGACTTATAGTGTAGACAATTTCCAAAAACTGGACATTTCTAAGGAAATGTACTTCCTTAAAAGAAAAGGAAAATTCTTTATGACTTTGTACATAAGCGCAGGAAAGGGGCAGTGGGCAACCAAACGAGACACATTCCTCTAGCAGAAATGCTGACTCCATGTTGGCATAGGCTAGGTTAAGCAGCAAGATGGCTGAAGAGGACAATTATAGGTTTTTATTAAATGTTTTATGTCAATAATCACACTGTCTTTATTTAAATTATATATTCATTTGTTGTTTAAAGGACTGCTGAAAGTTATTCACCAGTTAAACCTCTCCAAATCATACTTTGACTCTCCTGACCACAACCCAAAGACAGCTTTGATTGCTCTCGCACTGGCAGCCCGGTTCTAGAGTCCCCAGTAGGGCTAGGCTGGAAAGATGGCGGTGTGACCCGTTGCATTGCAGGGGCCTTTAGTAATAAACCACACACGCCAACCCTCTGCTAGACTCAACAATCATCAGCCAGCTGCACCAGCCCTTTAGTAGTTTCCTCTATCTGGGGACAATCTCAAAGGCTTTTTAAAGAGGATCCTGAGCCAGCACGGTCCTCTGCTGGAATAGCAGCAGAGATATGAAGGATCCCCAGTTCCCAGGAAAGCAGTCAAAACAATTACACAGCAAGATCAAAACCGCAGGCAGTGTTTACAACCTGACCAGCTTTTTCCGTGGTCATTCTGGTTGTCGGTCCTCTCAGACGATTCTTAGTGGTGATAGGAGACTTGAAAATGTTTATGCTTTAATCCTGTAAGATCCAAGTCAAAGAAGATATTCAAGTTAATATGTGAGAGCATAAAAATCTGTGCCTCACACTTATTGCCCCAGCACGTGGGAGGCAGAGGCAGAAGGATGACTGCAAATAAGGGGCTAGCCTGGTCTGCATGACAGGGTCCATGCCAGCTGTGTAGAATATAATGTTGAGATTCTATTTTCCATAAAACTTCTTACAGAAACAGCTAATTCTGGACTAAGAACAAGAAATGCACCAGCGGAATCAGGAAGTTTGGTCCTAGCAGACAGTAAGTCAGTCAGTCAGTCAGTCAGTCAGTCAGTCAGATATCTATCTATATCTGCTAGGATCTTGTCAAAAGACTCTTGCAGACAGTGGAGGAGCCTGCCCTAGCAAACAGGAAAGTGCTTAGAGGCTACTTAAAAATATAACAAGGCTCAATATATCCATATGCTTCTAGAATTTCAATTTTGTTCCAGAAGTGCATCTATGCCTGCATTTAGAGTTCATGTTTCAAGTCACTCATGACAGTGCTCACTGTCCGAGCACTCTGGGAAACTGAGACCAAAATATCTGCACTTTTTGGGCAACCTGGGCAATAGAGTACAACCCTGTCTTTAAAATATATATGAGCTATATATCCAATAAAAAAAGAAAAATATATGAGTGGGTTAATTACTACACATAATAGTAGAGTAATAAGTATTGACATTATAAGAAAAATCTGCTGGGCTTGATCTTGAACAGATATTTTTCTCAGCTTCATGAATTTCATGGAAAAAAGAAAAACCTCTTGCTGTTTCGTAATAAAATCCAGTTTTCATAAATTAATTTAGGGATAGTTACCGCGTTGAGTAACCTATGGGCATGGAGGCACTTGTGGAGGGGAACCTTTATTTGCATGTTCTCTCATGCTTTTCAATAAGCCTGTACCAAATTCTGTTTGCTTGCTTGTTTGTTTGAGACAGGGTCTCATTCTGTAGCTCAGGCTGGCTTAGAAGTCATTCTGTAGCCCAGGATAGCCTAGAAGTCATCCTGTAGCCCAAGCTGGCCTCAGACTTTCTCCAGCCTCCCTACCACATCTGGATTAATTTATATAATTTTAGAAATAAACATTCATATACTTTAAAGGAAGAAATCCCTTTTAAACAAGTTGCTTGTTTGTGTCACCACTGAATATGGAGCTCGGTTTTAGTTATATTTTCCATTTTTGGTCTCTCTATAAAATGTCATTAACTGTGTTATAACCACACTACATATATCAAACCACTGCATCTCCTGTTTGTTCTAGTTCTTCAGTATTACCCACACAAACATCACATCGTTGTAAATATCAACCCTTTTGTTTTAGATTGTCAGATTTTTATACCTGTTATATTTCTACCTTGCCGCAATACAACAGCAGGCTTTTCAGCCTAATGTTTACATAGCAGTCATTTCTACCTTATTCCATAATTTACTGGCAGTGTTTCAGTCTCGAGCTGTCCAATGATTCGTGGCTTACTTATGTATGGATAAGCTCTTTTATGAAATGTATATATAACCAGATTTAGCAGGAGTTTAAGTTGGAATGCCTTAAAACGTAAGCAGTCTGTCTTTGTCTGAATATCAAAACGAAACGTGAAGCTTCGGTATCTGGGAGTGCTTGAATGAACTCCTTGACACCCAGGAATAAACTATTTATAGAGTACAGATTCTCAGACGTGAACTGCACTTTTTCACTCAGTATGAAACTTTTCAAATACAGGATTCTCTGGGATTCGAAAGAGAACAGTTTGAAGCCTCCTAAATGAACCCCAAATACACACTGTGTCGGCTGAGCAGAGCGCATGCGTTTTCTTCTCACGTAAGGCACCACTAAGAATGACGCCTACCCGTGGCTTCCGCGGGGGTCTTTTCAGCTATGGGAAGAGTTCCTGGTTTGCAGATTACATTTACATGTTGTCTCTCACTGACATCTTTTATTTATGAAGTGAAATCAACTTAGACATGGTGTATTTGGCCATCTCAAACAGTTACCAATTTGGATATTTTACTTGGTGTTTCTGTTCATATTTTTCTTGTATTATTCTTGTATACTTTGTCTAATATCAAAACTATGCAATTCCTATGAAATGAGTTTGGGAGTAGAAACTTCTCTTCTGCTCATCACAATACTTTGTGTGCAGGCAACCTGTCTTGGGAGGACTCTCGGAATTTACCGGTAAAGCATCCCACCCTGGATTTTGCTGTTATATGAGATTTTTGCTGTTAACAGATTTTGGTGTGCTCAGTGTTCTGTGACTTGTTGAATCCAATTTTAGAATTTTATTCAGACAAATGTTCTTTTAATATAAAGTTTCAAAAGCATTGCCAAAAAAAATGTTTACAATATTCTCCACCCTCTTGATAGATACATAGATATGTAAATATGTAGATATATAGATACATAGTTACATACATACATACATACATACATACATACATATATATATACATAGATAGATAGATAGATAGATAGATAGATAGATAGATAGATAGATAGATAGATAGATAGGTGGGTGGGTGGGTGGACGGACAGACAGACAGACAGACAGACAGACAGACAGACAGACAGACGGCAACTCTACCTAGCCTGGAACTCTCTATGGAGACCAGGCTAATAGAGATTCATCTGCCTCTGCCTATCAAGTGCTTTGTTCACAATGTTCTAGAATATTTGTTAAAACACTCCAGCACCAATCCCCACTGCTCTCCATTTTTTCCTAATATTATTATATTCTTCATTCTCTTTTAGTGGCATATACCACATAGTTATCCTTAGTAAAGTAACAGGAGTATTTGACTATCTGAATCGTCTTCTGAAAATGTCTTTATTTCACTCTTTCTGTTCAATAAAGCCCCCTTGATACAGACTTGAATACACTCAAATGTTTTGCTTTGGTACTTCTGAGTTTCTATTTCTGCTTCTGTCAAACCCATTGAAATGACATTGGACTAAGAGACTAGCAGAAGAATTTCCACAGCTGACACCACCTAGACTGAAAAAAGAAAACAGTGCCCTGAGTGCAGCAATTTAAATAATCTAATACACAGATACATACAGAGGTAGATAGAAATAAAGCAAATTCATATAAAGCATAAGTTTGGTCCTTGAAAGTCAAATGTGTTTCTCAATGAATGATAAACTTTTTATAAATATCATTTCTAATACCACAAAGGAAAAATACATTAAAAGCAGAAAAATAAATCTAACAAAAGTATTAGATTAGTACGATAAAAAAATATTGTACAAGATCTTGACAGAAGAAACAGTATCATGTGTGTTATGAAACTATTAAAAAAAATCAATTCTTCTGGGCTGTGGTTATGTACTTTTAATCCCAGCACTCAGGAGGCAGAGGCAGGCAGACCTCTGTGAGTTCAATGCCAGTCTGACCTACAGAGTGAGTTCTAGGAGATCCAGGCCTACATAGAGAAACAGGGTCTCAGAAAAAGGAAAAAAAAGTAGATTTGGGGTAACCCAATGAAGATTGAGGCTGGCATTAGGAAGATCCACAAATGGATCAAGAAAGAGTCAGGGTGATCTTTGAGAAAAAGAACAATGTTGAGGGATTCACCAGAAGATGTCAAGTTGCATTTCAAAACTACAGAAAGTAACACACAGACATTGAAGGGGAGAAGTCTCACAGGTTGAAGTCATTGCACTGAAAGGTCAAAAACCTTGGGAATAAAAATTTCAATTCCCCAGGAAGTACACTCCTTAAAAGGAGTCACTACCAATGAGACTTCAGTCAGTGAAGACCCTGAATTAGGTAGGCTAGCTCCAGAGTTGAGTCAGCTCCTGGGACACCTAGCTGGAGGAGATAGTAAGGCCAGAATAGAGCTAGACCTGAAACTCTTCAGGGTCTCACCAATTATAATGGAACTAACATACAAACCAATCAAACTTGTACTAATATCACTGCTTTGCCCCCTACCAATCACATTAGAGGTTATCTAATCCTTCTGGAAAATTCTCCCAGCCCTGCATAAAAGGGGTCCTGTGAACCCCTCTGGTCATGGCCATTTTGATAAGTGGTTGACCCCTGCTCTTTGCTTTAGCACACTGTGTGAGTCCAGGGTCTTCCTTCAGAGATTCTTGGACCCCAACAGCACATAAGGAGTGTGTGACTGACACAAGCCTAGACACCAGACACCAGACAAACAGACTATGTTGAGTCTAAAAGCACACAAAGTTTCCTGCTGGCGATAGACAAGGCACGGTGGTGACTGGTTCAGCTCAGCTTGGAGGGGCGCAAGTGTGCATTTCTAGATCATACCGAATATAAACATTCACGTTAATCACAAGGCTAAACGTGAAAAGCAAAAGCACAAATTACCCCCTAGAAACTTATATAGGAAAAATGTGTTCCTGGCAATACGCCAGGTAAACAAATTCAAATGAGATTCAAAGCACTAAGGAGAAGAACAGATCAATAACTAGATTGCATTCGGTTTTACAACTCTGTTCATTAAAGGCACCATTAGGAGAGTGAACAAATGTGCGTGTGGGTGGAGTGTATTTATTTATTGTTCTTAATAGATTTTAATGTGTTCAATGTTCTATGAAAACAGAACAAGAAAAGCTAAATATTAGAATACGGGGAAGGGCTGAGTGCGGGCAATAAACGTGAGTTATGAAAGAGGAAATGAAGCTAATATTTCTCTAGTTCTCAGTCTGTCACCATTTCTCATATTAATGCATAAACGCATAAAAACTTATCCCACGGTGAAAGGATGAAATCCAGTGCGAAGCGCCGCCGCTTCTGCTCTGAATGGCTCTTCTGGGTAGAAGCTCGTTGAGTTTGTATAGACTTTGCTGGGTTTGGTCTGGTTGATTTTTGCGTGTGATGTTTTGGGGTTTGGCACCCTTTTGTAAAATTGAAGTTTCAAATTTTAAAGAGTCAAAAAGAGAGAGAGTTGAAAAGTCCAGCCACAATGTAAAAGACAAAACTTGCAATATCTGTAGTGTACAAATGCCTCAGAGAGAGAGTAGAAAAGCAATGAGATAAAAAGACTGTTGAAAAGTGGGTGAAGCTCTTTCTGTCTCCGGCCACTATAGGGAGAGGAGCCGCCGCCATGTCCGCGCATCTGCAGTCGATGGTCCTTCGGGACTGCTCCAGTTTCTTGATCAAGTAGAATAAGCAGACGTGCAGCACGGAGCCCAATAATCTAAAGGTCCAAAACTCCTGCTACAACAGGCTAATTCACCGCAAGACCGTCAGAGTGGAGCCGTGGCTGATGATGGCAAAGGGGTCATGGTGGTTATGAAATGCAGATCCGGTCAGCGAAACCTGCCACTTAGAAGCATCAGGCACATGATCCGAAAGAACAAGTACCGCCCTGGTCTGCGTATGGCAGCTAACCGCAGGGCCAGTGCCATCCGTCGAAGCCAGAAGCCTGTGGTGGTGAAGAGGAAATGGACCCAATCCACAAAGAGCACCTGGGCCCCACACCCCAGAAGCAATAAAGAGTCCACTGACTTTTTCGACCACCAAAAAAAGAAGGTTAGATTCTGATCTCAAACACCCACCCTACTGACACCCTCTCCTGCACCAGTAGCCCTGCTACCAAGCCCCACCCCCAAACCTGGACAGAGTTAGCTATTAGCAGGTCACCCAGACCAGACAAACAGCTTGGAGGACTCAGACAGAGACAAAGACAATTTAAACAATATCCACAAACCCGCCCTACAGAAAGAACTAGAAGAAAAATTCCCAACCCAAAGAGGTTAACTACACCATGAGAACTCAAGAAATAAATAACCTCACACCAACAACACCAAAAGAACACACACAGAGACTCTACCACAACCAACAACTACAAAGTAACAGGAATTAATAGTCGCTGGTCATTGATATTTCTCAATATCAGTGGACTCAAGGCCCAATTACAAAAAAACCCACACATTCTAACAAAATGGATGTAAAAACAGGATCACTCCTTCTTCTGCATACAAGAAATACAATTCAACATCAAAGATAGAAAATACCTCAGAGTAAAGGCTTAGAAAAAGAATTTGCAAGCAAATGGACCCAAGAGGCAAGCTACTCTAGCTATTTTAATATCTAACAAGATAGACTGTCAACCAAAATCAATCAAAAGAGATGGAGAAAGACACTTTATACTCATCAAATAAAAAACCCACCCAGATGACTCCTTGGCTGTTAACTTCTATGCCCAGGTACAATGGCACTCACATTTGCAAAAGAAAGATTACTAAAGAGCTGGTGCCTGAACCTCACTGATCCTGACACTCCCTGCTCCTGAGGGGCAGAAGGCCCCATGGGAGAGTTTTGACTTATAGGCAATCCTCTGCAGGGCAGGAGGGCAGCAACCAGAAAGGGGCCCTGGGAACAGGAAGAGGGGCTCATCAGGACCCCTGTGGTCCAGACTGAACCCAGATCTGAATGGATCTGGTCAACCTCCCCACACCCAAATGATGGGAGGGCAGGAGACCTTCAGAGGGGCAAACATGTCTCCCCACCTTTGTCCACATCCCTGACCTAGAGGAAACAAAATATAGGGCCTCTGGGAACAGGAAGAGGGCAGGCCCTTCTGGTAGTCAAGTCTGCAGGCCCGGAGGTAAAACCCCTGTGACCTGGTGGACTCAGGACAGACTGCAGGAACCTGAAATGGACAGAATGACTACACACCCGGAAAGCAGAACACTCTGGACCTAACTGGCTGAAAGAAACAGGAAAACAAACAGCACTCCCACAGCCCTATAGGACAGTCAAATCCCTGTCAGAAATAGCAGGAGAGACAACCTGATCAGAGGGCAACAGAAACAAACATGGCATCTGGGAAACCAAAACTGAATATCCAACACACTCAAGATCTGTCCAAATTTTGATCTGATGGAGGAGAAAACATAAATAACTCCTAGAGAGAAAATGCAGGAAAACACAATAAACAAGGGCTTAGAGAGGAAAACACCCCTCTGAAAGAATTACAGGAAAACACAACACGGGGACGAATTGAAAATGGAAATAGAAACAATAAAGGCACAAGGGCCCTGGATATAGAAAACAAAGGAAGAGACAAGCTGCCACAGATACAAGCATCACCAACAGAATAGAAGAATGAAAATCGTAAACCCATAGAAATCATAAACACAACTGTCAAAGATAATGTAAAATGGAAAAAGCTACTGGCCCAAAACATACAGAAAAGCCAGGACTCAATGAGAAGATCAAACCTAAGGATAATAGGTATAGAAGAGAGTGAAGACTCCCAGCTCAAAGGACCAGTAAATATCTTCAACAAAATCACAGAAGAAAACTTCCCTAACCTAAAAAAAGAGATACCCATAGGCATACAAGAAGCCTACAGAACTCCAAATAGATTGGACCAGAAAAGAAACACCTCCCATCACATAATAGTCAAAACACCAAACGCACAAAATAAAGAAAGAATATTAAAAGCAGTAAGGGAGAAAGGTCAAGTAATATATAAAAACAGACCTATCAGAATCACACCAGACTTCTCACCAGAGACTATGAAAGCCAGAAGATCCTGGACAGATGTCATATAGACCCTAAGGGAACACAAATGCCAGCCCAGGTTACTGTATCCAGCAAAACTCTCGATTAACATAGATGGGAAAACCAAGATATTCCATGATAAAACCAAATTTACACAATATCTTCCTACAAATCCAGCCCTATAAAGGATAATAAATGGTAAAGCCCAATACAAGGAGGCAAGCTACACCCTAGAAAAAGCAAGAAACTAATAGTTTTGCACCAAAACAAAGAGAAGACAAACACACAAACATAATCTTACCTCTAAATACGAAAATAACAAGAAGCAAAAACTCTCAATATCAGTGGACTCAATTCCCCAATAAAAAGACAAAGATTAACAAACTGGATTATGCAATGAGGACCCTGCATTCTGCTGTCTACAGGAAACACACCTCAGAGACAAAGACAGACACTACCTCAGAGTAAAAGGCTGAAAAACAATATTCCAAGCAAATGGTCTAAAGAAGCAAGCTGGAGTAGCCATTCTAATATCCAATAAAATCAATTTTCAACTAAAAGTCATCAAAAAAGATAAGGAAGGACACTTCATATTCATCAAAGGAAAAAATCCACCAAGATGAACTCTCAATCCTAAATATCTATGCCCCAAATACAAGGGCACCTACATACGTAAAAGAAACCTCAAAACACACATTGCACCTCACACTCATCAAACAGATCATGAAACAGAAATTAAACAGAGACATAGACAGACTAACAGAAGTTATGAATGAAATGGACTTAACAGATATTTATAGAACATTCTATCCTAAAGCAAAAGGATATACATTCTTCTCACCATCTCATGGTACTTTCTCCAAAATTGACTATATAATTGGTCAAAAAACAGGCCTCAACAGATATCGAAAGATAGAAATAATCCCATGTGTCCTATCAGATGACCACAGGCTAAAGCTGGTCTTCAATAACAATAAGGAAAGAACACCCACATACATGGAAATTGAACAGTGCTCTACCAATGATAACTCTGGTAAAAAGAAATAAAGAAAGAAAAAAGTTCTTAGAATTTAATGAAATGAAACATACCCAAACTTATGGGACACATGAAATAAAGAAAAAGCTGAGTGCCTGCAGGAAGAAACAGGAGAGAACCATTCAATAAAAATCTAGAATAAAATAGAAGGCAGGAAATAATCAAAATCAGAGCTTCAACTAGAAAAGTCATCAGAAAAAAGATAGAGGAAGGTGTGTCCAATTAACAAAAATATTCAGAATCAAGGAAATTCAAAAAAAATCAGATCCTAACAACACTATATTCTCTTGAAAAAATCCAGGAAATGGAAATATCTATGATACCTACCAAATAAATCAAGAACAGATAAACCATCTAAACAACCCCATAACTCATAAAGAAATAGAAGCAGTCATTAAAAGTCTCCCAACCAAATAGAGCCCAGGTCCAGATGGGTTCAGTGCAGAATTCTAACAGACCATATAGGTCTGTCATAGAGGACCTCACAAAATACTATCCAAACTATTCAACACAAATTGAAACAGATGGACTTCTATGAAGCCACAATCTTATACCTAAAACCACACAAAACCCAATAAAAAAGAGAACATAGAATATCAACAAACTAAAACAAGAATCATCCATCATGAATGAAATGGATTATATGGAAAACCATCAATATAATCCACTATATAAACAAACTGAAAGATAAAACCACATGATATTTGATGCTGAGAATATTCACCCCTTTGATAAAATCCTGAAAAAAAAGGATATAAAACATAGTAAAAAGCCATATTCAACAAACCAGTAGCTAACTAAAACTAAATGGAGAGAAACAGAAAAATTAGACAAGCCTCTCCCACTCTCTCCCTTATTCAATATAGTTCTAGAAGTCCTAGCCAGAACAATCAGACAAAAAAGGAGATCAAAGGGATACAGAAAGATCAAAAATCAATTTGCAGATGAGTAGTATATCAGATGATCCCAAAAGTTCCACCAGAGAACTACTTAAACCTGGTCTGGGTATAAAATAACAATAAAAGGCCTTTCTACACAAAAAGAAACCCACATAAAGAAATTAGGGAAAAATCATAATGGAACGTGTGCTTCTGAAACTCAATAAGAATAACCTTGGAAGAAAGAATTTGAAGAGGTCAGAAGATGGAAAAATAAAGAATGTAAAATGGCCATTTTACCAAAAAGACCACAGATTCAATGAATTTAGAGTTAGACAAAAAATGAAAAATCTGCAAATAACCCAGGATAGCTAAAATATCCCCAACAATAAAAGGATTGGGGGAAGACTGAACCAAGCAGTATTACAGAGCAATAGTGATAAAAAACTGTGTAGTAGTACAGAGACAGCTGAGATTGACCAGTGAATAGAATTGAAGACCAGAAATGAACTCACAGCCTGAGATTATTGACAAAGAGCCAAAACCATCCAATGGGAAGTAAATGGTGCTGGTTCAATGGAGGGGAAGGATGAGATCGATCCATATCACCCTGCAAAGCTTTGACAGGACCTCCACATCAAATCAGATAAGCATCTAGAACATGGGCAAAAGAAACAAAACACCAATGGCTTATGCTCTGAGGTCAAGAATCCATAAATGGGAAAAAATCAAACTCAGAGGCGTGGTCAGGACAAAACGGCAACCAACAGATTGGGAAAAATACCAAAATCTGGAGGGCTATACAAAATATACAAAGAATCACAAACTTAGAATGCAGGGGAGACAACAAACCTTATTAAAAATGGGTCCTTTCAGAAAATCAACAAGATAGATAACCAAATGGAGACTGAAAAATGAGGGACACACAGCCCAAATGCTTGTAGATCCAAATCAAGAAGGATGACCAAAATGCTAATGCTTCACCCTTCTTTAAAATGGGAAACAAAAGGGGATCAGAAATAGAAAAGGAAGGACATAACAACAGAATCAGAGAAATGGATGAAGCAAAAATCAGGAATAGATGTAGATTCTCCTGAGAGACAGCCAGAATACAACAAATATTCAACAAAACTTGAAAACCCATTGAAGGAATCAGGAAGGATGAAAGACTTGAATTTGAACAACAATGCCAACCAACCAGAGCTTCTGTGCAGGGAAAGCTACTACCCAAAGAATACCATGGACTGATCCTGGGCCGAAACTGCATAGGTAGCAAATGAAAATAAGAGCACCAGTGAAGAACAGATGAAAACCATCTAAACTAAGAAAACCCCTAAACTTATAACTCATAAAAATACCAATGGACAGGTCATTAAAGGACACTGGAACTAATATATGCTATCCCTAAATATAATCACCCAAACACAAGACAGGTACATCTTCTCACCATTCCACAGAAGTTCCCTCAATACTGATACAAGAGAGCATGTAAAACGGAGCTGTGGATCCTGAAAACTGAATTCACCAGGACTGAAAACAATGTCTTACATTGTTATCTAGTAGAAAGATCTCTTTTAATTGGCCTCTTATTTGTGAACTGGAACATTACTTCAAGTTTTGAATTAACTATTCTTTACGATGTTATGTTTCTAAAAGTTAAACAGGTAAACCTGATCAAATTCTAACTCTGTTGTCTATTTTCAAAAGCCAGAAATTTGGTTTTTCCTCAAAATGGTGCTTGTATTATTTTAAAAGGTTTTTAAAAAAAAAAACAAAGCTATTATATTAAAAAACTTTTAAAACAAACTAAATCTACAAATGAAGTGTACTTTTGGCAGTGACTGTAAAACCTGTTGCAAGTTCTCCCTACAAGGTTCTCAGAGTGAGTGCTGACTAATTAACTGTTCTTCTAGTGCCGAAAGCTCTGTGCATGCTATTTCCTGTCTAGAGAGTGTATCCATGATCCTGACTGAAATACTGGGCCTCTTAATGCTTGGACTGCTTCAGAACCAACCTTTGAAGCCCCAACAGTACAAGCACGGGCTGACTAAGGGGTGGTCCCCTGAGCGACTCACTCAGGCAAATGAGAAGCTGCTACCCCTGCAGGCTTAGACTCTACTCTGGTGGCTCCAAGGGCCCAGTAGATGTTAGAAAGGTATAGAAAAAGCTACTTCATTCCAACGACATTTTCCTCAGCCTTTATTTACATGGAATGTTCTGAGTGCCCAGAATGTGACTCTGAGTTAATTTCTGTTCAAGTTTATCAGGTTGCCTTTGTCCAATCCTTCAGCAGTCTAAGGGTTAACATTATTGCGTTGTCTTTCTATGTCAGTCAGTCTCCATTTCTCATGTTCTACTTTATTTAAAAAATAATTATAAATTTTCATCCATTTTCTGTTTCTATGTCAGGCATGAATGGCCCGATCAGACTCTTATCAAATGTGGATTTACATGTAGAAACACCTAGATGGGAAAACTACCAGCTACAAGAATACTGTTCTCGAACATAAATAACACATCAAAGCTATGGCATGGGCAGGCAAGCATCCCAGAACAGCTAAAACTGAAGCATAAAATACTGTTGGTTTGCAGTGTGGAAACACACATCTTATATATTTAGGATTCTTGGAACATAAAAACAAATCATGCTTTCAAATTTTAAAAGTCCTAGCTCAATGGTTCAAGCAGGGTAGGCATTGGTTTGCAGGGGGCTGCGTATCAGGTGGACGACTCCGCACACTGTGTTTTGAGGCAACAGCAGCAATTTCTGTGATGATGATTGAGGATGCTCTTTACTATAGATGGGTTTACCAGTCAATAAGGAAATTTAGAAGACTAACATTTTATGCTTCTCCACTTTTTTATGAAGGGTGGCTATTACTCTAGTCTTCCAGAATCTACAGTGATGCAGATGGCTGGATCATAATTTGTGAACAGAGCATAAATCAGACATCAGTTCTTACCCGGAAGAGCCAAATTATTATTTATTTTGCTGTGTTAAGTGTTTCATGTTTCATACATTTTACCGAAAATGATATCCTAATGTAAACGGCTCTGGTTAAAATTGATTATCAACTGTTATTATCCTTTAATATCCACCCTAATTATACAAAAGCCAAATAACACAGTGGCATTCTCATGTAGTCGATGATTAACTCTGTAAAAGCACAGATATTTTGGCACCAAAGAAAAATATGAGACAGCTTCATGATTTGAAACTTCTGAGTAAAAATATTATTGGATTGGTTGACATAAATCAAAATAGCTCTATGTAACACATGTATGGGCATCTTCACAATAATGTGTGTGTCTGTGTGTGTGTGTGTGTGTGTGTGTGTGTGTGTGTGTGTGTGTGTGTGTGTGTGTGTGTGTGTGCATTCAGGAATCAGTGTCTATGGACCACCGGCTCCTACATGAGTGTGATTTTGCTGTCAATAATGGTCTCTCACCCTGGTAGGCAGGAACAATAGAACTCCCTTTCAGGAAAAATTCCACTAGTAACATTGCCTGGGAGGAAATCAATAGCTTCCTTTCTACTTATCTTCTCTTCCAGTGCAAAGAGAGCAGGAAACAAAGTCCACTTATTGAATGTCAAAAGACGTGCCTTATTTTCCAATGCTGCTCATGCCAAAGAAAAGCCACTTACGCCAGCCATTTCCAATCCTATAGTGTTTTCTTGTCCTGTTCTATTTGGAAGAGTCTGTTGTTCACATGAGAAGTCACAGGTTATCTATGTACGATGAGTGGAAATATACCTCAATCTCTGTGCTGTTGTTGATGGACTCTGAATCTCTCCAGTATCCTGGGTGCTGGGATTACAGGTTATGTGGACCCTCCCAGCTCAGTTGTTTAGTATAAAGATAGACATTTCCATGTTCATTCCCTAGATCCCAACCCTTACATTCTCACTGATCTGTCACTCCTTAGTGTATTCTTCTGTTAATTTATATATACAATGAGGTTAATATGTTAATATCTTTCTTCTAGGTTCATTATTCAAAACTGACTTAAGCCAAAATGGCCATTCAGCAGCTGTCAAATTCTTTGGGCAAATATCGAAAGCCTCCTTGATAGATTCAGAATTAGAAGTAAGTGGGAAGCCCTCTGCGGCTCCATCCACAGTGATAAACTACTACAAGCCATAGGCAAAAGGAAAAAAATTAGAGCCGGCAAAGCCATATGGTCCATTCTTCTAAGTTTGTCAGATCATTATAATTGACCAGCATGAACAGCTCACACTGAGGGCAACATGACAGTTTCTGAGAGCCAGGCACCAACTACCCACTCAAGAAAAATGGCAGAACCCTCCTTACGCTGGACAGTGAAGGGGGAGCATTTTAATAGAACCAGAACTGAATGGGATGGAACTCTTACCCCAGGGCTGGGAGAGTTTGAATAGAAACACAGAGCATCGAAGAAATCAAGATGCAAATGAGGGATTTATAGCTATTGCCTCCAGATTGAAACACTCCCTCCTGGAGTGCAGAGGCTTGGGAGTGCACGTTCATCGGCTTGGGAAGCCAACAAAACTAAAATCACTCAGGAAGCTCATGGAACTTTCCAGGCTCAGGAAACTCAAAAAAGTACAGGACTCACAAGGGTCCCTTCAAGGTTCTATAAGCAACAGGCAATTGCTAGGAGAACGTATTCCCTGAGAGGTGCCTACACGTTGTTCAGGGTGCTCCAGGGATGCAGTGTATAGGAATCATCTCTCTGGCGTGGACTGGCCCACGAGGCTGCTGCTTTTGAATGGTCCCTGCTCCTGTAAGCAACTCTTCCCCTGTGTTCCTATAAGTAACTCCAATAAACTCACTGGTTTGCCAAGCTAGATGTAAGGAGGGATAATTTCTTTAGTCTGCCATCAGTTTCTTCTGTAAGGTAAATAGACTGTGTTACATATCTCTCCAGGAAAAGTCTCACAACATGGAGATATTAGACTACAAAATGGAAAAATGATTCTCCTGTTGTTTCTTCGGTGGATGATAGACTAGATTCTGTTTCTTATATTCTAAGTGAACATCTCTGAAAACATGGATTTAACAGAACTCAGCTCTAAACAAGACAGTAAACAAATAGTTTCCTTGATATTATCCAACTGCACTAGGTCAAGAGGGATTCAATGTTCAGGACAAACAGGGTGCTTTCAAAGAGCTTACAATCAAAGTAAGGAAGCAAGCATCATAAAAACCATATTCTGTGCAGACATGAACACAAATTGTATCCACAAATAATGAATGATTTAGATCAGCAGTTCTCAATCTTCTTAATACTCTGACCCTTTAATACAGTTTCTCATGCTATGGTGATACCAACCCTAAAATTATTTTTGTTGCTACTTCATAGCTGCAATTTTGCTACTGTTATGAATCACAATGTAAATGTCTATGGTTTCACATGGTCATAGGCAATACCTGTAAAAGGGTCATTTGACCCCCCCCAAATGGGTCATGGCCCACCGATTGAGAACCACTGCTTTGGACACCCACGAAGAAGAAAACAAAATGGGAAGAGTTATCAGGGGAGTCTCAGTTTAGAGGCAAGACTTGATCATAAACTTTGTGAAATGAGGAAGATTCAGGAGTAAGTGAAGAGCAGGCATCCTCATGAAAGAACAGACATGGGGCTGCGGTTAGCCAGATACGGCAAAGCAGAGGGTAAATGCTAAGGAGTAAGAGCTAATGTTGGGAAGGAGACGTGGGTCTAAAATCTAAAGGCTTCACAAAGCACTCAAGTAAGTGTGACCGTGGTGCAGGAAGAAGTGGGGGCTAGAAAGTCATCTGGAGAAACCTGCTTATATAGGATGTACAATACAAATGAGGATGTGTTGAGTAAGTTAGAAGTCCACCAAAGACATCTGCATCTGCTAGGCTGTAAGTATTTTTAGTCCCTACAAAATTCATGCAGTAGAAGCCTTTATTGCCTATTCCAAATGCAATGGCTTGGAAGCTGGGGCCTATTGGAGGCATCTAGGTCAGTAGAGCAATGCCACCATAAAAGGTTGGTGGGTAGGTGATTCCCTTCTGCTTCTCTGCTGCACAAGGACCTAGTATTCCCCCTTCTAGAGGATGCACGATTTAAGGTACCACCTTGTAAGCAGAGAGACCAGACTCTAACCTGCTGATGCCCTGATCTTGGTCTTCCTAAACTCCAGAACCCTGAGAAATAAATGCCTTTTTTTAAATAGTTATGTAGCCTGTGAGGCTTATCCAATATAACCAATGACTTCCTTGTAGAAACAAAGAGGGCCAGATTCAGAGTGAGACAAAAGACAGAAACAAGAGAAAAGGATCTGAGGTCAGAGTGATTGGCAGCCGTATACCAAGGGACACAGGTGACCCGGGAAAGCTGAGCAAGATAAGGATGCTCTAGATTATCTGTGAGGAACGAACACTGCAGGGACCCTGATTTTCCACAAGGTACATTTGGACTTCTGTGTCATTTAGAAACCACCACCGACTGGCAGAAATCTGTTACAGCAGAAGCAGCAATCTGATACAGGGCACTTGTAGCAACAGCCTAAATTCAGAAAGGCTAGGGACAAGGGATTTATCAGGTACCTTCCACTGTTACAGACTTACCTCATAGCATAGATCAGTAGTTATTTGTGTCCCTTTCTCTCTTGCGTATGACCTTAATGGCTGAACTAAATAATCTGATTTCTACAAGAAAGTTGCCCTCTCAAGTGTCCTTGCTAAGAGAAAGAGTCAAGCTCCTGATTCAAAGCAATGGGAAGTCTACGCACGCCTGGAGTCTGAAAGCTCCAGACACGTATCTGATTACAGAACTAGGAAGAGAGTATGGAGAAATTATGCTCGCAGTCTGTAATCACGCAAGAGACTTCAAACACGTAGCCTAAAATACTTGAGTCCAAAATTACAAAACGAGAGGGTTTGATTTGTCTCCCACGGATATGCCACCATAGTTTACAAGGAGGCAGAATGTTTAGCTCCACAAGAGTGGAGCAGATTTTCATAGCTAAGCCCGAAACTTCAAAAAGACACCACATCCTACAAACCTCAAGCATGTCTGCAAACAGCTTTTCGTTTCAATGTCAGATAGGATGGGTTGTTGTGTGATCACTACAAATAGTGGGCAAAAGCAAGAATACACACACAAATTCACACCAACAGAGAAACCTGGAGGGTCATATTTTCTTACACCTTCCAGACTGATAGTCTCACTTAGCACTGTTAATTTGCAATTAGACTCTAATGATGTAGGCAGCACGCCAGATCTGTCCTTTTATTACATCCTAGTCCTTCTAAGAAAAAGGCACAAATCACAATGCATAGTGTGTGTGTGTGTGTGTGTGTGTGTGTGTGTGTGTGTGTGTGTTTATGGGTCTTATAGACTAGCCTTAACTCGTGGCAGACAGTCTGCCTCAGCTTCTGAAATGCTGAAATTATAGGCATAGCTTCCAGTTTTACTGTGTGTATGTGTCTGTGTGTGCACATGAGGACATACTCACATGTGGAGGTCAGAGAACCTCGGGTGTCCTTCAGGTTTCCCGTTCTGTCCACCTTGCCGTGCTGAGACAAGATGTCTCATTGGAGCTCACCAACTGGAGGCTAATCAGAACCAGAACCTAGTTAGATCCCCACAGACCCAACTTCCTGAACTCTTTCAGCATAGTAAATCCCACCATGCTGGGATTACAGGTGCACATCACCACACCTGGATTTTTACATGGATTCTGCACATGGAAATCAGGTGTTTGCACCTATGTGGCAAGCACATCACCCACTGAGCTATCTCCTGCCTCCCAGTTCTACTTCAAAGGATAAGAATGTGCCCACCCTCAAAAGAATACTAGAACGTGCTGGTGTTAGAGTTGGTTGTTCAAATTATATTCTAGAATTCAAACAATTGAACTCCATGCTGCATGTCAGGCTTTAGGCCAAAATGAGTGCTACTCACTGTGTCACTACCAAGCTGTGATGTCACAGCCCACGAAGAAGCACTGGAGACATAGAACTCAGATACTCCCTCTTGCTGACCCCATACCAACTTCCTGAACTGTTTCAATATATTGAAATGATCACATGAGATAATACATGCAAAATATTTGGTATTTTACATATACTTGCACATTTTGCAAATATTTAATATTTGACACATATTAAATTAACTATTAATTAATTAATTAAATATTAATATTTAGTTTGATGATGACTATTGATGATGACTGTGAATATTGGCATAAATGTTGGGAATTTTCCCCTGAAGGCTTTATGTATATATGCCAAGGAAGCTCTCTATCCCTGAATGAGTATTTGTGAGAGACGTGGGTCATGACTTGGCCTTGAATCAATTAGACTTCCTCTAATGATCTAAATCGTGCAAGAAATCTTCCAAGATACCTGCAGATACCAAGAATCTAACCAAGCTCTTTCCCGAGCTAATGGAAAGACTGTAAAAGCTGTGAAATTCTACCGTGATTTTTGGATAATTTGAGCTGGCCCAGAAGCTTCCAGCCTAACACTGAAAGGTCACAGAAGCATGAGTACACACCTTCCAAGCCCTGAACACTCGCATGGACCCATCATGAGTCCGAAACACAGAGATGCACCGGGCAGAGCTCCCTTCTAGAAAGGGCTTCTTTCGGACTGCAGCCAGCTGCCCACTGCCAGCCACCAACTCCTTCCGTGTCTGCTGTGGCTGCAGAAAGCCGTCTGGCTGCACACAGCACCTCTGCCGTGACTGCGCACAGCATGGGAACGGAGGCTTGAACATTTGCTTCAACACAGAACAATTCTGACCGCAGCCGGCCTTCTGGGAGCCAGAGTTCAATCAGGCCTGCACCACACTTCGCATGTCTCGCCGCTCACCTTTGTACCTCAGTACCTAACTCCTGATGTATCTTCACAGTCCAGACAGGCTCTCAGGTCCGACTCCAGAAAACTCAAGCTGAGACTGCCGAGATGTGATAGGGAAAAAAAAGGGAGGGAGGAAGGAGGGAGGGAGGGAAGGAAGGAGGGAGAGAGGGAGGGAGGGAGGGAGGGAGGGAGGAAGGAAGGAAGACAGGCAGGCTAGAGTGTCCTCAGCCCTAGAACCTATACTACGTAGCCTTGCTTGCAAAACAAACCAGTGTAATTAACAAAGAGATTTTAAATAAAGAAACCATGGGAACCACGTAATCATAAGAATGATTTTTTTTTCCTTTATTGAGGTGACTAAGATCAGTCCTTAAACATGCTAGGGCAGCAGTATGTTCTTCTGCTAGCTCCATCCAGCGCCCATAAAGAGCTTATAGAAGAAATAGGAAAGTCGATTCAGAAAGGGCGCTGTCGTGAAGAGAGCAGAGGTTGGAGCAATGTGATTCTGGAAAGGGGGATATAAATGCGTGAACCCCAGCAGCTCCTGCAAGCCGGAAAGCTCCTCGCCTGGAGACTCAGAAAACACACCCTGAGGAACACGTGGACTGCAGCCTGGTGACACACTATTCACATTTCTGCTCTCCAGGCAAGGAATATGAGTTGTTTTAAGTCACTGAGTTTTTAGAAACGTGGTCCAACAGAAGATGCATATAGAGTTAGGAACCTGAGGGGGGCGCTGCTGTAAACAAAACACCTGCAAAGCTAGCTTCGGACCTGAGCAACAGGTAGAGGCTGGAAAAGCCTAGGATGCTGTCAGACTATTACTAGAGAGAGGCTGTTAATCACTCTGCTACTGGCAATGAACCATGGGTGTCTTCAATGCCGCTGGCTTTGTCTTCTCTGACAGACTTTAGCCACAGTATCACTGAGAAAAAAAAACAAAACAGATTGGCTGAGTCTTTCTAAGAACATGCATATTCCCACAGAAAAGTATGATATCCCTAATACGCCATATTGTTGGGCCCATATTCATGGAAATGTAAGGGAATATTGGTAAGAAAGGAGAATGAAATGGTTGAACTTATAACTTCAGCTCAGTAGTCTATGTTGGTCTCTTGGGCAAGAACAGCTGTAAGCGTCTCCCTAACCCAGTGCTGTGTGATTTTGTTCCAACATCTGTGTGCATGCACATGTACACACACACACACACACTTCTCTGAGGGAATCTACTGCAAATCCTGGTGCCACGTGGCCATGTCAGACTCCCCTTGCACCGTGTCAAACTTGGCCTGCATTCCCTAGAGAACTGTTCTCTCTCCTGACTACCAGACTAGACTTTCCCGGCCCCACACTAGAAGAGGATAAACTACGTCCTGAATGTGTTAGACGGAATAAAAGATAATTAAAGATTAATTATAATTTTACGACACTCAAATATGTTCCAAAACGGGCTACTTTAAATTTTATCTGAGTACTACTTTGATCCGATAGGACTGAGATAAAGGCAAAATAAAAACTCTCGTCTTTCCTCTAGGGGTAAAGACCAACAAATAGGACATACATTTAGGGAGTTCTCTCCTTCCAGCTCTACCAGCAAAAGCACTGGAGAGCCCACAACTAGATCAACCCGCGTCCTAGTTGTCCCTGTCATGTGTCCCAACTCTCTGCAGTATTCTCTGATGTCTCAAGTTGGACTTACTGCTTAGCTGACTTGCGCGGGATTGCTTTTTAATAATTTATCAGTTTAGTGGTCCATTTGAAGTTTATTTTTATTGCAGGTGTCTGAGTTACTCATCTGCGTGTATATATGCACACCATGTATGTGCAGGGCCAGGGAAGGCCAAAGGAGGGCCTTGAATTACCCGGGAGTACAGTTGCAGATAGTTGTAAGCTACTGAGTGGGTGTGGGACACAAAATCTTAGCCCCCTGCAAGAGCATCAAGTGTGCTTCATCACTGAGCCATCTCTCCAGCCCCATTTAGTAGGTTCTGTAAAGTGATTTAAGGCTTCAGGAAAACCAAGCAACCTCATGTTCTTCTACCCTCAAGTTTCCCCTATTATTAAAATCTTACATTGCTGTGGTACATTTTTAAAACTAAATTTTTAAATTAATTCTGCTAGTGAAGATTCCCAAGGGAGTGGGGAATATGGTGGAAGAAAAAAAAAACATATTCTCAAATAATACCTAAATGGTCACCAAAAGAACATGGGTGAAAAGGCAGATGTTAAAGGCACTGCCCTTTGGGCTCAAAGTAGTTTGAAATCTGTGACTGAGAATTATAGGTGAAAAAAAAATCTTTTTATGTAGTCTCAGAAAGCCTCAGTGGCCCGGGTCCTATAGTCATATGGAGAGAAAATTCAAGCAATAAATTTGGGTAGGAACTTGAGATTCCCACGTGCTGCAGGTCTAACCTGTGTCTTAGTCCTTGTAGTAAAATGCAAGAGAAAAGGGTGGATTGCCAGAACTGTTGAATGGAAGAGAAGCCAGCCGTTGATGACTTAGGGCTTGAAGCCTATTCTGATCTTTAAAAAACACACAAAAATTAGGAGACTGATGTCTAATGAGGAGAAAGCTAAGGAAGTGGATAAGTATCTTTCGCTAATGCTTCAGAAAGAACGACGAGACAGAAGGACGCGGTTACAGGAGGATTCTTTGAAGAGATTACTCCTGTGACTCATGGGTCCCCTCAACATCTCAGTGGAAGTTAGAAAGTACTACAGAGAAGCCTTTTGGTCTAATGGAGTAAATCCTCACACGACAAACATGGGAGGCTCCCAAGGTTCACGTGAAGCTGCAGAAACAGCCAGCTCGGAATCTGGAGACAGCTGCTGTTGGATCTAAAATGGTGCCCAGGGCCTATCTATTATAAGCTCTTGTGGTGCTATTGGGAGGTGGGGGAGATTTCAAGAAATGGAGATGGGAACTGATTGCAGGTCACTAGAACTCTTCCCCTTGACGGGGGCTGTGGGGCATTGGTCTCCTCTCTTTTTGCCTCCTGGCCTCTACAAGCTGGGCAGCTTGCTCCCTCACAGACGCTCCACCACAGCTGCTGAGGTACCACAGACCCAAAAGCATCACAACCGACCCCGAAGTAAAGCCTCTAGTCAACACTGCAGGCCAAAGTAAAACCCGGTTCGTTTTCATTTACAAGACAGCCAACACTGGGACCAAAAGGAAGAAGTGGAGGGATTGGGGGAGAGGGTGGGGGAGTGTTAAGACTTCAAAAGTTCTCCAGGCAGGAAGCCGACTTACAAAAGTGCTCAGCTGCAAATACAGACTATTCGTCACGAAGAATATTCTATAGAGAAAGGCTCAAGCGCAGAGCATGGAGCTACAAAATGGGGCTCGGGGCGGGGCACTTTTCCCAGGCTATGAAATCCGATGCTGACATCCCAGCGGGGTTTTGACCTTGCGGTATCTTTACTCCTCCCAGGACTCTCCGGAATGCAGCTTTTCCTATCCTAGGCCAGCCCCACCACTGTGTGGAGCAGACAAAGCGCTTCTTGAGATGCAAGCGTTCGCTGACTGCGAGGACTCTTGCCTCAGAATGGCCTGTATGGGCCTCACCCAGGCCTGTTGAGACCTGAGACTTTGAATTGAAGACATTTTGTATTTTGGGCTGAGACTTTCACAAGTAGGCTAGGATGTACATACCCTGCGTGAGGAAGGGAAATAAATCGTTGGTGGTCAGAAGTAGACTGTGGTGGGCTGAATAATGGTTCAGAAAAATCCACCCCTAGTCTTCAAAGGCTATAAATATGCTACCTTATAAGGCAAAAGGACTTTGCAGATGTGAACATGCTGTGGGCTCTGTGATACAGGACTTATCTGGATTATCTGAGGGCACACAATGTAATCACAAGATTTATAGCATTAAAAGGAAACTTTCACAGGGCCCTCCCCCCACCCCAAATGCACTCTTTAAGTTTTCCTTAACTTGAAAGATTTCTGTTAAGAAACGGTATAATGACCATTGATTTCGAAAAACGAAGCTTTTTTCCCCCACTGAACTTACTTTAAAAGCATTAAAATGCAGCTGAGCGCTCTGAGCTCCTATGATTAATTAAAAGATTGCATCTGGATGTAGAGCATGTTCGTGAGCCTGGGATTTCTCACGCAGAGCTGATTCTTGGTACCTTCTCAACACCATCCTGCATGTAGAAGAAAACTCATTCTGTAGCTGGACACCTCTTTCCGGAGGGGCTGGGACCTAACGTCGAAGATCAGAAAGGAGTCAGCAGCGGTTTAGCCTGGAGCTTCTGTCAAGGCGTCCCAGAGAAACAGAACAGCCGTCCACCATTTTCTCTCTCCTGACCAGAATGCCAAGGTCATCAAGGCAGGAAGGCCTGAGGAGTGAAGCGTGGCCTTTTCTTACAGGGCAGGAGAGGGGCATAGCACAGTTTAGGTTTTCTTTCTATCCTGAGCAGAGGTCTTGACAGTAAACATCTGGAAGCCCGTCCACTATAAATTGTTTGGGTTTCTTTCCCTCTGTTTCCTGAGGCCGCCGTGACATGATACTGTAAGAATTCCTCCTTTCATCTGCTTCCTTTCCACTGACAGCTCATAAAGGATGGGCCTCACTGGGAATGAAAGCTTCCCAGTTATTTCTTGAAATACCAGGGGAGTTTCAGCTCCACAGACCTTGGACTGGATGCCAGAGAGAACATTTTTCCTAAGTCGTGGCAGCTTCGTTGCCTGGGGCTCCACCTGGATTCCCACACAGCCCTTTAAGGCCTGAGCTAATAGCTTAATAAGTCTTAGGAGAAAGATCCAGTAACCAGGTGGAAAAATTAGATAAGAGGCTTTTGCTGCTTGTTGTTTGTTAACAATATTTCTAAATGCTTGTCATGGATGAGTTTTATACAAAGGGCCAAATTCTCTCTGCGCATCTGCTATACATAGTCTTGCTTAAGCAAAACTCTGCTTTTTAAATACTGACATGTTGCATAAGAAAAACTTAAATATGTACCTGATACCCACTTTTAAAAGGCATAGGGTCTTGATCAGGATACAGGTCTGTTCAGGTCCGGACCCCACGTTCCTAACTACCTTTTGTGTGTACGGTGCTAGGGATTGAAGCCAGGCCTGTGTGCACACTAAGCATGCACTATAACACTGGCCCATACCCTAGCCTTCCGCCATGTTGGTAGCCTTTCCTAATGCTTCCCTAGTTTCTTCCTGTGTAAAAGGAAACGTTAAGTTTTTAATTACGATTACTCAATGCGATCATACATCATTATTGCCTTAAGCAACGAAGTTTTCTTCATAAGCCCTTTAGCTCATGGCCTTCCTGGGCAGCCAGAGCTCTGAAGGACTGTAGAATCTTTTTCTGTACGTCTGTAGAGGGTTCTACCTATCCACCAGATGAGAAGCCACATGCTTCACGGAGAGATAGCAGTCAGTCAGTTTCTGTCTGTCTGTCTGTCTCTGTGTGTGTGTGTATGTGTGTGTGTGTGTGTCTGTGTCTGTGTATGTGTGTGTGTCTGTGTGTATGTGTGTGTGTGTGTGTGTGTATGTGTGTGTGTGTGTGTGTGTGTATGTGTGTGTGTGTGTACACGTGTGTGTGTGTGTCCGTGTGTGTGTGTACCATACTGCATGTGTGGATGTGTGGTAATCAGAGGGCAGGCTGTGGAGTGGATTCTTCCCTTCTGCCCTGTGGGTTCCAGGAATCAACCGCAGACTGCCAATCTCGCCCCAGCAGCTGAAACACCCCTCCAGACCTCCTCTTTACTTTTCATAGAATTTCTCAGAAACCCACAAAAGTACAACATATGCTCTAATGGACTCCTGTTCCAACAACTATCCAGATATTATCTGTCCCACATCTTCTATTATTCACTGCTCAGAGAGAGAGACAGAGAGACAGAGAGAAAGAGAGAGGCAGACACATGCACACGCTTCATCACTTTATCGTAGATGCTAGGCAACTCTACAACCAAGCTGCATCCCACCCTTGTTGTAGAATATTTTATAATGAGCTTTGGCATCAAGTGATTCCATGCAAACATTTAATAGTTAAGGAATTTTTAGCATCACCAAGATACCATTACCACACCTAATAAAACAAATAATAATTCTGCAATATAACTTTTATTCGTGATCAAATTTCCCTGGTTGTCTCACAAACATCACTTTAAGAACGATGTTCGCACCATGACTCGAGTAAGGTCCATAGATTGTCTTAGGTAATAGGCCTCTCAAGTCCATTTTAATGTGCAGTCGTAACTCTCCTCTAAAGTCTGTGATTGTTAAATTTCTAATGCATGTGTAATCGCGCCTGCGGACTCAGGCTGATCCTGAATTCGCAGGTTGACAGGCTGATGTAAAGGGGCTGTGTTCTGCAGGACAAAGAATTCTTCACAAAGGGGTCTGGCGCCCTCTAGTGCTTTTTTCAGATTGTAGCTGCCTCTGAGTCTCAACCCAATTTTTGAAACAAAAATAAACAAACCCTGGTGTCACTGGTTCCCACTCAAGGCCGTTTCAGCTAAGTTACTTACAGAACACTCCTTAGCAGTGCGTCTCTTTAATATTGAGAGATAACACTGAAATCCAAGTTCAGAGCTAACAGTTTACCCATTCATTCGAGCCCTCAGATTACTAAGGAGGATGTCACAGCCCATCACTCAGAGTGACATCATCATTGTTTATGCTGGAGCTGGAGCGTCTGGCCACTGCTCCCTCGTACTTCCACTGTGTTTACTTCTCATGCTTCAAACTGCCGCTTCTTGACGGCATTCATAACTACATTCAGGTTGGTCCAGAAAGGGTAAAGAAGGCCTACTCAAAAGGAAATGAACGGTTCCTGGCTTTTGTCATGGCACACCAAAAGAACAGAGTAGAGAGGCAATATTAAAGAAAGCCAAATGAATGCATTATAAAAATTCTTAAGACCAAGCCACATGACCAGAAGACAGGACAAAAGAAGTATAGACTGTCTTAGAAATGGTGTGTTTTAAATGAGATGTTGAAATTAACATATTTTGAGTAATAATTGATTATATAGAATGTCAAACTAATATGAAAATAAAAGGAACACCAAACCAAGAAACACTGATGTACCTTGGGTAATTCCAAATCCCTGAGTATATGGAAAGTTTGCATTTTCTGCTACAACTACATTAAAGCATATTTTTCTATCCATGTGTTTTAAATAATTGCTACTGTTCTCATTTGCTTCTTGTGACTGCAATAAATATTGACCAAAACCAATTCAGAGAGGAAAGGGTTTATTTGGTTCCTACTTCCACTGTCTGTCATTGAAGGAAGTCAGGGTAGGAACTTAAGCAGCGGTCAAGAAGAAATGCCACTCACTAGCTTGCTGCCTTTGACTTGCTCAACCTGAGTTTTTATACAACTCAGGGCCACCTGCCCAGAGATGACAGCCCCCTCAGTGGGTTAGGCCCTCCCTCATCAATCATTCATCTGGAAAATGGCCTACTGACATTCCCTTGAGCCAGTCTGATGGAGACAGTCTCTGACTTGAGATTCTCTTCTTTCCAGGTTTGTATCAAGTTAACATTTACCAACCAGCACAATGCCATGAGCTACTTTAAAATACATATTTTGAGGGGGGTTGGGTAAAATTGAGGTGGCCTTGTGGTGAACACCTAGAATCCCAACACTTGAAAGGCTAAGGCAAGAAAATCCTGAGTTTCAGGCCAGCTTGAGGTACGTAGCAAAACCCTGTAAGAGGAGAAGAAGCAGGAGGAAGGGAAAAGAGAGGGGAAAAGGGAGGAGGAAGAGAAGGAAAAGAAAGGAAGAGGAGGAGACGATGTAGTAAGAAGAGCAGCAAAATATAAACACAGCTCCGTTCCTGGACACCAGATGAACACACACAGGAGCCCAGTGGTAACAACTTTTCAAGGCTTAATAAATACAGAAGAGAAAGTCAGGTTTACAACATTGTCACCTTTAAATTCATCCTCAAAGGTTACGTTTTAGGGCTGGAGAGATGGTTCAGAGGTTAGGAGCATCGTCTGCTCTTCCAGGGGTCATAAGTTCAATTCAAAGCAACTACGTGGTGGCTCACAACCGTCTGTAATGGGATTCAGTGCCCTCTTCTAGGTTATAGGCTTCTATGCAGGCAGAAAACCGGGTGCACATGATAAATAAATCCTTTTTAAAAAAGGGTGTGATTCAGTATATCCACTACAGTTTCGGTTCAGTGTCACTTCAATCCCCAGCCCAGTGTGAACTTGCCTTGACGGTTGCCAGGCAGAATCACTCGAAGCTTCCATCCATCCCTGGTGGCTGTTTCAGTCTTCACATTACCCTCCCTCAGCTCAGATCTTCAGAAACAGTCTATTGTGTGATTGCTTTATTTTTTTTTTTAATCATGTATTAGAGTAAAAAAGGGGTGGGGAGGGACATTCTTGCTCCAGATCATCCCAAAGCCAGAATGAGACATGTTCTCTGTATCTGACCCCAAAGAAAAACCAGAGGCTGCAGGCTGGCAGCAGTCGGCCGAAATGAGTGAGAGCGGGTGACACTGTTGAGCCGAAGATTACCTTATCTTCTTCTGTCACCCCTACTCAGATAACGGTGAAGACAGGGCACATGGCTCCCTTGTCAAGAGAGTGCAGAGCCCACTGGAGAACAGCAAGAGGCTCTGTGAGGTCCTTTGAGAACTAGCAGCATCTGGCCCTGACCAGGCCCTTACTCGAGAATGGTTGCTGACTCAGGCTCCCTGACATTACAAACTTCATTGTTGGTATTTATGCCCTACGAAGTCTCCAAGAACACTGAATTAGCAAGTACTGAACTATCGCCCCTAGGAAAGACACAGGGTTGGATCCTATGAGTCTTGTGTCAGTTTCAGAATTGATCAATTCATAACCATGTTTTCTTGAATTTATTTTCGAGAACCTTTTATTGCATATCTTAATCTCTTCTCCTCTAGGAAGCATAATCTGCATGGTGTGGTTGAGTTCCTGGGGGTCTGAGCTACAAAAAAAAAAAAGAAAGAAAGAAAGAAAGAAAGAAAGAAAGAAAGAAAGAAAGAAATTGAAAGACTTCTCTCTGAGAACAAGAAGATATGAAAAAAATCCTAGCGAAAACAGAAATGCTTCCTTGCTTCCCAAGCTTCTCAGAATACCTAATAAAAAAGAATTATCTGGAACCCATGATATGGTGGCTCCTATCTTCTTCTTGGATTCAGTCAGCCCAGTTGACTATGCCTTGGTTTTTGTTTGTTTGTTTGTTTGTTTTTTCTCAATAATGTTGTTCCATCCAGCAGGGCCATGAAGACTCAGCTATCCAGGGAACACCATTAAGACTTCCGGACCAGAAAGATTAAGAGGACCAGAGTTAGCTCCCCAGAATCCAGCAGAAGGAGAGAACTGACTCCTGAAACTTGTCCTCAGACTTCCACATGCACACTATAGTTCACACATGCACACTCCGCGCGTGCGTGCGTGTATGAGAGAAAGAGAAAGAAAGAGACAGAGACATGGAGACTGAGAGAAAGTAGAGAGACAGAGAAAGGGAGAGGGAGAGAGTGGTGGGGGTGAAGGAGAAAGACAGAGAGACAGAATGAGAGAATAATAAATAAAAAGTAGAAGAGACTTCTTTCCATACTTTGCCTATAAATGAAAGCATGTACTGTCTATTATGCTGCTGCCTTAGGGTTTTCCTCTACAAGGAAGTGATGGCTTGACCCTTGACCCTCTCCTCATCCTTGAGGGTCAAGCTCTCTAGAACCTGGTCTCTTTGATGTTTGAGTTTTACTCTCCAACTCCCTTGGCAGAATCGTAGCGGAGACAGCCTCTCACAGCTCCTTGTATAAGCCGTCTTTGATGCCTGTAACAAAATACTCAAACGAAACCAAGTTAGATGAAGAAATGTTTGTTTTGGTTCATGGTTTCAAATGTGTCCATACACAATTGTTTGGTTCCCATCACCTTCAGCTCATAGCAAAGCAAGTCATCATGACAGAGGGCTTTGTAGAACAAAATTACGTGATACTAAAAGTCTGTTAAAGATTCCTGAGTGGAAGAGGTTAAGGCTGGAAAAGAACTTTGTTACCCTGGGTGTATGAGTGTAGTGGTTTGAATATGCTTGGCTCAGGGAGTGGCACTATTAGAAGGTGTGGCCTTGTTGGAAGAAGTGTGTCCCTGTGGGCATGGGCTTTAAGACCCTCATCCTAGCTCCCTAGAAGCCAGTCTTGTAGCAGCCTTCAGATGAAGATGTAGAACTCTCAGTTCCTCTTGTACCATGCCTGGCTGGACACTGTTATACTCACACCTTGATGATAATGGACTGAACCTCTGAACCTGTAAGCCAGCCCCAATTAAATATTATCCTTGTAAGAGTTGCCCTGGTCATGGTGTCTGTTCGAAGCAGTAAAACCCTATCAAAGACACTGGGTTTGTTCTCATTGTTCATTTGTTCGTCTCCATTGGCCTGTCATTCTCATTAAGGTAACTGTCTGGTGGCCATCATTGATGTGTAGGTTCTACAAGTAAAGAAAGCAGGGTATAGTCAACAGTATCAATCAAAAATACCTAGGGAGCTGGCCCCCCGGGTGCAGGCATCTTTATGAGCAGAGACCTCAACTTTTGGGTACATCTGTCTTCATTTATCACTGACTCCATGTTTATGAGTAACCCTATGCGCTAAGGCGTACCTATAATGAACCATTTGCTGATACCCACAAAATGACAAACAAAGGCATTAGCCTTTGTCCCAGTTGGACAAGATTGAAAAGAACTGTTTCTGGCGGTACACACTTTAAAATCCCATCAATAGGAAGGTTGAGGCAAGATCATGAGTTCTGGGCCAATCTGGTCTCCATATAGCAAGATCTCAAATTATAGTTAATTAGTTAACACCCTGCCATACCTCCTGCCATGATAATTGACTAAACCCCTGAAGCAGTAAGCCAGTCCCAAATAAATATTGTCCTTTTATAAGAGTTGCTTTAATTATGGTGTCTCTTCACAGTAATAAAACCCTAACTAAGACAGTAGATAGTTAGACAGACGGACATTTTAAATTTAAAGATTCATACAATGTATTCCATTCATATTCAATTTCTCTATTTTCCCCGCTCCTCCCAGGTCTCATGTATGCCCCCCGTACCCCCTACTCAACGTCATGTTCTTCATGAATGTTCTTCATGCATGTTCTTCAACTAGCACACTGAATGCAATCAGGCTGCCCACATGTGCACAGGTGAACGACCATACACTGAAGCATGGCCAACTTCCCTGAAGGACCACACCCTGAAGGATACTGATTCTCCCTCCTCTAGCAGCCATCAACTACTGACCACCTCCGTCAGGAGTGGGAGCTCATGTGCCCCCTGCCCATCAGGCCTGGAATGCAGAGTGGCTTGAGTTCATGCAGGCAAGCACGGCCACCATGAGTGCCTGACTGTACCCATCCTGCTGTCATGCCTGGAACACACTGCTTTGCCCCAGCCTTGCCCACGGCTGGATCTTACTGTCTTCCCCTCCACCGCCTTTCCTACAGTGTTCCCTTAGCCCCCAGTAGCAAGACAGAAGGCCGGTGAGCCAAAGATGAGAAATCTTCCTCCTCCTGTGCTTTTCTGTTTTAAAATCTTGGCTTGCAGAAGATGCTCCCCCATCAGGTTAGGCAATCTGAGCAATCTTACAGGTTAGGCTCCTACTCAGGCTGTGGTAGGTTCTCACTAAAACCATCACCACGTCTTAAGCAAGGAGACAGTGAATAAAGGTGCACGAAGACGTAGCGACGTAGCAAGGAAGCTTTATTCCAAGGTGAAGAGTAAAGCGCTCGGCAATTTACAGAACACAGGAAGGAGTACGTGGGACTTTCACTCTAAAACCCAGCTCTCCGGGAAAAGGCAGAAAGGTGGGTATTTCCCATAATTACCCATCAGAAGCAAGCTGTTCCTCCCCACTCTCATGCAGAAGTGTGTAAGAACCCTTTGGAAGATGCTTATAATAAATTATGTGACTTCATACCTGCCCCAGACAGCTATGCTTTAAGTGAGCATCTCAGTCCCAGCTGGATCTGTGCAACGCTAACTATATCCTAAAACACCCAGGGGGAGGTATACCTCCCTTCCCCTTTGCCCTAATGACTGGAAACATGGTAACGGTGGGGTACTCTCACCACACTAGACGAGGTCAAGCAGCCATGGACTAAAATTGGGAGCCACAAACTTTCCTGCTTGTGAGTTTGCTCTGGTATACTGTCACAGCAACGAGAAGCTAACACAGATGGTATTTGGAGGTGGGGCCCTGAGAGGGCATGACTGAGTTATGAAGGAAGCCCCTCAGGATGAAATTAGTGTTCTAAGAGACAGGGGACTACATTGCTTTCTTAAAGGAATCCGGCCCTTATCACAGTCCAGCCTTATCACACTGCATCCTGATCTGCCTCCCCCGCCTTTAAACTGTTGAGAAATGTCCATTGTTTAAGTCACCTCTCAAAACCTGTTACAGAAGCCCAAACAAGTGGAAGCATTCTTTTCAACAGATTGATCACATTCTCTGGGGCACACATGTTGTTCAGACCGATGTAGTCCCATTTGTCAAGTTTTGGATTGGTGGCCTGTGTTTTTTGGTGTCAGAAATATACCAAGGAAACAAAGTGTTTTGGGATTTAGATGGCAAAGAAGAATAAAGACCCAACAGATTCCTACGCAGTTACAACAACCATGGGCATGTTTGTTTACTTGAAGAGGAACAGATACGGTTTTATTATTTATTAACCAAGATGAGCTCTGCAGAGCTCTGTTATGTAAAATTGACTTATTCTAAGGCTAAAAGTCAAGGGAGTCGCAGACCTGGAAACAAATCCCTGTGGCTTCTCTTTGTCTTTATTACCGTGCCAACTAAAGTAATAGCATTTGAGGAGGAAGATCGCGGATGCTCAGAACGCAGATGATCCTTCACGCAATAACGATGCAGCTCACAATTTAATTTTCTGTACATTTTCCTTTATTATGGTGCAAAAGGAATAGTCTAGAAATCGTACTTCGGACACTGAATCTCTTCCAGACAAGTGCTGATCCACTACCCGATGCTGTCGAGCAGTGCAGAGCATCGATGAGCCTATCTGTCAGTCAACGAAGCAACCGGGGTACGTAGTCATCTCCTCACTGTGGGCAGTTTGGCAAATCTAGCATGTTCTGCAAATTACTTGGATTAAAGGCATTTCTGATTCACAATGTTTTCGACTCACAATGCTCATCTGGACACCATACTATCGGAAAGCAAGAAGCATACACAAAAGCGTTCACACAGACTTCTCCCAAGATTCCCCCACAATTCTGACAGAACCACAACTTCCCAAGTGAGCTCGGCCAACATTCTCATGCTATGTGGGGTGAATACAAACCCCGAGAGCTTAGCAACAGCACACTAGTCATGCAAACCTATGCAGGGGAAGACTTCTTCTCCTAATAATTTTGATTTGCAGGGGAAATCAGTCAACATTTAGTGAGTTCTTTTTTTCAAGGCTTGATTGAGACATTACTTTTTATTCAATGCCAGTCCCATTCACTATCTACTGGATAACTTTGGATAAGTAGTTTCATATCCATATCTTCATATCCAAATCTTCACCTACACCCTGGGTGGGGGAGGGGCGGGGGGAGTGACCATGATAACTGTGGCCGAGACTTCAAGTGACCTTTTGCCCTGCAGACTTCATGAGCTGTGTCTTAAACAGGGACGTGTCAGAAGGAGGTCCTATAAGGTCAATATGTGTTCTGTGAACATTCATCAAAACTCTAGGATATCTGCAACACAGTTGTTCAAAAACCTGCCTCATGTTTCTTTTCTCGCTCTCTCTCCTTCCTTCCAAAACCAGCAGCTCTTTTCTGAGCTCAAGGTGGAACTCCTGGGCCCACTCCTCAATGAGCTCCTTCACATGTCTGACGCTGCCAGGGTAAGACCCATCCCGGGCATCTTGTAGACAAAGGGTAGTGATGTCACCATCCACCTTCTCCTGACACAGGACGTGGTATTTGCTCAGTGTTGGTTCATAAAACTGACACTTGTGTTTCAGGTAAAGAAAAACATCTGTATCAAGCACAAGTGTTTCCGGGCTGCCGGCAGGCTCAGGTACAGAGGTCCCCAGAGTCGGTGCAGAGTTCTCGTTTTTCTGCAGGACCTGTCTAAGATTCTGTCCAGTCCAGTTTCTCCTCTCACCAGCGTATTTCCTGTTGTTTTCTAAAGCGGAATTAGCTTTTGATATCAAAGCCTGTTTGAGCTTCAGGATGGCCAGAAATGAACCTTGCACAGAGATTTTCCCACTGCGTCCCAATGGGCTAAAATTTAAAGTTGGGATTTTCTTTTTCAGGTCTACTACTAGGCTTTCTAGCACAATCTGAGGCCGAAAAACAGACAAATCAAGAATGGCCATCACATAGTTGAAGACCTACAACGAGAAAGAGAAAAAAGTCAAGACAGCACTGCCTCGCAGAGCAAGTGGCACACATTGCCTCCTGCCACTCTTCCCAGGGGTTCAGATCAGTTCTCGATCTAGCTCACCCCCTCCAGAGGGGCCTACACTGCTCCACATGGATTCACAGCCCATACCACACATCCCAGAAATGAAGTCAAACAATATTTTAAGACAAAATTCTGTTTTGAATCGAAGTGCTTTTCAGAATCCATGGATATGTAAACTGTTGGTATAAGCCTGACTCCAGATATCCCCCTGCAGTCAGTCCTGCCCTACATCTTCCAACTTAAATTTCAATAGTGGCTACACCAGAAGCCTGGATTTTAACTTTCATTCTTCTACCCACTTTCCTCGTTCCTTCAAAGTTCCTTTTTAAATATTCATCTTAATTGTTATTCCCTAGTATAAAACTTTCATCCCTGCTATCATCCAGGACAGCAAAAAAGCTCATAGTCACTTTAAAGGCATCACAGGACACACATAATATTGAAATATAAAAACATTTCTAGGGTTGGGGATTTAGCTCAGTGGTAGAGCGCTTGCCTAGGAAGCGCAAGGCCCTGGGTTCGGTCCCCAGCTCCGAGGGGAAAAAACAAAACAAAAAAAAAAAAAAATTTCTAGAGGCAGCTTTTGCCTTTGAGAACTGAGAAGTTACTTCTCTTTCCTAAGAAGCCATGGGACTAGAGCCCTTTGTGTATCCTTATATATAAAAGACTTCCCAAAACAAAAGGGGTCCAATCCTCAAAATACAGCCCAGGGCCCACGCTCACCTTTTCACTGAAGTGAGAGACTGTGAGCAGAGGCTCTGAGCCTAGAGGGTGTTTCTTTTGTCTGATGACGGTCTGTGCAACTATGGAAACATTAGCATCAACAGTGTTTATGCCATGACAACACACACCAACAAGTACCTTAATTAACAAATGGAGACCTTCAGTTCTATTGTTTGCAAAGTAAGTTTTTTTTTACATTTTTTTCCTACACCTGACATCCAAATAGCCTTTCCTTCGAGCTTTACCACACTAACATTCACCATAAAGGTGTTAATAAGATACTAATTCTATTTTTAAACACACACAAATCCATACACGAGTAAAAAGCAAGAGCCTAATGTCAATGCTCCATGCCACCCATCAGAGGATTACCGCCTTCCGGAAACTCCACACAGCTGAAGTTTTTTGTCTAACTCTCTGCTAATTTCCATCCCTGCCCTTCTCTCGACACTGACAAATCCAGACCTGGGGCCTCTCTGCTCACTATAACCACCCATGGCTAATCTCAACCTCTATGGCTTTGGACATCTCTACGTGATCACTTCCAAACTTCTGCTCCTACTTCATTGTCCTAACAGGTGTCACATCGAGGAAAGCTCACTTCTTGGTCAGCGTTCCCCTGAGCATCTTCAAATACCGTCTTCCAGGTCTCCAAAACTGAGGCGTCCTAAGTACTCACGGGCTCTGCTCCAGCCTCTCTACAGCCGCAGCCACTGATAAATCGTATTCTCCACACTGCAACATTGTTTCAGAACAGCAACTCCACTCCTCAGTCCCTTACTCAGAACCTCCAACAGCTCCCACCTCACCACAAACAACCCAGAAATGTCTCCGGGACCACAGGCTGCTCAGCACACAGGGGTCCCGGCTCTCAAGGTCCTCATACCTATTACTTTGCTCACACGCATCCCTGCCTTCCTATTTCTGCAAACACTCAACATACTTCTCCCCATCCCTCCTCACTGCACTCCCCACCACAACAATTTTTACCAGTCCATTTATCCTAGAATGTTCTTCCCCTTTATCCTTATGAATCCCTCTCTATCCCCTAACCCCACCCCCTTTTGCTTCATTCTGGTCTCTGCTCAACTGTTACAGAAACAGAGTATTTCAGATCTGGGAACACACCTAGTTGGTACAGCACATGTTTTGCATAGATAAAACCTTGGGTATTGGGTATGTTATCCCCAATATGGCTAGTGTACATGAAACCTTGGATGTATCCCCAACACACACACACACACAGAGAGAGAGAGAGAGAGAGAGAGAGAGAGAGAGAGAGAGAGAGAGAGAGAGAGAGAGCGACACTGACCCATTGATTTCCAACCAGATCTGGTAGTGTAAATTGGTAATCCCAACTGTCAGGAAACTAAAGCCGAAGGCCCTTAGTTCAAGGCCAGCCTGGGCATCTTGGGCAACATGATAAAATTCCATCTCAAAAAATAAATGAGAAAGAGGGCTGGAGAGATGATGTACCAGGAAAGAACACTTGCTGCTCTCCTAGAGGACCTCAGTCTCATTCTCTGCACCCACATCCGGTGACTCACAATCTCCTGTGTGTAACCCAGCTTCAGGGATCCAACGCCCTCTTCTGGGCTTCTCAAGCACCTCTAGACACATGACATTCAGACACTCATGCACACACACATACACATACACGCACCACAAAATAAAAATAACAGAGAGAACTTTTTTCAAGAGCAAAAGAAATTTCCCAACCCAGTCTACCTAAAACGATACCACCCAATCACTTTTATCTCTTTACTATTCTTCACACTTTTTCATAACATTTATATGTTAACATAGAAACAGATGTAAACATAAATGTATAGCTATAAATAAAGCACAAACATATGTACATCCGTTGCCCTAATCAACACCCACCCTCACTGATGTACATGAAAACCAAAAAGACTGCGTATTCCATGCATGGTTGTGTTCTCAACATCATCCAGAATAGTATTTTCAATATTCGCTATATAAAATATCATCTTGCACCACTACTGCCAAATATTTAAAGATATGCCAAGCCCTCGCCACAACCACATACCTGAACACCCCTCAAACAGAGCCTTTGTGTGTGTGTGTGCTGTGTGTGTGTGTGTGTGTGTGTGTGTGTGTGTGTGTGTGTGTGTGTGTGTGCTAATACACCTGCATGGAACTTTCACTCCTGATGGGGTAGAGCATGGAGAATGTTCTCTGGCACCTATTCCTCTAGTATCTAAGCCTAAAAAAGAACTATCCCTCCTCCAGGCTGGCGTAGCAAAGGCAATCTGCGGCCAACCAGCTGGCTGTTTCAACCTGAGGTGGGAGGCAGAATGGCTCGGTCCTATTTCAGGTGCAGGCCATAGTTCAATGTTACCAGTGGCAAAGCAAATTCTTTATTAGAATTTTCACTTGATGTGCTGGAGAGATGGCTCAGTGGTTAAGAGCACTGACTGCTCCTCTAGAGGTCCTGAGTTCAAATCCCAGCAACCACATGGTGGCTCACAACCATCCGTAATGGGATCCAATGCCCTGTGTCTGAAGACAGCTACAGTGTACTCATTCATATATATATATATATATGTGTGTGTGTGTGTGTGTATATATGTGTATATATGTGTATATATATATGTATATATATAATAAATAAGTAAATCGTTTTAAAAAGAACAAGAAGAGGAGGAGGAGGGGAAGGGGAAAGGAGAGGGGGAGGAGAAGATTTTTCCACTTGATAGTTTGAAGGATTAGAAGCACAGAGTGTGATTATATTGTTGTTGCCACCTGAAACTCCCAGAGTAATTGTCCTATCTAGGAGATTATATGTAATTTAACTTTATTTTACACATGTTCTATATCTGCCTCCCAAGAAGCAAAATATTTTTTAAAGTCTTCAAGTTTTTTTCACTCACTGACATTTTCATGAGCTATTTTCATATATTTTTGCAAACGTAAAACTGGCCGGTTTTCAGAATAGAGTAATTTTTAATTCTACTTGAAACGCTGCCAATCCCATCGACGATCTTATCAATATGAAATTTTAATTTCACTGAGAAAGCACTTCTCAGATGTGCTTGATTAAGAAATACCTTTCTTTTCCTTGAAGATGATATACGCAACTCCTTTGGATCTTGATGGATATATCACCTTTTCCACATGTCCGCCCTCATCCCGGAAGTAGCGCTTCACTAACTGGTGTTTTGAGAGGCCGACTGGAAGCCCAGAAACTACAACTGTTCTCTCAGAAACTGTGGGATCTTTGACCGTCAACGCTGATGCCTGCAGGAAAACAGTTGGCTACTGTTTAAATATGAGCCTACGAAAGGTGCAATCACATCAGTGGGATACAACGCATCCTTCCACAAAGTTGATCAGTGGGAGTTTGTCTGCCTCATTCCACTTATCAACATAGACGTTAGTCAAATTTGAGAGTTCTGTGCACAGTGATCCCTTTATTTTTTCCAATAGGTAGAAAACAGTATTAAATATTTGATTTTAGGAAGACCCAAAAGAAGAGTGTCGTGGGGAAAAAAAAATGAAAAAGAAATAAAGAAATATTTTTTGAAGCACCTAGAATTTTTCAATTATAAGAATATATTCTCTGGGTTCTGTTGTGGCCCAGATGATGGTAACTTTTTTTTCTATTATGAGTTCTGTTTTTTTCCCCTCTCCCAGAAATTGGTTTTGATGTACCCAAGACTTAAGTTTCTCAATAAAGGAAATAAAATCTCCAAAAAAAAAAATTTTTTTTTTGTTTTTTGAGATGACATCTTTCTATGCAGCCTTAGCTGGCCTTGAACTTGCTATTTAGACCTGGATGACTGCAATCTCAGAGATCCCCCTGCTTCCATCTCCCCAGTGCTGGGATTAAAGTCATCAGGGAGATGTACCATTCGTTTTCTAACACTTTAAAGAGGCTTTGTATAGACTATACATGGACTGACCCTGGACTCTGACCTCACAGGTAGCAATGAATATCCTAGTAAGAGCACCAGTGGAAGGGGAAGCCCTGGGTCCTGCTAAGACTGAACCCCCAGTGAACTAGACTGTTGGTGGGAGCTCGGCAATGGGGGGAGGGTGGGGAGGGGAACACCCATAAGGAAGGGGAGGGGGAGGGGGATGTTTGCCGGAAACCGGGAAAAGGAATAACACTCGAAATGTATATAAGAAATACTCAAGTTAATAATAATAAAAATAAATAAATAAAAAAAAAGAGGCTTTGTATACAGCTCAGTGATAGAGGGCTTGAGTCTTGTGTATAAAGTCCTGGTTTATTAAAATAACTACAAAGAAGACAACGTTTGAAAGATGCTATGCATTTCCTGGATTACTGAGACCCAAGTATGTAAGCCAGTGAGCAGGGCATCCCTCTTATGGTCAGCATCAATGGGAAGTCTTTGCAGCAAGGTGCTGGCTGCGTAGACCACACCGCACTTTCCACCAGGGATCTGAGGTGACAGTGAGTCACAGAGGGACATGCTCACACAGAAGCTGGTGCCGTGTGGAGTGCCCAGCAAAGCTCCTTCATTTAGATCCGCCTTCTAAATCCACGTCTGCTTAGCATCTTCATTTGTCTCCCACCTCAAGTTAGGAAAGAGAATCCATCTGCTCACTCAAGATATGTGCAATCCACCAGGACCAGTTGCAGCAAAGTTCAGACATAATCCATTTAACTAGCTGGGAAGGACCACGCCTCCTGAGCTACTGATGGTTAACCAACTGCAAAGGAGCTTTGGACTCTCAAGGCAAGGACTATATTTCAAGTAAGGTCTGTCTGGGGGAGAAGCCTACTTCTAGCTCCCCAGCAGGACAGCAAAGGAATGGCGTATGTACACACAGTGTTCTGTTCACCCTGACGGCCTTAAAAATGAAAGCAAAAGAATAAAATCAGCTCACTGGGACAGACTTCAACCGTTTTCAGGGAGACAAAAATAATGTGCAGGTGTATGTAAGGACGAGACAGAAGAAACAAACAGAGAGTAAGAAAAGGGGGTTGTGGAGTAAAGGTGACAGTCTGCACCACAGACCCTCAGGTGTGAAGGAAAGAAACACGCACAAGTCATGAACGGCTACCAGTAACAAACTCGCCCCAGCTTGTTCCAAGCACAGTCTAGCCCCACATACACACAGGCTTGAGCACACAAGCCCCATAGTGGCAGACACTGGAACAGACCTCAGTGAAAGCTGAGGAAGATACCTAAATTAACCCTCTGGAGACTCTAGCTAGCCCGGGCACACATGAGCACTGCGGCCTCTTTTCTGGCATCTGAAGGGAGCCTGGCCTAAAGATCACGAGCGAACTAAATCTTAAGTAGAAGGGGAAAGCGAAAATGGAAAAGATCCTTTGAGCATCACTAGAAACGTTGCCCTTTATGTGGTTAAGAAAACACATGACATGAGACCAGAAGAGGAAAGCATCTTTAGCAAGCAGTTAGACCCTGCTGGAACCGTATTTGCTCCTCAGGATGCGCCACTGTTGAGTTTTAACTTTTCCACTAAATGTGCCAAGTCTTCGCAATTCCAAAAACTCAAAAAATGGATACAAAAGAAAGTGAAGCTATCCAATGCTTTCAACATAGCAATAAAGGCTGCATTGACAGAAATTAAAGGGGGAAATGATGAGGTTACATTACAGAAATCATGTAATATTCTATACAGGTACAACTACAAAGTACGTTATAGAAGGTACAAAAACAGCCTGAAGAAAAAATTTAAGTGAGATTACAGCTCCCAGTGTTGAAAATGGAAGAAAGCGGTCGCTCCTCCTCACTTACCATCGTGGAATTCAGAAAACTAAGGCAGTGGTGGTGATGGCCCAGAAGATGCAGGTCTCAGAATCGCTGTCCTTTCAACCAGTAGCTGAGTCAAGATGAGATGGCACGCAGGTCCTACCTAAGGAAATTGTGCTTTTAAGTTTACAATGTACGTATGACACTCTCACCACATGCATCCTATAACTTAAGACATTAATAAAAAAACGTATTCATCAAACTTACCTTCCACATCTGACAATACATTGGGCACTACACTACAAGTGGCGAGCAGAAAGAAAATGGTCGCTATGAAATTCTGTTCTCTTCAAAACATGTACTGTAGGGGGCTAGAAAATGGCTCAGCAGTTAAGAGTACTTGCTACTTTTACAGAGGACCTGGGCTCGGTTCCCAACACCAACATGGTGATTCACTACTGCCTGTAACTCCAATTCAAGGGGATCTGGTACCCTCCTCTGGACTTTGAGACACCAGGCAGGCATGTGGTATACATTCATACACGCAGGCAAAACACACACATAAAATATGATAAAATAAACTTAATGAATAAAAATGGCTGTGTCCTCTTTCTGCCATGAAGCATTTGATGGGCTTTATAATTCATATTTCGAGGGACTTCTAGCTCGTGGATAAGTACAGTTAAGCCATTTCAAAGGAGCTTGGTTTGCAGAAAAGAGGGCTCTCTATTGCTCTACGGAAGGAAACAGAATATCTCATTTAAAACACATCTCACCCACAATATTTACTATAAAACTACAGTAAATGCCATCCAGGATTAAGAAGCCAGATTAATTCTGGATACAGTACAAGAGAGGCTCCGTGAGCGAGAGGCCTTGAAGGCTCCATACAACCAAATAGCAAGTAAAAGACATTTTCAGACTGGGCGGTGGCGGTGCACACCTTAGATCCCAGCACTGGGAGAGGGGCAAGGTGGGTCTCTGTGAGTGTGAGGCCATGGTGGTCTATAAAGGAAGTTCCGGGACAGCCAGGGCTACACAGAGAAACACTCTCTTGGACAACCAATCCAAAGGGAGGAGGAGGAAGGGGAGGAGAAGGGAGGAGGAGGAGGGTGTCGTTTGGGGCAGGGAGGTGGCGGAATGCATATGTTTCATATTGATAGAATACAAGACAAAGATAAAATATATGGCAGGTATATGACAAAGAGGACACTTTCATGGCAGTAAACGGTCTGTCTTCCAGATGGTATAGTATAAAGATGGAAATACGCAGACCCAAGTGTTCCTCAGTCTAGTCCCCAGACACTTATTGCAAAGTCCCTTACAACTGAAAAGTCCCTTACAATTGACTTTTCAGATCTCCAGGCTGAGTGACTCCCTGACTTTTATCCCTGCAGCTCAGTGTCCTGACAGCCCACACCAGCCTCCTCGGTAAATGGTGGCACCGCCCTTCCAGCTGCTCATCAATAGCAAAGACAAAAATCCATCTGAGCTCAGGAAAGCTCCACACCTCATCAGCACTATTGTGTTTCTTAATTCAAGTGTCTACGTGGCGTGGCGCACTTTATCTTTAGAATCAAAGAAGCTCCCTGTGGAGCTTGTTTTGCAAGACCTCACTTCCTTCTGTGATCTCTTCAGTGCCCTGCGTCTTCTTCCTTAACTCACTCATGTCTGAGGACATATGGCTGCAGGTCTTCTGAGACCCATTGTGAGCAGAGAATTACCAGTCTCCTCTGTGCACAGTAAAGAAGAAAAGTGGGTGTCCTGGGAAAAAAAAATCCACTCAAATACTGTGAAACAAGGGGATTTCAGCAGAGGTATGGTGGCATTTTACAGTTCCCATGCTCCGCTTTAAGGGGCTCTGGCCTTTATAATGAAAAAGAAAGAAAAAGAAAGAAAGAAAGAAAGAAAGAAAGAAAGGAAAGAAAAGAAAGAAAGAAAGAAAGAAAGGAAAGAAAAAAAGGGGGAGGTAGGTGTGGGGGGAAGAGGAAGGAAGGAGGGAGGAGGGAGAGGAGAGAGGAGGGAGAGAGAGAGAGAGAGAGAGAGAGAGAGAGAGAGAGAGAGAGAGAAGAGGAGAGGGAGACAGACAATGGTGTAAAGTAAAACTTCTTAAATGTGGCACTAAGAAGAAACATTTCATTTGCTGTTTTGGTTTCTATTTACTTTCTCAAACACTTGTTTATTTTCAAGGACTAGACGTTGACGCTCACCAAGTAAAACACACACACACACACACACACACACACACACACACACACACACACACACACACACTCATCAGGTGAAACATATACAGAAACTCACGCACGCACAGTAACTGCTCCAAAACATAATCACCTAGGTCTTTAGACAAAACCCGGGTCCCTGAGCAAAGGCCTAGCACCAAGAGAAAGGGGCAGCAAGCCAATGCCCTCAGCTCAGACTCTTCTAACTAGCTCCTTCCAGTAGTTAGCTAGGGCCTCCATTTCTGGGTCACTGTCCTCGCCCCTACTCCTAAACCACCGCAGTCCCGCCCAAACCACCTTCCGGACGAAACCCGCGAGTCCCTGCCTATTCATCAGTGGGGTTAGAAAGGCCCCCGTGTCCCCACCCGTGGGAGCCAGACCTGCCGCTCCCGCGATGGCCACTTCGGGGCGCGCGACCGCGCGGAACACATGCTTTGGGACCCTCGGCGCGCCTCCCTGCACTGCAAACCAGGGGAAAAGCTACTTGCCTGGGCAGGGAGGAGATGCTCAGGCAGCGGGAAGGCCTAAAAGCTGGCAGCGAGTAGGTTCCACTTTCGTTTTCTAGTTCCTGTCGCCCTGGAGACACAGCTTGAAAGGGCGGCGCCCCGCTAGGTTAGTCTCTCCGCGCCTTTGCGTTTCCTGCGCAAGACGTCCTGGGGGCATCTGGGCTTCACTCAGTCTCAACAGCGCTCTCTCAAGCCGGACGTCCTACACCTCCTTCCCACCCGCGGGGTCTGCCCAGGCTGCAGAGCCCAGAGCCCAGGGCAGGATGACCCTATGATCCTGCCCTCCGAACTCAACCATATGGCCGGGCGGTGCTGGATAAATCTAGCCCAATGAAATCAAAAGAAATATGAAGGCAAAGGCAGAGAGCATGAACTCCCATGTAAAGAAGTGGAAAGTGAAATCATGAGATACCAATTTTCAACCAGTTTGCCCAAATTAGCAGCTACCCAATGTTAGCACAAGCCGGTTTAAGTACAACCCTTTTTAAGGTTTGGACATCTCTCCGGGACTCAGAACACAGCTTTTTTTTTTTTTTTTCCCCTGGGGACTGAACAGGGCCTTTCTAGGCAAGCGCTCTACCACTGAGCTAAATCCCCAACCCCCCACATTCGCCCTTTAGCATGCCCTATACTTGAAGCCAAATCCCTCTGACCCATTCCTGACTCTCTCCTGCACCTTTGCTGACCCTAAACCAGTCACAGAAATCAGGATTCCTCTTCCCCAAAGTGGGTCATACAAAATATACACTTCTCGTCCCAAATAGGCTATGAAACCTACTCCCCTCTCTCCGAGGGAAGACTCATTCCTTCAGGAAGGAATGCTGCACAGAGCAAAGAAGAATCCAGACAGGCTGGGGTGGCTAATCTTGACTGTCAACTTGATACATTTGGGAAGAAGACCTTCTGTTGAGGAACTACCTCTATACTGTAGGCATGTCTGTGGCATTTTCTGTTTTATGTTTGTTTTGTTGTTGTGGTGGTGGTGGTGGTGGTGGTGGGCTTGGGGGTTTTTTGTTTTGATTTTTGTTTTGGGTTTTTTCGTTTTAGGTTTGTTTGGTTTTTTTGTTTGTTTGTTTGTTTGTTTGTTTTTGTTTTGTTTTGTTGGTTTCTCTGTGTAGCCCTGGCTGTCCTGGAACCTGTTCTATAAACCAGGTTGACCTCAAACCCATAGAGATCTGCTGCCTCGGCTAGAATTAAAGGAGTGTGCTACCACTATTGCGGTGTGGTATTTTCTTGATTGCTAATTAATACAGAAGAGCTGAGCCGACTGTGGGCGGCACCATCCTTAGGCAGGTACACACACCCCCACCCCCCAACACCCCCACACCCCCCGCTCTATATGAAATGTAACAGAAAGCAAGCAGACAGGAAGTGGTCAGCAGCAGGCCTGCCGGGTTCCTGCTTCAGGTTCCTTCAGGTTGCTTTAAACCAAAATAGACCTTCTCACGTTGCTTTTGGTCATGGTGTTTATCCCAGCAATAAAGAGCCAACCAGAACATGAAAGCAGAACTTCCTTCCCAAAGCTGTCCATTATTTATCTACCTTGAGCAGAAAAACTTGTTTTCTTTGGGCCTTTGGCTGTTTCTGTCTGATGGCTTCTGGTTCACATTCAATGCTGATAAGCTATTAATAAAATTAGTAGGCTGTTCTTTTGCTCTTTTTTTTTTTTTCCAGTATGTCTGGTAGCTTTTACCTTTACCATGGCTAAGGTAAAGGTCTTCCTGTTCTAGTATTATCAAAACACAATGACGTGCAAAGGCGTAAATGTGCAGACAGCCTCAAACTTACAGTTCTACTCTTAGAAGTTCCCCTCCAATGGTAGTGCATGAGTGAGTCTAAGGGGCTATACAGAAATGAATATATGCTGCTTGTAGTAAGGAGCTTACACTGCTTATCAATGAAAGAACCTACTTACGTGCTTGATGGTACTTCAAGGCTATGAAGATTTTAGGACAGAATGAGATAGAACTCCGTGTAATTATATTGTTGCCCAATTTATAGTTTATTTCCAGATCCTCCTGCCTCAGCCTTCAAAGTGCTAGGATTTCAAGCTTATGCCACCATGCTGACACCTCCCCACCACCACTATGCCAATCTGAATGTCTAATAAACATCTAAAATGTAAGGAGAGCAAACAGAAAGAACTTTTCCCCCTATGCTTTGGATTGAAGCCAGTGTCCGTGCATGATAGGCAAGCGCTATCCACCTGACTCCCTGCTGCAAACCCTTGTTTACATCTTGTTTACACTCCACGTTTATGTTCTTGATACAGCGTGGTGTCTTCGCTTCCTCTCCTTTTGCTGTGATCAAATACATAATCAGGTTAATGGAGAAAGGGTGCATTTCTGATAGCTGGTGTCTGGGAAGGAGATACTCAATTTGATCTTGACACACAGTCCCCAGGACGCAGCATAGAAAGGGGTAGGGACAAAGCAAAGGGAAAATTTCAATCACCAACTCTTTAATCAATTTTAGACATATTCTCTCCCTTCGTGTGTGTGTGTGTGTGTGTGTGTGTGTGTGCGTGCAGGATCCGTGCGTGCCAAAGGTCGTTTAATCAATTTTAAAATCCCGTGTGTGTGTGTGTGTGTGTGTGTGTGTGTGTGTGTGTGTGTGTGTGTGTGTGTGCAGGCGCATGTATAGGGCCAGTAAGATGTCTCAGTGGGTAAACCTGCTTGCTGTCCAGCCTAACAACCTGAATTTGATCCATGGGGCCCCCAAAGAGAGTCCACAAATTGTCCTCAGATTCCATATGTGCTATACAGTGTGCTTGGACACACACACACACACACACACACACACACACACACACACACACACGCACCTACAGACTCAATGTTGTTCTTCCCAAATCTCTAAAGCACTATATATAGAAATTGAAAAAACAATTTTAACTGGTGTGGTAACACCACCAGATCCCAGCATTCATGAGGCTGCTGAGCTCAATGATGAGTTTAAGGACAGCCTGGGCTACATAGAAAGACCCAGTCTCACAGGAAAAGAAAGAAAGATGGAGGAGGAGGAGGAGGAGGAGAGGAGGGGGAGGAGGGGGAGGAGGGGGGGAGGAGGAGGGGGGAGAGGAGGAAGAGGGGGGGGGAAGGGGAGGAGGAGGAGGAGGGGGAGGAGGAGGAGGAGGAGGGGGAGGACGAGGAGGAGAGAGAAGAAAGGAAGTAGCTGAGCTTGCCTGCTCTTTAGTTCCTCCAGATTTCCAAAGCTTCTTGCAGGCTGATCACATCACTTCAAGCCCCCAAGCCTCCGGTCTTTTCCCAGATGCTCCAGGACAAAACAAAACATTTTGAGCCTTAGAAGAGGCTGGAAACCTCTTCTATATAAAAACACAAGCTTGCAAGGAATCTTCCCAAACTTTCATACAGCATAGGGACCAAGTGGAATGAATTAAACATTTTTAAGTCACCTGGAGAGTGGTTTGTGATAAATGATACAGAACCCATTTTGAAGATCTGGAAGTATAGCATCCTGATGCACAAATGACACCATGGTCTCTCATCCTCAAGAGCAAGAAGTTGGAGATGGCAGAAATTCCGTTCTGGTGTTTGCTGAAGTCCTCTGGAACAAGCTGAATACCTTCTCAGGGCTAGCTGCTCAGTTTCAGAGATGATAAGTTACGAAATGGCACACGACAAAAGCCTATGAGCACCCTTCTGATCACACGATGAGGTCCTGTAAATCTCTCAGGATGATGATGAAGTATCGTCCCTACCTCTTACCCCAGAAACGAGTGCACACTACGAACAACACATTTTTGGTCACACTTACTACTCAGTGACTATTTTTCCTGATTCATAATTTCAATGATAAAAACATCAGAGTTGTAAACTTCTGGGATCTGGTAACCCATGGATTGGTTTTTAAGAAAGAAACTGAAAGTACTCTTATCCTTTTGAAGGCAAAACAGAGATGAGGGAACGGTGCCGAGAAAGACTGCTGAAGAGTTGCTGGATTTCATTAAAGGAGAAGAAAATCTCATGGGTACACAAAGCAAAGCTACTGTTGGAAGTGATGAAGACGACATTAAAACAGGTGACAAACTGACAAACATGGCTCTTCATTATGCAAACAAAGGCAATACCATGTTGGTAAGGCTGGACTCAAAATGGGATCTCAAGAGACAATAAAAGAGTTAGAGCTACAGCTCTCCCCAGATTGATTCCTCTTACTCTTGAAGAAATAGAGCATTTCTTCAAGGTATGGAGGTAACAGCATTTGCCTCTATTAAGTTAGAGATGCATGGGTGGTTGTTTTCAATCATGAAAAAGAAGACGGTACCATTTCTACTATACTGTGTTGAGGTTCTATAGTTGATCTGATGGTTGATATAGGAAGAGCAAGAGATGATGGTGTTGATGCATTGAAGTTCTCACAGGGGATAAACATCTTGCTTGGTGGGGTGAAAGATCAGAAACTGAACTAGCCAAACACATCACACCATATGGAGAGCCAAGGGCTGGACTTGAACAGTATACTAGAAAGAAGCTTGTTGTAGCATTTGAAGCTATTTCATGGGCACTGTTAGAAAATTCTAGAGTTAAGGCCAATGATGTAATCTCTAAAATATGTGTAGTGAACCAAGAAGGAAATAAAACTGTTGGGTTAGATCTTAAGGCAGAAATTCTGCTGTACAAGCCATGTTGGATGCGGTATTCTAGATACCGACTTGGAAGAATATTGGGCAATTAAGTTGGCTACTAATATTGCAGTTGTTGTTCTTAGAGTGGATCAGGTCAACCATCATGACTAAACCATCTCAGGGGTACAAGCCTCCAAGAAGAAAATCGGCTGAGATGAAGACCAACATGAGTGAACAACTTTACTTCTGTAGGCGAAGGTTTTATAGTCTCCTTACATTAGTAAGTGCTTCGATTTTGCATTCTCTGCTGGATGATGAAAAAATTTCCTTTTTTATATGAAAGTTTTATGGACCCTCAGGGCATTTCAAAATAGTCAAAACAGTCTCTAGAAAGAACAGATCTGGACAGTTCACACATCTCAATTTTTAAATATTACCTCAAACTTACAGTGACTGAACTAAGACGGGAATGACATAAAGATAAGTCCAGCCAGAAATCAACTCCCATTTACATGGCTCTGATGGTTTGGATCCAAAAGGCCCCCAAAGGCCACGACATGGTGAAGGTTTGATCTGAGGTGCTGTTGGGAAGTGAGGCCTCATCAGAGGTAGGTTGATGAGGGCATGCCCTTTAAGGGACACTGGGACCCTGGCCTCTTCCCCTGCCTTTGCTTCCTGGCCACCAGGAATATAGCAGCTTTACTCTACTTCACTCTCGGCCCTATGTACACCTCCATGCCACAGGCCCAAAGCAACAAAGCAAAGGGGGCATAGAATGACGTCTCTGAAGCTGAACTAAAAGCACTCTATCCCCATTTAAAGGTCATTCTCTCAGGTACGCTTTCTCCCTGACAGAAAGCTGACTACTACAGTGATGGAATGTTGACTTGTTACCCTGGGCTAAAGGATGAGCAAGAAACTGGTAAATCACCCTTTCTGGATATGCGAGGGAGTGTTTCCAGGAAAGATAAGCATTTAATTGGTAGAGTGGATAAAAATAAAAAGGCTCTCCCATCGCCAATGTGTAGCATTGTCTACTCTACTGTGAGTCCAGTGGAACAAAACAGAAGAAAGGCAAAGCTACCACAGATACCCTTTAAGACTACACAGCCCACTCTGGCTTTGAGCTCAGACCATTCCTGTTTCTGCCTCAGTTCCCAAGGGCTGGAACGATGGTATATAGCACAACACTCAGCCAAATTCAACCTATTTTTATTAATTATCTTTTCTTCTTTGGTTTTGTTAGAAAAAGGACATCTGCTTCCCCACCGTTACAAACTTAGACTAGAGTCATATCATCAGCTTCCCTTCAAGAGACAAACCCTCATAGCAAAACCCTATCTATGGGCAACACAAGCCAATGTTTCTCCAATAAACTATGTGGTTGAACAATTATCAAGAAGAGTACCAAGGCTATTCAATGGGGAAATAAATGACTTTAAGACATAGTATATCTACATACGAAGTAATGAAGGGTCTGAGGGTTTGTTTGACTTAGTGTAGGCACTAACTCAGCCAGCAATCTGCCCCCAAGTGAAGGTAGGCCTTTGCCTAAAAGCATACATGAAAATCAACAGAGTTAACCCAAGCTAATGGAAAGACCTACATGTAAGTGCTAAGTTGGGAACATACAAGGAAGACTTCATGACATTGGATTTGGCCAGGGCTTGGGAAACAATGACACCACAAGTACTGGGGGAAAATACATGGATCGAGCTTCACCTAAGCTTTAACAATTTTATAAAGAAAACATGCTATCAATGGACTTGCAAAACCAACCATAGAATGAGTGCGGAGTAAAGGTATGCACCACCATGCCTGACTTGAATGTCATCTTACTCCCAGGTCATGAAATGTGTCAGAATAAAACCTGTCAAAGATTCCTTGGCAAAAAGAAATTCACTTTCTCTCTGGGGGAGCTTTAATTTTATCATTAAGGTTTCTGCACATTCTCCCACTAAAGAAGCTGCAAGAAGGCACGTGCTGAGTTTTGACTCCAGGCATTCCACAGCACCTGGCACCCCCAGAGGATACATTCCAAAACTTTCAATCTCTTATGCTGAGTCTTCCTAATGAAAATGTAAAAGAAGCCAGGCATGGTGGCGATATCTGTATTCCATGGGTTGAGGTTGGAGATCAGGAGGTCAAGGGCAGCTTGGGCTACCCAATGAGACCCTGTTTCCAAAAGAAAGAAAGGAAGGAAGGAAGGGGAAGGGAAGGAAGGGAAGGAAAAGGATGGGGAGAAGAAGAGGAGCAGGAGAGGGAAGGGAGGAGGAGGAGGAGGAGGAAGAGGAGGAGGAATAGAAAGAGGAGGAGGAAGAGGAGGAGGAGGAAGAAGAGGAGGAGCAATAGAAAGAGGAGGAGGAAGAGGAGGAGGAGGAGGAGGAAATCAGGAAAGATGTAAAAAAAGGGAAATGCCGGCCTTACGGGGTGTTTGGGGAGTCAGCAGCTGCTCTGAGTAAAGTAGAAAACCTGGCTCTAGTCTAAGTTTGTAATGGTGGGGAGGCAGATGTCCTTTTTCTAACAAAACCAAAGAACCTGGGAGTTGTGGAGTTTTGAGAGGCAAAGTGGGACAGCCTTTTGAATCTGGTTAAGTCCTACTAAATCCAAAGACTGCTAAATTGAACTGGATTTATTTTGGAAGACATTATGCATCAGATCTACATATTTCTGAGCAAGGGCCCAAAATGGAATTGGCTCATATGATTACGACAGAGACAGAGAGCAGGGGCAAAGGGCACCCACGGCTGAGTGTTTCCTGAGAGTCAAAGAGTTCAGCCACAGAGATTAGGAAACAAACTCCTCCCACGCAGGCCACTCTGGCGTTTCTAAATCCACAGTAGAGCAAACAAAGAAGAATTTTAAGGCTTAGGAGTAGATTTTGCATCAGAGAATAAGAAGACACTGGCAAATGAAAAATATTGTTAAGGAAAACAATATTTCGTAAATGTTGACAATGACTTGGGCTCAGAGCTGTAAGTTTCATGTGGTTTTTCTGGTCTCTTCTTCGAAACATGCTATGAAGGACTGATCTAGAGAACACTTGACCACCTCCACTTCTCCCCCTCCGTTATTCTTCCGTTGGAAGTGGATGTTGAGTAAGTCTTCCCCAGTCTCCTCATCTACACGAATGCCTTCTAATCCAGTCAGAAGTACTGTCTTCTTGGACACAGCTGAAAACACCTAAGGAAGAAAAATCAGCTTCTGAAAGAGATGAATCATTATGGGAACTGAAGGGATATGTTCAAGCAAGAGAATTCCCGAAGGAGACTTTTGTTTGAGAAAGATGACAATTATGAAAATAAAGGGATCTCGAAATGTAAATAAGAAATACACAAGTTAATAAAAAATAAAAAAAATTAAAAAAGAAAATAAAGGGAGGGGAGCATCTCACAGGACAGAAAGAGCAGTCCACCGGCAGTCAGAGGTGTGACTGATTGGTAATACCAAGGACCCGATGAATGCTGGAGGATTTAAAAACACAGACTAGGATATGGGTTTTCAGCAGGTGGGGTGACACATGCCTGAACTCTGGAAGCTGAGGCAATAGAATGGTGAGTTTGAGACTCACCTGACTCAAAAAACTGTGAATGATGGGGAAATGGTAGAGTGGTTACAAAAAAAAAGTGCTTACATGAAGGCCTGGATTCAGTGTTCAAGACTCCCCCCAAAATGTGTGTGTGGGGGGGAGAGTTATGTGTTATAGTTTTCAGAAAGTGGGTAGACAAAGTAGGTAGGTAGTACAGGTTTAGAATAAAAGGAAGCTGAGTGACATTAAGCAAAATATTGTCTGAAGCCCAGTGAGTAATAGATATATGGGAAAATATTGCTAGGTAGGTCTCTGTTTATAAGATAAGGACCAATCATATCATCCGACTGACTTCAGGGGTTCTGATGGTGTGGGAGTCTCTGTTGTTTTCATACTGGGATAGAGGCTAGGGGCTTGCACACGCCAGGAAGGTACTCTACTGCTGAGCTATAGCCCAACCGCCGACCCCCACACCCTTTTCTACTTCCTATTTTGAGACAGGATCTTAAGGTTGCCCAGGTCATCTTTGAATTCTTTAAATTAGCCCAAGTTGTCATTGAACTTGAGATCCTCCTGCCTCAGCCTCCTGAATGGCTGGGATTCCAGGAACACACCGCCAAGCCCGGCATAATTTTTAAAATAAGGCACAGCCTTGCACTAATATATTGTTCATAAATGCAAACTCGCTCTGAACCAACCAAGCAACACTGAAGTGAGGAAACTGCTTTGGTAGCCCTCAGTGACAAGATGCACATCACACACTGTCCACTCTACGGTCTGTGTGGAGTGAGATGCAGTTCTGCCCTACCAAGGTGCAGGAGGGGAGACACCCTACCTGGTACTTTTCCAAGCGTCTTTCTATAAATGGGGAAACAGTCACGTTATACCACTTCTGATTCATGTAGAGAGGATAGGTTTTCTTTTTCAAAATCTTGTCAGCAACTGAAAGTAAACAAAAAAAGGGGGTGTTTTTCTTTTATATCATAAACATTTTTAATCATAGTTAAAACTTCCCTCCAAAAGAATACTATCAAAATAACCAGTGAGGTGAACAGTTCATTTCTGAGAAACTCTATAGTCCATATTGAGGACTTCACAGTAATAATTTTGAAAAATACAATACTACACAATAAGGAAGCCGGACACTCTGTCTTGAACAGGAAAATATAAAAGGGACAAATATTGCATGAATCCATTTTGGGAAGAACTTAGAACAGGAGAATTTGTAGAGACAAACTACAGGGCAAGGGTGGGGGGTGTGGAATACCAGAGACTGAAAGAGGAAGTGGAAAGGAATAATTGCTTGATGGGAAGAGTTTCTACTTTAGATGATAAAGCACTCTGGGAATGGATAAGGTGCTACCTGCACAGTATTGTGAATGCTTTTACTCAATGCCACTAAACTGTACACATGTTTTTCAATTAACTTTGTGTGTGCTTGTATGTGCATGTGTGTAGGCATGCCATGGTGTACCAGAAGTCAGAGAACAGCAGGTGGGAATTGGTTCTCTCCATCTACCCTGCGTTTTCCAGATGTTGACCACAGGTTGACAGGCCTGACAGCAGACTCACCAGCCAAGCCATCTCGAGACCCCTAAATATTACAATTAAAGTGCTTCAAGTGGTAAGGGGAGACAGGAGCAGAGGAGGGAGGGGGGAGGAGGAAGTGGGGAGGAAGGAAGGGGAATGAGGAAGGGGGAGGAAGGAGGGAAGAGCCTCACATGAACAGGCCTGCCTCAGTCCCAACTACACTGGTTGTGACACGTGCAGCTTTGGCGTCCTGAGGAATTGGTTACAACACCTACCTGGTTACAGTAAGGCCATAGGACACTACTTATGAAGTGACCAGAAAACTATACACTTCCAAAATTATCTAAAACTGTTAACATTGGCTGGACACCACCTCTGGGAAGGACTCCCCAGAGCAGAGAATAACATGTGTTTCCGAGCTCACAGGGTGTCAAATTACATGGTGATTTATAGCTGAGTTTCTCCTGGTTGTTTCTAAATCTAAGGGATGGAGCAAGTAACATCAATCAGACAAATTAAACGTACAGATTTAGACTTTCTCACTATGACACACCCATGGAGAATTCATAAGCATTACTCAAAGACTCAGGTCCAAAAATGCATAGGGGTGGGCTTGCATTTGCCCATAGAAAGATCTGGAGACATCTGCTACTAACCAGAACTACTTATATACCAGAGGTAAGGGAATTTTGAGAAGATACTACTTAATACTTCACTGTCATCGTTACAGTTTCTTTTTTAAAACACATATTTCTTTTGCCCTGCTCTACCGGAGGCCATTCTAGAACCCCAGATAAGGCCCCTCCCAAAAACTCTCAACACTTATACATGGCCTGCCCAACCTCCCAACTCCAGCTGAAGCCTCCTACTCTACTTGAGGCCATGCTGGAACTCAGAACCCCAGCAGAGGCACCTTACTGAACCAGGGGACTCACTGGCCACCAGAACCCCAGGCCACTCAAGCCAGAAGACCAGAGAGGAAAGAGAAACCAAGAGTGTGGTTTCCCCTTTGCCCCGACACTGGAGTGCAGGATGCTGGTGCGCAGATGAAACGCAGAGATTTCATTTACTGCGTTTACCCTGCGCCAATATACCGCACATGAGGTGGGAAAACACAGCGTAAGATGTGGGAGGCCAAAGTTGGGATTCCCTGACTCCCGGGCGTTCAGTCGCCACTGGAAACTGCACAGAGGAGTTGGAATGTAGGGTCGTTGGGAGGTCCACGGGTCTGGGATGAGAAGCCCAAGGCCAGGGGCTCCCAAACTCCTGGACATCCAGATACTGCTGGGTCTCAGGGAGTTGGAAATGGGGTTCAGTCCGCTGGCTGAGGAGCCCCAGGCTACAGGGATGAGAAGCTCAGGCTTAGTTCATCAGTAATTATCCTTAGCTTAGTAGCAACTGTCTGGGAGGGGTCTTCTCAGGAGATTTAGACACTGCAACTCTGTAGACAAAGGCTTCCTCCATGCTCCCCACAGCGGCCCTTGGTTTCAAACAATTTAATCATTGTTCAACAAGAAAATACCTTTTGCAGGAAGGAATGTCCAGGAAGGGAAGCTTATTGGTTAAACCCTCAGGGTCTACCACCTCATTAGCACGGAGAACACTGTTCTGGGCCACATGACTGATGTGGGGAGTCATGTGTTCTGGGCCAAGAATCTAGACCGCAGCAGGGAGTCACCTATTGTCTCAGGCGAGTGCTTGGGTGCTGGGATCTCTGAACCCACTCAACCTTACCAAGCTTCTTGGCATAGTCTACTGCCACACAAAAAACTCCCATCCAACAAAGACAAACTCAGAAATCAACACCTAAATCTATAATTGCTTCAAACCCAGATGCCTAGAGGCCAGCACACTACGATCAACAACAGTCAGGGTAAAATGGCACCACCAGAGCCCAATCATTCCCATATAGCAAGCCTGAATATTCCAACATAACCAAGGCACAGGAAAAGGCCTTAAAACCAACTTTATGAAGATGAAGGAGGCCCCGAAAGAAGAAATGCATAAATCCCTTAAAGAAATCCAGGAAATCACAAACTGAAGGAAATGGATAAATGCCTCTGAGAAAGCCAGGAAAACAGACTATCAAAGGAAACAAATAGAGTCCTTAAAGAAAGCCAAGACAAACAAACAAACAGATGAAGAAAATGAATAAAATTGTTCAAGACTTAAAAATGGAAATTGAAGCATTAAGAAAACACAAACTGAGGGAATCAAGGAGATGGAAAAATCTGGATGAGCAAACATAAACTACAGTTGAAAGCATCACCAATAGAAGAATACAAGAGATGGAAGAGAGAATCTAAGGCACTGAAAAAATTGACACATCTGTCAAATTATACCCAACAAAACTTTCAACCACCATAGATGAAGAAAACAAGATATCCCATGATAAAGTCAAATTCTAACAATACCTATCCACAAATCCAGTCCTACAGAAGATACCAGAAGGAAAACTCCAACCCATGGAGGTTAACTATACCTAAGAAAACACAGGAAATAATCTCACACCAAGAAAACCAAAAGAAGGGAAGCATGTATACACACACACACACACACACACACACACACACACACACACACACACAAAACCATCACCACCAAAATAACAATCATTGATTATTGAGATTTCTCAATATTAATATTAATGGTCTGAAGTCCCCAATAAAAAGACACATACTAACAGAATGGATACAAAACAGGATCCATTCTCCAACTGCATACAAGAAACACACGTCTATATCAAAGATAGACATTACCTCAGAGTAAAGGGTTGGGAAATGGTTTTCCATGCAAATGGTGTGGCCATTTCCAAACTGGTGTGGCCAGTCTACTGTCTAACAAAATAGATTTCAAACAAAATTAAAAGGACATTTCATACTCATAAAAGGAAAGATTTACCAAGACGACTTTTCAGTTCTTAACATCTATATCCCAAATGCAAGGCACCCACATTTGTAAAGAAAATGCTACTAGAGCTTAAATCACACATCAGCCTTCACACATTGATAGTGAGAGACTTCAATATCCTACTCTCACTGATGGACAGGTCATCCAGACAAAAACTGAACAGAAAAATACTGGAGCTAACAGACATGATTTAAATGCACCTAACAAATATTTACAGAACATTTCACCCAAACACAAAAGAATATACCTTCCACTCAACACCTCACACAAGCTTCTCCTAAACTGACCACATACTTAGTAAAAAAAACAAATCTCAACAGATACAATAAAATTTAAATAACCCCTGCATCCTATCAGACCACTATAGATTAAAGCTGGATTTCAACAACCACAGAAACAACAGAAAGTCCACAAACTCATGAAAACTGAACAATTCTCTACTGAATGATACAATATTGGGTCATAGAATTTTAAAAAAGGAATAAGTGTAGAAATAAAGAAAGAAATTGATCCAGGGGAACCCCACAGAAGTTGGGGAAGGAAAAATGGTAGAATCCAAGGAGTGGAGGACATTTGGAGAACACAGTCCACAGGATCAACTATGAAGGGCTCAAAGGGACAAGGAAATGGAAAGGACACACAAGCCCTGTACTGGTCTGAGCTAGATCCTCTGCATATACCTTAAGATTGTGTGACTTGATGTTCTTGTGGGACTCTCAAAAATAGGGGTGTGGGTGTCTCTGATTCCTTTGCCTGCTCTTGGGACCCTTTCTGCTGTCTACTGGGTTGCTAAGTCCAGCTATGATAGGAGGGTTTGTGCCCAGTCGTATCGTTTCTTGTCAGGTCATGTGGTTCAGGGGACATCCCTGGGAGGCCTTTTCTTGTTTCCTTTTCTATTTTGAAGGGAACCAGAGGAGGAATTGACCTGGGGGAAAGTAGAGGTAGGGGGAGAGACTGGGAGAAGGGAAGGGCAGAAGGGAAACTGTGGTCAGGATGTAATGTATGAAAGACGAATAAAAGACATTTAATAAAATAAGAAAAGCTACACTAGTTTACTGGGGAAAAAATGACCTAATCAGTCCATGTTTTAGTGGCATAGCAGGATTTCTATCATTTGTAAATTCAGGAAAGGCCATAGAACTATATTAATGAGACTAGCAGAGGTGTGCACCACATATCAGCCAAAATTGCACACCCACTGTGCAATTTTAGGAATGTTACTTATCTTCTGTAGACCTCTGCCTCCTGTCAGTGGCGTGAATGTATCCCCTTTGTCAGAGTTATGATGAGAAGGAATTGTGATGACGGGGGCGGGGCTATATACATACATCCACTGTCCTGCCTGGCATGTGATCTCACGTACTACAGTTCATGCAGTTGTATTTGTAATTGCAACATGCTCAGGAGCACTTAGGAAATTGTTTCCTGGGCTGTAGTTTTTTTTGTTTTTGTTTTTTTTATATATATATAAGAATAAGAAAACACCAAGATGGGCCAACAAGATGGCTCAAGAGAAAAAGGTCCTTGCTGCCAAAACCGAGTTCAAGCCTCAGGATTCCCATGGTAGAAGAAAAGAGCCAATAGGTGCCAGCTCTCCCCTGACCTCCGTACTAGTTCCTTGGCTGGCCCCCAAGCCTCCACCCACATACACATGGACATTAAGTAAATAAATAAATCTAAGAAAATAAATGTTTTTAGAGAGCATTCAAAAACAGAAAGCTCCCCCATTTACCAGGCTAATGCATTTCAAATGTACAGCCAGGAAGAAATACTGCAATGGGCAGCGAGGTGTTTGCGTACCTCCATCTACCACAAATGTGATGACAGCGCTTCTGGACTTCCTGTCATAGTCTACACTTTCCACTTCTCCGCCGCCATTCTTGGACTTATAGAAGCTCAGCTCCAGCTTGTCCCTTGTCTGCTCCTCAGACAGTTCATCGGGAATCCCCGTAACATTGATCTTCATTTTAGAAATGTCCACATGAACCTGGGAAAGCATTTCATAGTCACGAATATAGGTCAGGAAAAAAAAATGCCTGTGTCCAATGGAAGGGCCAGAGCTGTAATGACGGTCTCACCTGGAATCTGACACCTGTGCTTAGTGGGACTGGATGTGCAGAGACCTTCACTGAGGTGCCTTCCATCTGCACGACATGCGTCCCCATCGATATCACGTTCTGTGCAACTGAAAAATAATTTTAGAAGCATTCGTTCATGATAGCCTGCGAAAACGCCATGCTTTTTATTCAAGGGCAAGTTATTGTCTTTTACATTGTCTTCAACTTCGTTTTATTACATTCATTTGTGTGGGGGAGGGGGCATTTGTGTGAAGGTCGGAGGACAACTTTTGGGAGTTGGTTGTCTTCCTCCAGGATGTGGGTCCTAGGGATGCAAGTCAGGTCTCCAGGCAGCAAAAGCCTTTCCCTGCTGAGGCAGCTTGCTAGCCCCATTTTCTTCAGCTTTAAAGGATCAAATTTTAACATACCCCCCCACCTTGGGATTTCCAAGTTATAGCGTTATCACCAAAATAGGAAAATTCAGCATCACGGTGTTTAAGCAAAAATGACAACATAGAAATTTTCAATTTCTAAATTTATCTTAAAGGATGAATCTACCTTTTTTCCCCTTTTATAACATAAGCCTAATAATTCTGCAGATTCTTTACCCTTCTGGTCCAATACATGCTTCCCTTCCACAGCACGACCAGGGAATTCCTCTAATACAGTAAATTCTCAGTCAGAATGCCCTCCCTGCTCTGTGAGCTATCAATACTTTTGTGGGCCAGCGTCACCTCAATTATCAGTTTTATCTTACTTGATTCTGCCGTGCTCATACATTGCTAGCAACAAAGAAAATGATCTTTTTAGCCTCTGTCTTTCCAAGGGGGGGGAAAAACATTACTTTGATCTTTTTCTTTTTTCCACAAACATTGAGAGCCCCGTGGTCCCCATCACAGAGGGGTCTCACATTTCTCCACGGAGACCAGAGAGGTTCTGTCATATAACTATGTTGTCTATGAACAACACCGTACTCCTTTAGAATGTATGGGTAGGTGTGTCTTCTTAATTGCGTGCTCTAACGTTATGTAACACTCCAGCTGTTGTATGAGGAGTCTCTTCTTCTAATTGGTCATGAAGGTAAGAGATGCTTGCTTCCTCCTCCATTGTAAATGCAGTGTGCGGGGTTGGGGATTTGGCTCAGTGGTAGAGCGCTTGCCTAGGAAGCGCAAGGCCCTGGGTTCGGTCCCCAGCTCCGAAAAAAAGAACCTAAATAAATAAATAAATAAATAAATAAATGCAGTGTGCATTTATGACACCAGGGAGCACACCACGGGCTGAGGAAGAAACAGGGTAGAGGAGAGAGAACCTCGTTGGGTGGGAATCCAAGCTCACTGGACCACAATATGAGCCTAGAGTTTAGATGTTTTGTTTTTGTCTTGCTAATGGCAACAGAATGACAACAGAAACCCTCACTGAAGTAACACTGGGATATCCTCTCGTTATCCCCAAACCCCTAACATCTGGTGATCTGACTCAACCGAGTGGGACCTTGGTATCCCAACTTTAGTGACTATGGTTGTCAAAGCAACTCCTGTTTACTTCTGTTCCCCTGGAGCTGCTTCTGGCATGGGGACATCGAACCACATCCAGGGAGCAAGCAGCCTCAAGGCTGCTTCTGAGGCGACTCCAAACCCCAGCAAGCCCAGGTGACTGCCATGCAGAAACCTGCTCCCTTATCATCCCTTACATCTGTCAGTAACATTCCAGTGACTGCCCATTTCCAGCAAAACTTCCCCTCAGGTATGGATTCCAGAGGGAACAAAATCACCCAATGGGTGGAGCCCTCATCTCTGTTTGTCTTGACTTTGTATATGCTTCCTTTTTACCATTTATTTCCAGGCCAGCGTGAGGGGCCAGATGCCAGAAGACACAGGTTGAAATCACAGATTCTAAGGACCTACACCCGAAAGGGCCCAGAGGAGCACAAGAGCCCATGTTGGAGCTTTGCAGTACCAGAATACCAGTGGCCTGCCCTCGGGAGTCTAAGTCCGGTAGGAAGCACTCAGGTCCTGAGCTACCCTCTCAGCCCGGGAGTTCAGCAGCAGATGCCCTTCTCTAGACTTCTGTTTCCTTATCTGGAAAACCCCTCAAACAGCAGCAGCAATGGCAGCTGACATGGGTGTATTGCTTGGTGTGTGCGTTCTGTGCACATTTCTCACTTCATAAACAAATTGCTCATGAAGTTGGGAGACCACAAAGCCTGTCATCCAAATATGAGGCTTACAGAGAGCAAAATCCTGAGAGGACAAAGCCAAAATTGTGCTCCAGAAGGGAGCCAAGCTCTCCAGGGATCCATTTTTTTTTTTTTTAACTTGACCAACATCAGGTCCCATCCAAAGCTCTCGTTCCTAGGCTAATTACCAGTTAATCCACTTACTAAATCACTTAAGCCCAGGATCTGTTTCCTTGCCAATCAAAAATATACAAGTATTTTTGCTGTCCTGTGTTTATAGAATTGCACAAGCATGAAATAAAATGTCTCAAAAAACACCAGGAAAAGTACAGTCTGCTACTTTTATACTTTTAACATCTTACTTACTCATTTTTTTTTATTTGAGACAGGGTCTCACTATGTAGCCCTGGCTAGCCTAAAACTATGGAGGCCAGGCTAGCCTCAAACCCACAGAGATAGGCCTGCTCCTGCCTCCTGAGTGTTATGATTAAAGCTGTGCACCACTATGCCTGCCAAGTTCAACTTCTTTACAGTATTATTACAATCTTCTAATATGCTTATTATTATTGGACATATGGACTAGAAAGAGGCTGACACTAGAAACCCCAATTCCTATATTTTATTTTCAGAGTCATTGCTGTTTGAATGTGTGAAAAACATGTGTCCTTTACTATCACTGTACATGTGACATTGTCAGTACTCCACATTACTATATACATAGTACTATATATTACATATATATAATATCATTATATATTATAGGTGATATACCCACATCTAGTCATACCTAGTGCTTGGTTTCCTTCTCTGTAAATTGAGACTATCACATCTGCCCCACAGTGCCACTCTACAAGGACAAGAAGAAAGTGCAAACACCCAAATTGTAAAGCGAGAGGCAAACATCTAAGGAAGGTTTGGAAGATGCTTACAAAAGTGACACCACCATGTTTTTAAGATCAGCCATACCTTCTTCCTTCTCAAAGGTGATAAGCGCTTGTCCTCTCTGTACCTCATAAAGAATTTGCGACCTCACTTGAAATGAACAGGAGCTATTTGAGAAATGGTCTCCATCCTCGGGTCTCTCCACAGAGGTGAATTTAAGCTTTCTTTCTGGTACATTCTCTTTAATCTAATTAAAACAGATGTGTCTGATTAAAACCAAAACAAGAAACAACTTAAGGTCTTCCAGTGACAGCACGATCTAGTCACCCAGTGATCCCTTCTCCCCTGCCGTTAGAGCTTCATGGGATATCTACCGGCTGTGGTCTTACTTAGCATCTACGGTAATTGCTTCTTCCCATGTACTGATCCTCTAATGTCACTTATAGATGAACTCATAAACATACAATCCTCTCACTTTCCCTAACCAATGTTTAGGCCAATCAATATCACACAGTGTTCAATTCCAAAGTGCCCACTGTTTATGGAAATACGTACCTTTTACATCACTGTGCCAGTAAGGCACGATCTCAGAAGCAAATTGCTAAAGGCTATGTTTAGTTTCACGGAGAAGAAGCACAGGAAGTGAGATAAGCTTCAGGCCGTGCACACTGCGGGGCTTCTCATATTCGTTCAGCTCCATACACGCACGCCGTGGCGTGTACTGTCACCCTTTTCCCCTCTCTCATTTCACTCCTCTCTACTGATGACATCGTTTCTTCAACCCAATAAGTCTCCGTGCCTTCATACCTTATGGTGACCCCTGAGTCTGAGCATGGGTGCGGGGTCATTTTTTTTTCTTTTTTTTTTCTTTTCGGAGCTGGGGACCGAACCCAGGGTCTTGAGCTTGCTAGGCAAGCGCTCTACCACTGAGCTAAATCCCCAACCCGCGGATGCGGGGTCATTTATCTGAGCAAGGCAATTTATCAGGGGCTACACCTGAGGGAAATGGCACCCCACCCCCACCAAAGATTAACAGTCAATATACTCTTAGGGAGGGGTGGGGCCTCGAGGCCCTTCCTCCATTGGTGGTGAATTGCTAACTGCCCAATCTTGGGCAGATAACTACATCTCCATCAAGTTCATGATGGCCATGTCATATCGGAGGACATCTTTTTACTGCTTATATACCCCAGCTTCTGGCCCTTCCATTTTTCCACTCTCTTCAGCAACGTACCTTGTGCCTGCATTGGGTAACGGAGATGTTCCCTTTAGGATGAAGAACCCTATTACTACGGGTAATTTAATTTTTATGGAAAAAAGTCCAGTTAATTCCACTCTTATAAAAAGACTCCTGATATATCATATCCAGATATGATATATATGATACGAAAATTGCCAAAGTTAAATTCTAACTTTCCCCAAATCTCTGAAGACCGTTTGGGTTTTTTTGGGGGGTAAGGGTGGGATTTATGTAACCCAGGCTATCCCTGAATTCAGGATTCTCCCTACCTCAGCCTTTCCAGTGCTAAGATTGCTGATATGGTCAAGTTACCACATTTAACCTACCCATCAACTCTTTAGCCATTTTCATAATTTAAATTTATGTAACAATGACATAAATACTGCCAACAAGAATTGTAACCCGGGGTTGGGGATTTAGCTCAGTGGTAGAGCGCTTGCCTAGGAAGCGCAAGGCCCTGGGTTCGATCCCCAGCTCCGAAAAAAAGAACCAAAAAAAAAAGAATCGTAACCCACGGAATAAAAGCGGGTGGTTATACTTACCTGTTTAAAATTATTGGTATCAGCAAATATGTAAGCATACATAAATGTACCACTGAGTTATATGTACACATATCTATCCACCATGGTTACTTTACACAGTGAAATAAAAGGTGTTATAAGAAAGAAACTGCAAGTCAATGAGTCTTTGGATGATTTTTAAAACTTACCATACCTTTAAAAAAAATCAATAGGATTCTAGTTAGAGTAGGCTAACTTCCAAACCCTCTTCCAAGCCTGAAGAGAGGCAGTGTTTACCAATAACGTGGAAACACACAGTGTTCAAACCTTCGGACTCCAAGCATTTTCCAGAATTAGAGAAAGACAAAAATATATCCCACTTTCAGTCCTCTGTAAAGTGGGTCCACCAGGCTGGTAGGATTCCCAGGGCCTTTTGATTTGGCCAGAGCCAGACAAGTAACCAAATCCTAACAGTCTTGTGCCTGGTCACCCATCTTATAACCTCAGAACATCCTATCTCCCAGAAACAAAGACAGTGACCGTTTCAATGTTGTAACAACCTTGTTTGTCAAGAAGAAATAGGGATAAACACTTAACAGATGATCCAAACATAGGAAAATTTAGGAGAGACTTTAAATGACAAAGCTTAATTAATATATTCCAGACTTGTTTGCTCTGAAACAAGGTCTCACTGTATAGCCCTGGCTAGCCCAGAGCGTGCTATGAAGACTAGGCTAGTCTCCCACAGGGATCTCCCTGACTCAAGTTCCTGAGTGCTAGGATTAAAGCTGTGTCCCTACGTCCATATTATGGCAAACTCTTCAAGCTGTGACATTCATTTAAATTGCTTCATCATCTCAGAAGAAGACAGTAAGTGCAGCCAGTGAGAAGACTAAATGTTTAACCCGAAAGTAATCTACAATAAGCAAGGCTCTGGATTTTTTTTTTAATTGTGTTAATTTTGTTGGGGTTTTTTGTAAGTTGTATCATGCTGTCCATAGGTAGTAAGAAAAAATATGCATCACAAGTATAGTGCGTGAAGAAATCATATGAAGCTAATACCCAGACAATAGACAGTGGCACTGAAGTCTTCCTGGTTTCCCAAGGGTCTCACCTGCCTCCAGAGTGAGCCACTAGGTTGCTCGGCATGGGCTTTATGTCAATGGGAGCATAGAGAATGCCCTGCTTTGCCTTTTATGTACCCATGTCACTCCTGTCACCTTCATCCGTGTTGTATGCAATCATTTGTTTTCATTATGGCGGAGAATTCTATACAATCGTTTGCTCTATTCTGGCATAGAATTTACTTGTATAGCTACGCAGTAATGTATTAGTTCGTTCTACTGTGGAAGAACGCTTGGGTTGTTCTCCATTTGAGGCTATTACAATACAGTGAGTGGCCCAAGCCAGACCTGTCAGTGCACTCCATTAAGGCCAGTACACAGGAAGCAGAGGCCAGTAGATCTCTGTGAGCTGGAGGCCAGCATGGTGTACATAATGAGTTCAAGACCAGCCAGGTCTGATCTCAACAACAAAAAAAAAAAAATACCGGTGGTGAGAGTTTATAATGCTTTAAAGTTAATCCCGCATAACTAAATCACCTTCTCACGCACATGTCCATTAAACGTATATAAATATGAAATAATCACCATACTTGGAATTCTCTGGCATTCGACTGCAATTCAGCTTCAAGTTTTTTGATCTCCTCGTCTAGCTTGTTGTTTTCCCCCATAATTTCATGAAGTAATCCCTAAAAAAAAAAAAAAAAAACCAAAGAATTGGGAAAAAGTTAAACACATTTGAGCTCCTTTTTCTAAATGAATTCAAAGCCAGTCCCCTTACCCTAAGCCTAGGCAGCCTTGGGACAGTGTCAGAACAAATTTGCCCACATTAACAGTGCATTCACTTACTTACCACCTTGTTCTACAGCCCGATGAATCTTCTATTCCTACTGAGATACCTTAGCTCTGTTATATGAACAAAGAAACTGATCTCTTCCACAGACATACAGGAATCTTTGTAAGTAAGCCACAGAATGAAGCCCAGACATTCTGGACTTAGCTAACTACTCCTAAGTTATCTGAAGCTATATGACTAAATTGTACTCTAATCAGGGACAGATTATACTGGGGCAGGCTTTTTGTTTGTTTTGTTTTGTCATCTGTGTTATATTGTTGTTTTTGGGGTGGTTATTTATTTTGTTTTTTATTCATTTGCTTGTTGGTTTCTCTTATCAGCAATGATTCCAATAGTAGCCGGTTGTTTTAGAAAACAAAACTCACAGCCTTTCGATTTTTGCCAATGAAGACACAGGAGCCAGATGCTGGGGTGAGCTAGCTCAGGGAGGCAGGGAAAGCACCCAGCTGATGTTCCTACTCTACCAGTGTCCCAGAAGATAAAAGTCCCTTCTCCTTCTCCACGCTGTCTTAAATGGCCTTAAACTCAAAGACCCGCCTTTTTCTTTACTTATGTTCACTCCCTGTCAGCTGATTGCTTGCTCCCCCTCTTGACGAAGAGTTGACTTTAATTAGCTCTTGGGTTAAAGGTGTGTGCTAAGGCTGACCTGCCCCACAACAAGATTTTTTTCCAGTTCACAATCTTTGGGGATCACAATGTGTTCAAATATCCTGCAACAGGCCAAATGTGCTTTGCTAACAGCTCTGAGCACCTGGGCCTCCGTTTCCACTTGGGGCCTCAATAGACACTCACTCCACTTCCTGGTATAAACCCCATCAAAGAAGGAGGTGAGAAAACACTTAATTTTTTGTTAAGAAATGAAACAGGAGCACAACTGTCAGCGTGAAGCTTTTCCAGTACAATGCATGTAAGGATCTTTTGAAAAGTCAAACAGCCGTACAATGCCAAAAACATAAAGTGTTCCTCACTTAAAAACGAATAGACTGTTAAAGAATATGGGACTTTTAAAGTTGGACTAAGTATACTTTGCAACACGATATGCCCGTAAGCCTGTGGGAGCCAGGGAACGGAACGCAGTGGTTTGAATCGGAAATGTCTGTCATGGGCTCAGGTATTTGAACACTGGTCTCCAGTTGGCTACGCTATTGGAGAAAGAAGCACATCACTGAGGGTGGGCTTTGAGAACCCACGGCCTCACTCCACGTCCCCTCTGCTCTCTCTGCTTTCTGTGTGAGACTGAAGATGTGGTCTCCTCTCAACCATGGACTTCTTCTGGACCTGTAAGCCAAAATAAACTCTCTCCCTTTTAAAAAAAAAATGGACAGGAGCTGTCTGCAGTGTCTACTACTTTTTCCTTTTACCTTGCTTTGTTCGCCTCTCATGATGTCCTTCTCTGGTGAGCACTCTTCCCAAGCTTGTCTTATGTTGTTATCCATGACGCCCTAATAAAAAGGGGAGAGCTATTAAAACAGAATACTACACAAATTCACAAAAAGAGAAGTCTTTACCCTTTTATGGAAGAAACTTTGTCTTCTTTGCTTTGTAATTTTTCCCTATTGTCAGAGTCTTGATTGCCCTGTGATTTCCAGCCAAACGTCATCTGTAGCTTGAAGAAACTCACATCTCTAATTGTATAGGAGGGAGCTCAGTGAAGGCACTGCTAACAGCTAGGATGTCAGCTGTGATGTGTTAACCCAGTCTCTATGCGAGCTATTAAACTCTCCGCTAGATTTCACGCTATATTAGAATATAGCGAGCAACACATATTAACCGATCAATAGTTTGAGAGTGGAGACACAGCTTAGAAAAGAGATGCTTTCTTTTCAACTTATGTTGTATCTCTGGAACCCTCAAGGTAGAAAAGAAAACAGACTTACGCGCATTGTCCTCTGACTTCTGCACTTGCACAAGTGTGCACACACATGCGCACATCAACACACAAAATAAATAAGAAGATGTAATAAAAATAAATGAAAAGTTTGCTTCAGTATTGTGGCATCCATACTTCGGTACACATGGAGCTGCATGCAATATATTTTTCAAAGATTCTGAGTGGTCAAATTCTCAGTATGCTTGTAAGAGAAACAGAAAAATCTATTTTTTAAAACTAACATGGAAAAGATGGGTTAAAAAAATATATAACCATGCCTTAGTTTACCCAATGGGAATACAAGACTGTCAGAAAAACAAGGGGTCATGGCACATCCAGTGCTTTCTATCTCTGTTCCCCAATAAAAAGAACCAGGAAGCAATGGTTGACTCTAAATGTGGGACAGGAAATACATAATATATGCCTGGAAGAGCTTGAGACAACAGACAATTTAAAGGCACCTTTACAGATATGACAGGAAAGAAAAAAGACCATCTGAGTGAGATTGCAGTACTCAAAGAGCCACACTGATAAGGAACCTGATCAAACAAGGGTGATATTGTGAGGATGCAAACAGGGATCCCCCAAAACAATCCTATGGGGAAATAAAAGGAAGAAACTACCAACTGATTCCACCAAACCATCATCACCCTGAAACCAAAACTGAAGCGACACATAGGAAATAAGAAATCCTATAGACCAACAACTCTGGTGAGCATACAAGCAAAAATTATCAACAAAAGACTTGTAAACGAATGTCAAGAACATTAAAATCACATATCATGACAGTTAGTTTCCTTAGCTCAACATACACAAGCCAACGGATGTGCTATAGCATGTACGTCGAATTACAACCAGAAACAGCATGGTCATCCAAATCAATATTGAAAACCTTTCAACAAAGTTCATCCTTTCAGCATAAAGGCCTGAAGGATCCAGGAATAAAAGGAACATGCCTCCACGTATAAATGTTAAATGCAAAAACCTACAGCCAACAGTATATGAAATGAAGAAGAACTGGGTAAGTTTTCTCAAAAAATCTGGAGTAAAGCAAGGATGCTCACCCTCTCCATTCCTATTTAGTAAGGTACTGGAACATGAAACAAACAAAAAGATACAAATAAGTAAGGAAAAAAGCCAAAGGACCCTTAGCTGCACATGGCAGGACTCTTTGGCAACACCCAAAAGACTCCACCAGAAAACTCACCCATCTGATACAGCGGTTCTCAACTTGTGGGATCTCTCTGGGGGTGGGGGGGTCCCATACCAGACATTTATACTACAATTCATAACTGTAGCAAAAGTACAGTTACAAAGTAGCAACAAAATAATTTCATGGTTGGGGTCACCACAACATGAGGAACTGTATCAAAGAGTTGCAGCATTAGGAAGGTAGAGAACCACTGATCTAATGAGTCATTTCAGCAATACAGCAGGATAGAAACCATTAGCAGCTTACCGAGCATGGTGGTACACACCTTTAATCCCAGCACACAAGAATTAGGTAAGGAGGATCTCTGTGTTGGAGGCCAGCCCACTCTGTGTGGTGGGTTCTAAGTAAGCCAGGGCTACACAGTTTAAGACCCTATCTTAAATACTTTTAAATGTCAGCTTTTCTGTACACCAATAACAAACTGGCTAAGAAGAAAGATCAAGGGAGGGAGGAGGGTCGGAAGGAGGGAGGGAGGGAGGGAACTTCTTCCACAAATGATGCTTGGAAACCTGAATGACCTCGTGAGTGAAATCAAGTTCTTTTGTCTCGCCCCACACAGTGATCGATCCAAAACAGATCAAAGGCCTTAGTGTAAGGTTTGAGACAGCTAAAGGCAACCATGCCGAATGCTTTATGATGCAATGCTGGCGTCAGGAAAATAGGGAGTTCAAGGCTAGCCTAAGCTGTATACATACCAAATTTAAGACTGTACGAAATTGTATCTCAAGAGAAAAACTTTAAGGGAAAACAAGGTAGGGGGGGTCCCTATAAAGGATTCTAATAGCACAAGAAATATTCCCAAGAATTAATAGATAGAATTGCATTTGTGTGAAATTAAAAAGCTTCTGCACAGCAAAGTAAACAATCGCAGCATGAAGAGGCAGCCTAACAAACAGAAAGGAGCTTTGGCAACCTAGTCTTAGTCTCAGGAGAATAATACCTAGAATGCACAAAAAAAAAACCTGCAGAAATTAAATTCTAAAACCCCAAATCCTCCAGCCAATTAATGGGCTGGTGAATAGGACGTGCTGCTTCCAAAAGAAGAAATACAAGTGGCCAAAACAACTTATTGAAAAGGTGTCTAACATCCTTAAGGGCAGAAAAAAAAAAAGGCTAGAGGCTAATTTTAAATGTTCTGGATTGCTTCTCACCCCAGTCACCCTGGCTACCATCAAGGACACTGACAATGACAAGGAGAAAGAGAACCAGTGGGTGGGATTGGAAACTTGTGCTGTCACTTAGGAAATCCTGCTGTGAGTGACAGTCTTCCCAGCCAAGGAACTCCAGCCTTGGGCTTTCAGCTGTGCCACTAACAAAAGCTTGTCCCAGCCAAACTTTCCAGCTTCCTACAGCCCTGGGGCCATGGGGGCAGTCACAAAACCTCACCAAGTGTCCAGCCACTCCCTACCGACTGTTGTAGGTACCTCTGCCTTAATTGCTGTAGCCTCCAGGAGATGGTAGAATACATGGGAGAAGTTCGCTCCTTTGAGGCGGTAGGGAAGCCCTCAACTCTGCTGGGTTAAGGCTTTCCGGGTGTGGCCTGCTGGGGAAGACTCAGCCTCTCACCTATGCTCTGTAAGGAATATTGGTTCTCCAGCGTGAACTCAAGCAGAATGATGCTAGATTTGTGGCTGAGACTTTAGGAAAAATGGCAATTGTTTCTGTCTCTCTTGGGAAGGAATTTTAGCAACAAATTAGTCTGGATGTCCCTCAAAAAATGAGTAAATAAATACTTCCATATGATCCAGAAATGCCTCTCCCGGGCACATATATATATATATATATACACCCAAAAGATCTGAGACAGCATACCACAGAGAAACCTGAACACTCATATTCTGCCACACAACTACAGTAGTCAAGGTATGGGTCCAAACATCCAT